>NC_142246.1:6929740-7255573 GCF_052056855.1 Sturnus vulgaris
ATGTGATGACAGAAGTCTCAGCTGCTTTACCTGTGACTCATTCCCTGCTGGATTCACCACATCCTCACCACTCCTAACACACTTCATTTAAAGCTCTTTAGCACAGAAGAGCTGATTCACTCTTTGGGTTTTCTTTTTTTCTGGTCTTTTTGTTGCCTGCTTTTGTGCACAGTGTTTGATTTTGTTTCACTTCCTGCTATTTGTGCTCCCTGTCATGGGACGATTGTGTTCCAATCCTTGGTGTTTCTGCCTCAAAGCCCTAATTAACATGAAGCGCTACTGCAGACTGAAGTCAGCCTGAGACTTGTCCAAGGGATTTGGCCAGCACAAGCAGAGCCAGGTTTAGAAATTAGGAATTGGTAACTCCCCAGCCAGCACTCTGTCCTCTGATCTCACTGACGTTTTTCTGTGCTACAGGTAGCACTTCCTACAGGTATTTTCCAGCAAATTGCTTTACGCTTTCCATTGTGTTCATTACACAGTGCCAGTTCATTAAACTCCACACAGCAGTGCTTTGCTCAGCCAGCACCTGGGGACTGGTTACCTGATCTCACTTTACCAATAGCACTTAATATGGTGTTTGGAAGGATACTAAAAGGCTAACTTTGTCAGCCACCTTTTAATGAATTTTGTGACAAAGACTAGGCTACAGGGGATTACCACCTCAGCTGTATTTGTCTTTACATGTACAATGTTAATTTTGGTTTGCCACAGTCTTGACACTACTGTTACTTTCACACAGTGTGACTTCATTCAGTGCAGTAGGGGATAACATCAAGTACAGATGTGGAAGAAATACAACACTGTTAAACCTCTAAAGCAATTGTAAAAACAGCTTTAGCTCAGTAAATCAATAATTTGATAATTACTGTGAGCTACCTGACCTCTGTTTAAAATACAGGAATAGCAGGGAACATGTCCCTAATAGCAATAAATTCCATAGTTTGCTGTAGTTTTTCACCTGGTGTGTGATGTGAACACCAGGATGGCAAGCCAAAATGTGGAACAATAGACAAAATAGAGGGGACAGTTTTAAAAACATCCACTTCCTTTTCCTTTGGCTCAATGGCTTGGTTGTCCAATAAAAATGTAAATCTTCACCGAGCTTTCAGAACTGTAGAACATTATGGTCTTTGCTGTAATAGCAAAGGTAACCCTGCCTGGACATCACTTTAAAATAGATGATTCTTGTAAAACCTCTGGTGCAAATACAATTCAGATCGAATTTAGTACACAAGCCTGGAAGCCACTACTGTATCTCATAAACCTTTACCCAATAATGGTGACGTTTCTGTACTTTTTATCTTTGCATCTCAGTTTAAAACTTAAACAATAATGAAATACCTTTGCTATTTCTAAAGTTTGGTAGTCATCACTGGAAATCTTAAAGGGATAAGCATATCCTTGGAAGTGATTGCAGGAGATCTTACAGACTGGTTCCTGGACAGTGCTGCACTTGTAAAAGGCAGCAAAGAAAGCAGGGAGAACACTGAAAAAGTAGTGAGGGATGGAGTTTTTCTGAGGCAACAAACCATTAGCAGAATAGTGTATCCTTGTTTCTGAGCTGCTCAAAGATCTCAGTTTTGTCTCACAGGTAAAAGAAATCACTTGAGCTATTGGTGGTCTAAGTAGCATTTCCAAAAGTTACAGCAGAAATATTATCACTGGTCTTCTTTTCATCATTGATTTAATCTGTGTCTGCAACCCTATATAATTTCCTAAAACATCACTGATGATTTGCAGAGAACTGTGGACATCATGGTCCTTCACCAACTACTTCAGCAGACATCACCCTGACTCTGCATACCCAAAATATCACCCTGGCTCTGCACACCCAATATATCACCCAGCTCAATGTTCCCAGCAGTGTAGGTGGCTGTTGGCAGAGACAATGTATGATAAACATAAATGTATTTTGTGATTATGCAAGAATATATAAAAGTTAGGAGGCACAATTCCTTCTTTCATTTCCTTACACCTACATTTCCTCTATACCCACTGCTTCCTGGAAGCAGGTCTGGAGGGACAATGGGATTCCCTGAGATGCATAAAATAGCACTGAACACCAGCATTAGTCCCTTGCAGCACAGAGCAACTATAGTGTGGTTATAAAATATTTCTAGTCTCAAATGCCTTCATTTTTCTTTGAACTAATTTTCCACTGCTCAATAGCAATATGTAAGGCAATACAGAATCACATAGATTCCTATTTGCCAGTATCTTTGCAATCCTTCAGCTATGGATGCTATGTTTTAAGGGCATTCTGGTAAAAGAAAACATAGGATTTTAAGGTAAATACAGGATTTTAAGGTAAATGGAGAATTTTAAGCTAAAGCCTCCATAAGAAATTATTCAAACTATGTAATCTCTTACTTTTCATACTCTCAGCACCATTTCAAATGTCCTTTGATAGCTCAGAATGTTTGTTTGCAGGAACAAAAGTAATAATAAAAGGCATATAAAATGTGTCAGACTTTAGAGAAACTAGGTTTGAAAACATTCATTTTGCTTTTGCAACCTTGTCTATAAATCCTGCATGATTTTATTTTTTGTAGACACCTGATCAATCACAGCATCAAGTACTGAATAGGGAAAAATACACCCCAAAACAAATTATGAAAGAAACTTGGCTCTTTTGCCCTTACAGGCTATTTTTAAGTATGAAAAATTGCAGCAGCTAGACTTTTCTAGAATCTACTATGTCTCCTGTATTTGATGCCTTTTCTCTGCATAGTAATGTGTCTTTAAAAAAACCCCACTGATATATGTTACAAGGAGTGTATCTCTTTCACTGAGACAGAACATTTTAATTTCCCGACACCTTTTAGTGATTGCTTCAATTTCCGAAGATTTTGATAAAAATCATGTGGTTTTAGAGTATCAGGATTGAATACCCTGCTCCAGCAGCAATTTAATGAAATGTTGTAGTTTCACAGCATTTCATTTGACATAACCTAGCTCAGAGGTCTAATAAATGCAATGTGATAAATGTTGGAGCTACGATTGTAAAAATATACTAGTAATTGGGTTAATATGCCTTAAAATACTGCCCATCAGTTATCTTTCTTCTCGTTATGTGGCTTGCACTGTAAAGACTAAGCAATGCAATTTACCCTTTTCTCCCCTGCTATCTCCTTTTCTTTCTTGCTTTTGTAAGTGTTCCCTTTTTTTAAGCATTTGATTATAGCAAGCCATAGGTATTCTCCTACAAGTGACGAATTCTTCTTACCCTGGAACCTTTTTCTGAGCTCCTCATATGGTTTTCAGAGTCATCTGGAAGGAATTTAAGAATATAAGACTGATGCTTCAGAATGAAAAGCAAATGTAAATAAGCATGCAAAATACATCAGGAGATGCAAAGGTAGGTTTTGACAAGTGTTATTTTCCTTTAGTATATCAGATGTGTTTTAGTAATAAATAATAGAGGTATCAGTGTTATGAGATTAGAACCAGCAAAACATTTTGACCTTCTAATTATCAGTAATGTGTGTGTATGTGTGTGTGTATTATATCACTACAATGCCATAGGACAGAAACAGTTTTCTGCTGTAAACTGGTACTTTCCGTGCTGGGCTTTAGGAGAGAGAGTCAGAACTTCTTTTCAGCTAAATTCTGATGTTTGTCATATTTCCCCAGACTGGAAATAGTCCTGTTAATTTTCAACATACAGATTAGAATTTCAATGACAACTAATTAATTTACAATGATTATTTCAAGCAACAGGCAAATATCCATACCTCCTGCTGGACTCTGAAATCCTTTGTTAGTCTTTGAAAATAGCTGTCTGCAGATATACAGCTGTAGCTGAAATATCACCACGTGGAACTGCTCTGGGGATGTGTGTGTGTGTCATTACTCATTGGCCCCACAGAACTGGTATGAATAATACTGTACATATAATTTTGCTGTATATTCATTGCATATGACTGTGGATGCATATGACTGTGGGTGCAGGGTGTTATGCAAATAGTGCACAAGACAGGCTGATATTCTGTTCTTTCCATAACATTCAGCATGGAAGGAGGAGTGAAGATGAGGGAGCAGAGCCAGGACTGAGGCAGTGTCTGCCACACTCTATATGGTAGCAGAGGTGAGGGAGAGGCTTCTGGGGCCATGAGAAGACAGTGGGGAGCCATTTGACAAGCTAACCATGAGCTCTGACAAGGGCAGAAGAAATTCTGACTGCACTCTGCACACCCTGGGGGCTCCCATCTAATGGCCAGAGATTAAGGAGCCATGAAAAGCTGTAAGGATGGGACTCAGTCCATATGTTCAAGCAGTACAAGTTCACACATTTCTTTCCACTGCTGCCTTAGGTGAGGCCCAGTGGCCAGTGACCTCCCAAGGTCTAACATCAAGTAATAACTTAGTGCAGGGCATGTAGTTGAAATACTGTGTGGTCACATGAGAATAGCCACATAAATCCATCTCTCCCATGATTTACACAGCTTTCCTACACAGGGGACAGTAAATGCCTTTTAAAGTTCCCTCTTCTTACATACATATGCCAAAATCTACCATCACTGTCATATGAAAATGAACAAGATCCAATACTGGATGGTAGCTCAGCGTGTGCATAAAGCAAGATGACAGCTTCAAATGCAGGGTACAGGAGAGATTTGTCATTGAGAATTTTTCCCCTCATTGTGTCTCTGTATTAATGAGAAAATACCTTTTCTTCCTTTAAAGCAGACTTTAAAATCTTGATACAGCAATATTGCTGTTACCTCTATTAAGAGTTTGCAACTGGGCATTTGGACTAATGTAGTTAAATTGGTGGACGGTCCAGAAAGTCCAAAACCAAAACAAGTGGTTCTTAAATTCCAGAGTTAGTCAGAAACGCTAGGTAGTCCATGTGAGAGAGAGAGCTCATCCATGGCTATGGAGTTATGCCTGATGCTTTTCTAATAAGAATGATAAAAATGACACACTTGAATGCTTAAAATTAGCCTTTTCATTTACACTGTGTCACATTTCCTCACTTAAGCTATTTGACTGAGACACTTCTCTTTACTAGGCAGGCAAACCCTCACAGGAAAGGTCTGCATTCCCAAATATATTTATGTTTATGACAGTTTATCCTGTCCCAACATTGCTCTGCAACAGGTGGGAGGAATCATAGGATCACTTAGATTGGAAAAGACCATCAAATATCATCGGGTCCTACGGTTAACCCAGCACTCCCAAGTCCATCACTAAGCCATGTCCCCAAGAGCCACATTTACATGTATTTTAAATACTCCAGGGATGGTGGCTCTACCACTGCCCTGGGCAGCTTGCCCCAGTGCTTGACAACCCCTTCAGTGGAGAATATTTTCCCTCCTAACCTCTAAACCTCCTCTGGTGCAACTTTAGGCCATTTCCTCTTGTTCTGGAATTGTCCTGCTTGGGAGATTAACACCCTTGGTCCGCAGATACAACCTTTACAACGTAAAAACTGGGAGAGATTAACCTAACTGTGCTTTGTCAGAGTAGTCACACTGATATACTGCACTAGCAGACACATGATTTATCATTAACTGGAAGTGATTTCAGAACCATTATGGGGCTTCCTTGGGCAAAGGAGTCTCTGAGGACATCCCTGCATTAGGCAGTTGTGACAGGGATTTTTCTGGGATGGCCATGCAGGTCATTCCAAGCCTGTCCCATCATTTCAGCAGGAGCGTGTCACTCGCTCATGTGACAACACTGGGTACTTGCACGATTGATAAGGCAGTCCTGGCTGGAAGAGGCAGGTTCCAGCCCCTCATGGCTGCACACAAGGAGTGAAGCATGAAATGGGTAGGGTAGGGTTTGAAATGACATGGCTTGACTTGACATGGCTTGACCTGGCATGGACAGAGTGTTGGAGCCCTGGGGAAAGGCCACTCTTCCATCTCCCAGTGCTTCTGCAGCAGATCCCAACAGGCAGCTAGGCTGGAGAAGACCGAGGAAGCCTCTTCCAGCTCTCATCCCGTGCCTTCCTTGAGCTTTGGAGCCGGTGGCCTGCTTTCCTGTGCTGTCACGTCGCCTGGAAGCACATTTACATTTTCTGAATAGGGCAATTAGTGCACACTCCTTTCCCGTGTCACTGGCACCTGGTGTCTGACATGGTGCCTCATCAGCACTAATGGCCCAGCCATTAGTGGTTATTACTGGTCATTGTTTCTGTCCCACTGGCCCCCCCCTCGACTGCCAGAAGCCCCTTCTGCCTTTCCCCCAGCACCAGCTCGACGTTAATAGCCCAGTTTAATACCAGAACCTCTGAGCACATAAATAAAACCAGACAGGCCCTACCTGTATTTTATATGGCTAGTGAGAGATGAATACATGCTTTTGTGATTATGATTAATGCTGCTGTTTATTATTTTTATTGCAGGAGTGGTTTAAATATCGCTATCCTGCCCTAAGTGCAGTAAAAATTCATCGGAAAAATATGTTTTTTGTTTCAAGCAGATGATACCCCACACCGTCAGAGCATTGAGGATCTGGCCCACCTTTCTTCCTGGGCAAATAAGGAGTTTTAAGGGTGAGTTCCAGAAGTTTGTCCGATTATATAGCAGGCTTACATAGGCTTGGTTATGGTGATTCCAGAGATCACCTTTAGCTCTATGTGCTTATGTTCTTCTGGGCAGGAACTAGGGTGTTTTCTGCTCATCATGTGGTAGAACTCTTTGTGTCAGCGGTATGACATAAGAATGTGCTGTGTTAAGCTTAAATAGTTTTGGTATTATACCTCATCCACTCTGCTGTCCTGCCCTGGCCAGTGTGATCCCTGAAGGGATAAGATCCAGGCACATATGAGTAAGAACAGAAGGAATTAGCTTAGTTTTGCACTGCTGTTATTTTAGTACGTGTAAGATGTAAAGACTCACCTGCAAATTTTCTTTCAGCCTCAACCCAATAGTGAAGCAAATTTTTAGCCATGTTCAGCTGAAAACAACTTCATTCTTCCCAACTGCATTTGGCCTGCTTTGCCAGTGCATACGGAAAATTTGCTCCTGGCAAGCCTGCTCCTCCTGAGCTGTCCACTTCTATAAATGTGGGGCTGGAGGAGTCCAGCCCTCTGAGGCTGTTGAGATGCCATGAATGAAGATGGTTAAACAGCTAATCTCCTTAAGGCCTTTTTGGAAGTGACCTGCCCTTACTGAAATTTATGCTGCTGATAATGTAAATTACCCAACTTGGTTGTCCGAGGTCCAGCTCACTGCCCCACCTGCTGCTCCAGAGACAATTAAGCCCTGTATTAAGGGCTTTTTAAAGACTTTCCTCTAAACTGCGTCCCAGGATTTGTGGATGGCCCTTATGTTGATTTGGATTTTACCTTGAATGAGTAATGTTATCTGTATTATAGCTGTCACAGATGAAAAAACAACTTCTACAGATGAGTGAATCCATTTGTTGGTTTATGGATCCCAAATCCTCCAGGGCAACAAATCCATCTGTCATCTGGGAATGCTTGTGTTTTATTTGGTGCTGTGAGTCAGCTGACAGGTATTAAAATGCACATGGACAGATTTTTGCTGACTTCCCTGTAGAGGAGGCCCATGGGTGTTTTTATTCCAGTACATGCAATGAAATAACATAAAGTCAGGAAATCCATTCCTAGGGGACTGTACAAATTGTCTGAGCTAGAAAGACATTGATATTTGGTCCGTGGGCCTTTGACCTAACCATCTGCCTAGGTCACCTTAGCCCACTGCTTGCTTCCTTTTCCTTGCTGCTCTATTCTTTCCAGATGGATGCAGCTCAGGAAAACTGCATTTGTGGGCTAGTCTCTTTTGCTCCCCTTCTTCTCTCCTTTCTTGTTCTTGTATTTACTCCATTCTCAGCTCCTTGTTTATGCTCGAGTACCTCAGGAGGAGCCAAACAAAAAGTTGCTGGTGAAAAACTAACTAGGGAAAACCAGTTTTAGTTATGTGGGAATTTCTTTCTTGGTGGTGGTTTCAATCAAGAGGAGTCCAGTTTCTATCATCCATGTAACCAAAATGTGCTTCTTCAGAATTAAACTCTGCCCCTTTACATGAGTAGAAGTGAAGTTGCTTCCATGGGGCTTTTGGCACCTACTTTAATTAGTTGCCATTCCAGAACCATTCCTGTGATATCTCCAGATCCAGTTAAAGTGATTTAACTTTCTTCTTGCTCTGCATCACTGTCAGAGGGCTTTGCTTCCCTCCACTGACTAAAAAGAAAGCACAGTTAACTAAGTGAAGTGTCTAAATTTGGGGTGAATTATCCCTATTTGATTAGCCCACACACACAAACCAGCTCACCTCAGTTGCACTGCCTACAGTGAATGCAAACTAAAGCACTATTGGAAAAAAAGCTAAGAGCCCAGAGTGGCCAAGGTTTGAGGAAAAATCTGCAAGACCACAATTTTTTATAAATCTCTGCTGAATCATGTCTGACTGGGTATTACCCCAGGTCGATATCTGGTGTCCTGCAGAAAAAGATGGACAGAGGATTGCCTTCCTACAAAGAGAAGTTAACCCACAGTCAGGCAGGGACTGTGCCTGCCCTTAATAAATCTAGTTGCCACAGAGACTGGCCTTTTTAGACCTTCTGTTTGTATTACTTTACCAGTTACTGTCCTTTGATGACTGAATTTTGAGAAGGAGAAAGGCCCAAATGACCCATTCAAAGATTTGCCCTTCTTTGCTGACCTTTAAACCCAAACCTGATCTCCCCATCTTAAGAACAAAGATTCTCCCTCCTGTTGTAGAATCCATCTCATCCCAACAATCCCAGCTTACTGCCTCCTTATTACTGCTGGTCATTGTTTAAATAAAGCATGCATTCTGGTAAATAGCAATTGCTCAAACATAAGCAGCTTTAAAGGCAAGAAGTAACCCTTCCAGTCTCAAGATGAAGGATGATTTGAAATGAATTGATGTGTTCTGACTGGTGAGTCAAAATAATTCAGTTCCCCCCTCCTCCCCTGCAGTGTTAAACCAAGTCAATTTTTTCAAACCATATTTGATATCTTATTGTTTATTTTCGGTCAGCAGACAGCAATTTTCAAGAACTGCTCTTGATATACAGCTCAGATATCTTACAGGTCACATGTCATTCAAGAAAGGTCAATGATTCATTTAAAGTTTCATCATTCTTCACATAAACAGGCAAACAGCATTTCATTCACAGTGCAGAATTTGTGGGGGTGATAGGCCCCTGTAGTAACAAAGTCTATGGAGTCTTTTTCCCTGCCTCAGAAAGAGTGAATTCACATTATTATCATTACCTTATCCTATACCTTGGATGTGCTCCCAATGAAAGCATGTGCACCTAAACAGATTTTCATTTAGGGTCAATTCAAAGGGTTTTTTTTAGATCTGCTCCTTGCCCTGTTTTTTTCACATCATTTGTGGGGGGAAAAAAAAATTAACTGATTATGCCTTCCTGGCTTTTTCAGTCAGAATACCTAGAGAGAAATATTCCAATTGAGCACGAGTGACATATACATCATCAGCAATGTTAGAATTTAATCAAGATTTTTGCTGTTGTTGATTCCTTCAGAAACTGTACTTTCAGTAGAAAATGCACATTTAAAAAACAACTTTCTTATATCCAAGCAATAATACCTGATTTAATTAAACCTGAAAGACTTTTAAGAAATAAGATGTAGTTTTCATAGCGTAGGTGATCTATTTTCAATTTCCTGTCTGTGCTGTCCTCAGTATAACATTTCTAGCTAGTAAATTCACTGAGTACCCTTCATGAAATAAGTAATAATGCCAGCTTCTCAGTCTGGATCCAAATGAACCTGCCTAACCATCACCTTAAACCATTTTAATTGGTATTTTAGAAGTAAGTTTCTTATCAGGAGGGAACAAGCATATCTAAAGAAAAGTAATAAAATTAAAGATAGTTTTAAAAAACCTTGCTGACTACTGATGTCATTCCAGTACCATTAAAGGTTTCCAGATGCAGAATTGGAGCACGACATTCATCTGCTTTATCTGGGGCTTTTGGCATCAATGAGATTTTACAGGGAGTGTAATTCTTGCACATCAGTGTATTGGTAGGTACTCACTGCATCCTCTGGACTCTAAGTACTCCTCAACTTCTTGCTCCCCTTCACCTGTGATCCTTCACACCAATGCAATCACTTGCAGGCAAGATAGGAGTTGAGAAAGTTTCGAAAACTACATCCTCTCTCTCATTAGCTGTTAAATGTCTCCACAAATCTGGTGGTTAGTTCCTACAAATTAGTGAGAGGCTGCTCTCAGCTGCAGAAGTTTTCACTGTGTTCTGCACCAACTGATTACAGAGCAGAAGTGTGAACAACAGAAGTCACAGAGGTGCTCAGTCGAAGACCTTAGCCCTGAACAATTCGTGCTCACAGTACAGGAGTTAGCAGTAGCAGTCAGATTTTCCAAACTGTTTAGTAAGCAATGCCTTCCAGTGAGAATAAGGAGCCCTTCTCATTGATACATGCTGAATCTTCCAGCCTGTGGTACAAAAACTTGAGTTAATATTTTTATTCTTGCCTGTGCTTACATTATGGATTATTGCTCGAAACTCCCCACATCTCAGTTTTTCAAGCAATGTGTGCAAGGAATGGTATCAGATCACAAAGTTGCTGTTTCAGAGCTGGATTCCTTAATCTACTTTAGAAGCCAGACACTTCTGAGGTATAATTTGATTTTTACCATCATATGCACGTGTTCATGGAAAAGCAATTGCAGAAACTAATACTTAGCTCTTGTTCTTGGAAGTTTTCTGAGTAAGCTTCCAGCACCTAAAGGGGAATATTTGGAGAATCTTTCCATTGGCTCATTGTGATGGGTTTCATCCCTAGGGAGTGGAGCTGACATCTCCCTTGACAGCCCTGGGACAAGCCTGATGGGGGCTCATTTCTTGGTTATTGGGATTCCTCAGCTTGTCACTGCACCTCCGTGCTCCTTTTCATGTGTGTGGAGATGAGCCTTTCACGAAACACAACACACAGGTGCAGTGCAATTCTTGCAACAGAGGTAACATTCATCTCTCTGCATATGCTCCACAAATTGTTTAATTCAAAAGCAGATAAAGTTACTTGCACTTTGGCAATTAACTGGCTCAACCCATGTGTGAACTTCATTTGTGGAGGAAGGAACTTCTCCATTCATACTGAAAGTATTGGCAGGATAGGCCCTTCAGTGAGAGGGAGAGAAAGCTGCTTGCATTTTGCACCCTGACAGAAAAAAATGACTTTGCTAACTAGGAGCAAAATTAATTTGATGGATTGAACATAACATAGCAAAACACTTAACACTTCATGAAAATGAAGTTAATTAAAATGCTTTTAAATAAGGCTTCTGTTTTTCAAATAGTTCTTTTTAATTTTCAAAGCCAATGCAAATTCTTCTTTGACATTCCTATTACCTGTGGAGGGAGACAGCTTGTTGGGTAACCAGTCTTGAGGTAGAAAACCTCCTTCTTGACTTGTCATGGCTCTTTGCAAGATCTCTCAATGCATCACTGAGTGTCTTGTGGGCAGAATTTTCTAACTGAAGGATTACAGGTATACTTGCAGGAATGATTTACAACAAATTTTGCAGAATTTGATTGTTGACATTTTTGCACTTCAGTTTTACAGCAGTATTAAGGATGCACTACAGACTGCATTAAGGAGGTTGTTATCTAGTAGAGCATGGAAATACATGAAAGTTTTGGCAGGTGAAAAGCAAATAGTACAGCATGCATTCATCAGGAAAAAACCCACCCAAACAAAACCACAACAAAATAAACCAGACAAAAAAGTCAAAATAATGTTGAGGACTTTGATGTAAGAAGTTTTCTGAGCACTAAATTACTTCAAACCCGCTGAGATTATACTTGTGCACTTGAACTTCGCTTTTTCTTTTACCTCTAGCTTTATTTTGACTTGTAAGTGACTGATGCTGAGGAGGTCCGAAGGGAAGTCACATGTTAATCATTCCCACAAACATCAGCAAGGACAAGGGCATTCACCCATCCCAGGGTGGAGTATGGAGCCTCACCAAAGTCCTTCCTGCCAAAGAAAATAAGCATAACATTAGCTTAGCACCTTTCTGAAGGAGCTGCTCTCAATATCATGAGTGTTCCCTCTGAATGTGGATTTACCTGGTTTTTAGCACTTACAGTTAATGATAAAAAAACCAGAACACATATCTGAGAGTATTAAGATTTCTTTCTCCAAGTTTGACCATTCTAGGTGGTCTCAGCAGGACTCTGTCCTCGTTCTTCTGCCTCAGCAAAACAAGCAGACCCTGAGTGATGTTAAAATATTCATTGCTAGAACTATTTCCTTGTAACTCTTTTTAGAATTCAAACAGAACAGAAACCAGTAGCTGGGATCCTTACATTTGATGCCATATTATAGCACTCCCTCTCTATTCTTTCACTCTCCTTTTACTTTTCTATATCCTATAATCCAGAGGGCCTAGGGACAAAACTGCGGCTCTTCTCTGGGGTGAAAAATGGAAACTTCTTTGCTCTTGAGGGAGGATCTTTCAGTATTTTCTCTATTAAAAAGATTGCTCTGGAAGTAGATTGCTCAATATCCATTGGGATGGAGAATATGGAGGTAAGGGAATGTGTTCATGTCCAGATGCAACATCAGAGTAACCAAGGGTCTGACCTAATGCAGCAAAAAGATCTTGGTGAACATAAGAGAAAAGTCAAACAGGGCATCACCACCTGACCTCTGTGTTCAGAGGGTGGATTTATCACTCCCACAAAATTTTAATAAAGCAGTAAATTACAGCCCTCTTAGATAAGCACTTAGAGCCTGGATTTGAAATGACAATACAGGATTGAAGGGCTTTCTGGCCCTTATTATCGATCCATGTGCTGGCCAGTCAGTTAAGAGTCATTTTCAGGACCCGGTTCGTTAAGCTTTGAATTTGCATCTGCACCCTGAACGTATGTGTGTATTTCTGTTTGTACAAATTGAGCAACAATGCAAATGATCACATACTGCACTTAAAGATCAGGTTTAATAGGCTTTTAAAATAATTCAAGTGTTCACTTGAATTTTGCACTAAGGACTGTGCACAGAACATGTGACTATTGTGCACCATCATTAGAAGGATGCACTTGATTAGTAAGAAATTTCAATTAAACTCATGTTTCACATCAGATGGCAATTAATGAAGCCTAAAAACAACACACGAAAGGATATGTGTGTGTTAACAAACTCCTCCTGGTTTTTGATGGAGCTATTTTGAGTGTACCACTAATAGAGTTTAAATTGGTTTTTATTGCCAACTTGGCTTTTTTTGCTGTTCAGATACAATTGAAAAGCAAAGGAAAAAGTGATCTTGGGTTTCTTTGTTTGCCATCAACCTGAAGGGAGGTGAGAGAAAACAGAAGGGGCACTGTGCAAGCTAAAGTCTAATGAAAGATTTTCTTAACTGTGCTCTGTCTTCTTTTCAGCTTAGGGCCTAATAATAGAAGAAGTATGAGCAAATATTTCCTCTACTCATTGGTGTTATTCTTCCAACGATGGATTTTTTTTGACAACCATCCACTGGGTAGCAGCATGTGTAATTTGAAATTGTTGCTAAAACATATTATACTCACACAAAGCAAACTCTTATAATTAGCAGAGTTCTTAAGATTGATACTGGTGTAAAGGAGAGCAGAATTTGGCCCATAGTATGTTCCCTGTCAGCATAGATGAATAGAAGCTAGAATTTCTTGACAGGTTTTTGTTTTAGATCAGGTGGACTACAGAGCTCTGGGCCTTTAGTAACATATTTATGGTGTGTGTAACTACAGGCAACACACAAACAGTGAACAGCACCTATATTTAATTTTCTTGGCTCTGAGGGTCTCCAAAAGTTCTTATTACAAGACTTCGTTTTATATTGCTCATAATTTTTTTGAATGTGACCTGGTCTAGGGGAAAATTTCCATGCTAGATGTTTCTGCTGGCCGTACATTTTGGGAACATTTCAGCTAAAATAGTTGAAGTGCTTCTGAGTGTGAAATTATGGGAAAATATACCACATTGCATGTAGGAAAATGTTCCTTTTTAGTATTTTAGCAGGGAGATGTACCTCCACTATGGTTTAAAGCACAGGACTGAAAATTAAGTGAGGTCTGCTCTGCCTTCAATAGAAAAATCTTAAATATGGATACATTATAAGAACTTTTGTGAGCCAGTAGAAACTCCATAGATAAGGATATCTGTAATTTTTACTGCAAAGGGCAAGGTCCTTTCTGAAACTGTGGGATAGGAGCAAGAAGATTATCCAGGCAAGGTGAGTAGAAAAAGGACAGTGGTGCACAGCTGTGGACATGAAATTTCTTCCCCAGCTAGAGAGTTAATGTGCCAGCAAATCCCCAGGAACCAGGAAAGGAGACTCTTTCTCAAAAAGGGAAGCTGTCCACCATTGTATCACAGAAGATATTTTAGGTTCTTATGAGAGGAAAGCTCCTGTCTCTTGCCTGATCTTAGCAAAGGTCTCACAAATCCTCCTTCTAAGGCACTGCAGCTGCCAATGCTGCAATCAGCTCCTGGAAATATCTTGGCATGTTGCTTTTACCTCCTACTATATGAAAGCACATCAAACTGAAACCTGTGTTCTTGTGTCTACCTACTTGGGCCTTCAGCAAGTATTCACGAGGTTATAGTGCAAAAAGCACTTCCCAGCCCACTCAATTGTCAAATCTTGTGATCATCATTAACTATAGCTACTATGAGCATTCATGGTTTTGATTGACACCTTGTCTCACTGATGGCACCATGATTCCTTCTGACAAAATTCTTGCTTGGAATGAATGGCATTTGAAATAGCATTTGATGCCTAAGTTGTATATTAAAAATATGTTAAGGTTGAAATGTTGAATATCAATGAAGAAAAGATGAGTATCAATTGCATCCCTCCCTAGGAGACAAACTCCTAGGATGAATTCCTATATCTAGGAGCCATTCTGATGATTTATTCCCACAGAAGCTGGAAGGCACACACTGAGTGGTGTCAGGGCTTCAAGAAGGGAACCCAGATGTGCCAAGCTGGAGGATTCTCTTGGGATTCTGCCTTTGGGATTGCATGTTGATGTGATGCTGCTCAGTAGCACCTGTGGCAGGCACTAAAACACCTACACTAACTATGACAGCCACCACCACTTCTCCATGGCACCTGGGAGACCTTTGCTAATGCCAAAACCTGTGTTGAGGTCCTGAGGAGATAAGAACAGGTTTTGACACCTGTAGGTGGGAGGGGAACAGAAGTTCTCAAACTGGGTTTAGGCAAGACGAGATGGGAATTTGGCAAGGCAAACAGGGTGGGAGGACACCCTTTTATATTCTGTTCCACATCAAATTCCCCTCAAACTTCCTCTGCAGCAGGTAGGAGAATCACAGGTCTTGTATATATTCAAACAACCCTAAATAGAGGCAAGCAAGGTGATAATTCTTTCCTAAGGATGGGATGAGGATAATGTGTAGCAAACTAATCACAGGGTCACCCACAGAATGGTGACAATAAAACACAATATTGACCATCTGCTCCCTTTGTGCTGAATGAGGCAGGACTGCTGGGGAAGAAATTAGATCATTGCCAAGACAGTGTCATGATGTGCTGGTGACCAGGACATGTTTGCTTTGGCATTTCCAAAACTTCTAGTGCAATTTTTCTGACTCTTTCAAGTCATGGTGATTTCTGTGATTCAGATTTTCAATTCTCTGACAGATTAGAGAATTCTAATTGTACCCACACAGATAAAATGAGATTTCGTTCATGCTACTAACACTGCCTAGTCAAAGACAGTTCTAGAAAGAATTTCAAGGTTTGCCTTTAGGTTCAAAGATGTTTTCCCGTGTGCCAAACAACAAGATACTGTTTTGCATTCAGCAAACCCCTCACGTTGCTAATAACCACAAGCAGAAATGTGTTTGGCTGCAGTACATTTACCTCAGTGCTTTCAAATACAGAACCAATGACCCACACATTCATGGCAAACCAAAGCCCACCTCTCATAGCCAAGCTTCTGATCTCTATGGTAGATTTGGATGCCCACAGAGTTCCATTTGCCTAAGTTTTTGGCTGGTGGCTTAAAGGTAACTGGTCTGTCATCATTGCTGCTCTCTTCAAGAAAAGGTATTTGAACATGATTTGCTCCTGAGTCATATAATTTCTCCCAATGATTACAGAAAGCTGACAGGACTTCAGCAAAAACAGAGAGGGGATACAAATCCAAAAGAATGAAGACATCAAATATAGTTAAAAGTCACTTTGTTCCCAATTTATAAGGATGCTATTCTGAAGCAAAAGTTTTAATTTAAAAAGAAAAAATTAATTCAATTAAAGCAGCTGCCTTCTTGTTTTAGTTTTGAGTTGCTTGAGCTCTTCACCAAGTATATTGAAGCCTACATATAAACCTACATATGCACTCACAGGGAAAGTTTTCAACAGTGTATTACACACAAGAGCAAGCAGCAGATTGCTTAAGATTACCCCGACATCCTGGACCAGTCTTGGAGCAGTAATATCTTCATGTTTGCTGTCAAGGCCCGTCACCCCAGCTGACCAGCAGGGACGCCGAGGCAACCCACATTACTCAATCAACTCTAAGTGTTATAAATACTGAGGTCCATAAAAAAGTACAATGTAATGATGACTTAAACAAACCCAATTCATCATCCCAGCTGCACACATATCATTTCCCTGAGGGTGACCAACCAAGCAGCAGTGAATTCAACCCAGGCCAGATTCCGATTACATTTCTCTTCATCAATTTGACTTTTGGGTTTACCTCCCTCCAAAGGAAAAGAAAAAATATCCCCTTAAAAATGAATAAAAATCCCTCAAATCAAATACAGCTCAGCTGCTTGAATCCCCTTTTTGTTGTTGTTGTACTCGTGTCCATGCATTTTGCCTCTAGTGATATAAAAGGAAACCCTTCAATTTAAAGGTCAAATGGGGGCCGTTTGTTTTAACCCAGTGAACCATGGCAATGGTATTCACATATATTATCTTTTGTCCTTCAACAGTTGTTAGACTTGTAGCCAGAGGGGAGGCTTGGCAGATTTGCTTGCACAGTTTTTTTTATGATATAAAAAAATACAAAATTTCTGCAGTTAAGTGTGCTTGATTGAGTAATATTCTGAAAATCAAATCAATACCAAATCTGATTTTCAGTCAATGGTAAGGCACATTCACCAGCACTATTAAAGTTTATTGGTTTCATTTATTTAGAGAGGAAAAGTAGAGATTCACAATTCAATATGGTCTGTTCCCTTTCCTGCCTCCATCCTCTTCAATGCCTCCCCTTAATTTTATATTTTCCCTTCTGTTAATCACAGAAATGTCATGTAAAAACACAGCTAATTATTGTTCCACTTTTCAATTCCCATGACATCACCCAAATTTCACTCTTTTTTTTACTAAAGATTTGCAGTTACAGGAGGAGCAACTCAGCAAAATTAGATTAAAGAGAACTAGTACGATGTGCTGCTTAAAGCAAGGTTTCAGCTGCTTTTCATTTCCACACAACTGTGGGAGAAAACCAGTTTGCACAGTCTGGGATTAGTAAGTTTTTGTCTGGAATTAATGTGCATGCCTTTTCTGCTGTTGAATGTGATGCTATTTTCTCCAAAGGAGGCTGCATTTTAAATCAGACTTTATTTTTTTTTTTGCAATAGTTACAGAACCATTTGCAAAGTTTAAATCTTTTTCCATCCTGTTGAAATTAGACGAAAGGAATATGGTAATCAGTGGGGCTGGAAATCTGTAACTGGCATCAAAATTTAGCTGTTGCCTCTGCCTGTGTCTGCAATAAAATCAAAATGATTGGGATGCTTCAGTACAAAGCTCCTTGTCCTGGAATTTGCTGCAGCACTTTTCCTTTAGGCAAAAGTTGACCTGAGCTGAAGCTGAACTGTTCCTGTGAAAATTTGGAATGAACTTTCTGTCAAAAAAAAGGTTTGTTAAAATATTTATTTGTTAATGAAACTGAAAAAAATGCTGTTGACACATTTTTCCCCAAGGATCATACAAACAAAATGATCCAATGAGACAAAAATAAACATGAAAACTGTGGAGGAAACTTAGCTATTTAAGTTTGTAATTAGAAATGCAGGGGGGATTTTAAATTTTTTCCATTTATTTGTGGAGGTATGACACTCTGTTCCCTCTGTTTAGATTAAATGTTTCATTGCTAGGCTGTTCATTACTCTGCATCTGCACAGCCTTTATTAGCTAATAATTATCATAATGCTGATGGGCATTGTTCCCATATTTCCACTTAAGATCTAGCACCAATTTTTGGATCCAACTGTCAGGCTGAAAAAAATTTCAGGAGAAAAGTCAGATTTTATCTCACAGAGGCCAAAATTTCTAACTGTTGAGTAAGTTTTTAATTGACCTTGGAATAAAAAAATAAAATAAGAAGGATGAGATGTGCTTAGACATGATTTGTGTCAGTGTATTTTTCTTTCATGCCATTTATTTTTCACTTTATCTAGATTTTCTCATTCCCTGAGTATCAGGTAACTCTCAGTGATTCTGTATGATCTGCGAAGTTGCAGCTGATATATTCTCCCTTGAGGTATGCACACTGCAGTTTGTTCCAATACAACATTTTTAAGTATTGCAAAAATGGGTGAGCTAATCTGGCAGCCTGTTCACTATCTGACATTTCTAGTTCTGCTATATGACCCAGCCTCTGTATCATTTGCACAATTCCTAACTGATCTCTTCAGGATTCTGCCCATCCATTCCTTTTGATTATCAACCTCTGCTCCTGCGAGAGGACAGATACACTGGAAAAATACTTTAAAAAGTCAAATTTCCTGAGGCATTATCTCAAAAGGGGCCATTATTTGTTGTATTGCTGTATTCTTCACTCTGTTTCACACCCTTAGAAGAACAAGCTTGCATGGGAAATTATTGTCTTGAAACCAGATTGTCCTTTACATTCTTTCATCCTCTATTCTTTTTCTTTTGCTTGGATACTGCAAAACTCTTCTTGCTGTACAGTTGATATGTTTATTCTTTAAGAATGCTGATCTTCCCCAGATGGATACAGTACATGCATTACCATTTCGTCCTTCATCAGTTCTTGGACTCATAGCCAGAGGCAAAGATGTTAGGATTTGCTTGAGCTGAGCAATACAATATTTTTGTTCAGCTGTGAAGTTGATTAATAATTTGGAAATTAAATCAATATTTTCTTTGATTTTCATTGCAGTGGAGTTTGCATATAAACCTTTTGTACTGGCATTCCCAGTCTGGTAGGGAAATACAGTAAAACTAATATAACAGATTTGGTGTCATCTTCTTCATTACGTTGCAAAAAATTAAGTGAAATTCTGAGGAAAAGCAGATGGATGATTTTTGCTGTTTAATTTCCTTGATAATTCTTGATTGTCATAGCAGAACAGGTTTGGAATGCTCGCAGTTTGCAGTGCCAAGTATGAGGTAATTTACACAGTACAAAATTACTGACCCCATTTTTATCAGACAGTTTGGATCCTTTAGACAGATGTATGAAAAACAAAGCTACAAAATTCTGTGTCTTATGATGGATGAAAGCTGATTTTCAGAGTCAATGAGTGCTCCAATTTTAGCAACACTGAAAAAAACCACCTCGTAACTTTATCCTGGGAAGAAAATGTTTTAAGAAGTGAGAATATAACTTAATTGAATTTGGTGGGAAGACTGAAACTTTCAAGACCTTGTAGTAAAGTCCTATGTACTTATTTCAAGTTAAATATGATTGGAAGCTTTGCCTTGGAATTCTTGCTGTTGTAATTTACACAGTAAACTTTCTCCAATGGAAATGTCTTTCTGACTTTGAATCTGACAATAGTTCCCCAATACCAACCCAAGCTGGGACAGTCAACACGGAAAATTTCTGCTGTTGAAAGTGTTGGATATTTGTTCCTGTTGGCATTTGGTGTCTTCAGAAATGTGCTCTTTCTGGATACACCACAATAAGCATTAGAGAAGTATTGTACCTTATGTAGTTGACAAAGAGAGTTCACTGCACTCATTAAATCTCTCTGAAGGAGGCATGATTAGCATGCAAGATGCAGTCAGCCTCTGACACAATTGACAATATTTACATCCAACTCTGATCTTTGACTTTTGTTTATATGGCATGCAGTGTAATTGACGTCTATATTCAGTCTCCAAATGTATCAGATTACCAGAAATCTATTTAAAACAGTACCCAGTCTTTTGATTTTTCAGTCTGAACCTTAAGGTATGTCCTACTTCCTCACTCATCAGTTTTCTGAAGTAGAATATGGAGTTCAGGAATGAAACCTTCAGTTTGAAAAGATGAAGGTGAATTTGAAGAAATAAACGTGGAGCTGCCTCTACACCATGATGTTATGCCCTTCCACTTCCCACCCACTTCTGCAAAACTGCATTTAAACATAGGATCTAAAAGTTTTATGACTAAAAACATGTTTCAGCTGTACTCCAGATATGTGTTGGAACTTAATCTAAGGGATTAATTGAAGCTACACTATGCTTTCTGCAGAACACTTTGATTTGGAAGACTAGGTCTTTGTACCTGTTTATACAACATATGTGATTTTATGTAAAAGTATGTAAATTTCCCCTATAGCTCAATGGATGCTTTAAAAAACTGAGGGAGTCCAGAGCAATCATTAAAATCCATTTCCAGAGTGGTCCTGAACCCAGCCATGAACAACATAGTCATGCAGATCAGCAACACTTAGTCAACTGATAAAACCTTTCAAGAAACAGAATTTAAACTAAGTTTATCAGGCTTGGGCTGAGGTAATTCAGCAGCCCAAGATGCTCAATTGTATTTGTTTTAGTGAAATCACAACCTGCTGAAATGAATACTCATCTGTCTCTGGACACTTCAGGAGCCAGAGCTAAGGACAGAATGGGCAGCATTTCAGATGTTGCTTTGTCATAACATGCTGAGATGGAGCTCAGGCAAGACCTTGTTTAATAACATTTTTCCATAATATTCCACTGGATCCCTAAAACTAGTTCCAAATATCTGCCCATGTTCAACTATCTCTGTCTTGGCCTGGAGGCCCATCCATTGTCAGCTGGCCTTTTCTTTTATCCCACTGCCTCTTTTGCTGGACCGGTGGCATCAGTCTCATCCACCTGACACTACTTACCTTAAAAGCTGCAGTGTTGTGTCCACACTGCCCTTTACTCATCTCTCCAGGGATCTGCTGCACTCTTGAAGGTTCTGGCCATGCAGTAAATGACTCAGTTGATGGTTAAATTGCTTTAGTTATTACCTGCTGCAAGTAGACTTCACCAGAAGCCCACCCAAGGTACAGTCTTAAAACTTAGAGAGAATAACATGTGAAAGTAGATGTGTTCTACTTCCTTTTCTCAGGCTCTGATCCTGCAAAATGACTGCTGAAACCACCCAAAAGGGTAACTGCACACAGCACAAAGGTTAACCTTACTAAGGTCACTGCTGTGTTGGGTTTTTTGTTTTTTTGCCTTGTCCAGAGGAGATTTGATGGTCAGAGTTCTTGGACCTTCTCTGGTTCAAGTAGCAGCAGCTCAGACAGCTCCTCGTTGTAATCCCCATGTTCATGTGAGATGATGGCTCACACCAAGAGCAGCCAGAGGACTGAGGAAATTCATTTTTAAGGGCAAAGGTGGCACCTTCACACGTGTTTACGCAGAATTGAGCACTTCAGGGCTCTAGTCCCGAATGAGATTTCCAAGTTATGTTGTAGTACAAACAATAATAACAGAGAATGGGTAAGGGTAAGGGGAGGAGGGGGAAGTTATGATTAATTTTTATCAGGCATCCTTCTCCTTTCCACAGAGCAGTTCAATGTGAAGTCAAAGTTCATTGACACATTCTCTGTAGTCGGTGGGATGATTGTTTTATATTAGCCATTGACTCGGCCTGCATTGATCCCTGAGAATGTATCGCACAAATCATTTTGCACTAAACTGCTGAATCGATGAAGAAATCTCCTGGAAAATTTATATTAAAAGTCGCTGTTTGCCTAAATGAGTTCCCTGTGCCCCATATTGAATATTTTGCTGATGAATTGAATGAGTTTAAATTTGAACATTGCAGACCCATTAAAGAATGAATTCTTAAATCAACTTCTGCCATTTATGATTGAAATGAGATTTCCCCTGCAATAGACTAGCTGTTATATAAATCAGTTGTGCATTTTAAACTGTTCCATAAACAAGATATAATTCTTTTAAATACACAACAGGTGCCTTAAATCTTTTGATGCATCTTGTATTTATCTGATGTTGATATTAGTATATTTACACCAGGTAACGAACATGAGTTTATAATAGCATATAGTTTCTGAAGGTTAAAGAAGCCATAATCTTTGTTCTTAAATGCAACTGAATTTTCAGGAGTTATACTCTACATCACTGCTCACAGCTGAGATCTAAATTTAATCTAAAATAAATAATTGTCCCTTGCACTATAAAAAAAGCAAACCATCTTGAGTAAGGTTATGATTAGAGCAAATTTGATTTTTAGTATGACAGAGAGGAACATTTTTCCTGCTATCTGGTTTTTAATTTTGCAGTGAATAGTTGAATTTTTTTTCCTTTCCACTCAGACTCTCTGCACCTTAGGTGACCTCTACTTACTGGCTCAGGTAAATGATTTAAGCTGGTACCAAAATTACTTCATGCACTGGTTCAGTTTTGGAGTTACCTCACATAGATTTCTACAGTGTGCTGGAGCAACTGGTGTCAGAGAAGTGCTTCTTCACTTTTTCCACAAATAACAGCTTTTTCACATAAGTCATGTCCATCTTGAAAGATGATTGTTTCTTCTCAAGCCATATGAGGAGGTAATTGCTGGAGTCAGACTTGATCTTTGATGTCACGAGATGTTCCCTGTGTTTCAGAGTTGGGGTCAGGTGGATCCCAGGGGGGCAATAAGCAACAAATCGCTGTCCTCTTCCTCAGAGAACACATTAAAGTGGACATAAACCAAGACTATGAGGGTCGAACCAAGAGCTGGAGCAAATCAATGCATTTTATATGACATCTAGGAATGGTGCTGGCGTGGTGTCTGTACTCAGCAGCTTCTGAATAAACAAAAATTCCTGAGACAGCCCCAGTAAAATGGAGAGCTTCAATGAGCTAGAAGAGAGGAGCAGCAGTTGCATTGTGGATTAGCAGATAGGCAGGTCTGGAGGTTAATTCAACATTGCTCTGTTCCTATCTTAGATAATGAGGCATTCAGAAATGTTCAGGTGTAACATATGAAAAAGAATTCAGTCCCAGAGAAGGGACCATGATGTACATTGGAAATTCAATAAACTCTGAAAGCTTAATGAGAAATGCATGTTTTTGCCATTTCTTCACTGGTGTTGCCTTGAACATACCCTGCCAGGTGGTTCTGATGCACAGAGGTGGGGCCTCCAGTCAACCCTCCTTCCATGCTCATCCTTCCACCCTCATCCTCATCTTCCTCTGCCCCACAGCTGAGCACACACTGGATTTGCCCTGTGGGCTCACCCACACATCACATCCCTGATGACAAGCCAAAGTCAAACTTTAGGGTGTGCAGCCACTTGTCCTCAGTTTGGATTTGACTCTTTTCCTGCAAGCAAGATGCTTTCCTTAGCCAAGCATGAAGGGATAGTACAAGGTACTGTGACTACCCTTTGAGAAAGAAAATCTTTCTTTTTTTTCATCCCATTCTTGCCAGTAACAGAATTCAGAAGCAGCTTCCAAAGTAAAGAGATCTTTAAATCACAGGTGTTGCAGGAGGGCTGAAATAGCTCACTTTAACCAGGTTGTAAAATCTCACTATTGAGGCTGTAGTATCAGCTTCATCCCATGGCTTCTAATGTTTTCATGGCTCTGTGGGACTCTCTCATCCAAGGACAAGCATCAAGGGTTTTATAACTATCAGTTGATCATTTCTGCTAAAGTAGGGGAGGTGGATTCTCAGCCAGATAACGAAGGTGTTATCTCTATCCAGGGAGGATATAAAGGATATTGGGAAGATAACATCTAATTGAAGATTCAATTTTCCAAGTGTCAAATTGTTTTGATGACTAATTGATTTACATAGACTGAATTCATTCACAGAGCAAGTATTTTTCAGATCTTGGTGCACTTTTTCTTCTGTGGCAGCACATAGGAATTGCTGTTAACTTTCTTAAGAATAAAAGATATAGACTAGGATTGGCATGGGAGATGTTACTGAGTTTTAGCTCTTTATCTTCTAGACATGGACACAGTAGGTCGCTAATGTCAGTAAAGGTGTGATTCAGGGATCCAAGCCCAAAACTAGGTGACAGAAAAGGTCAGGATCTAATTGCTCTGCTTTAGTGCTGAGACCAAGGAAAGGAAGAAAACATGATGGCCTCAGGAAAAGCTGTTGTACAAGACCTCCTTGGCTCAGTTTAAAAGAGGGATAATGGTGTTTACTTGCTGTTCTCAGAGGGATATTGTGAGAATTAATTAGTTAATGTTGACACTGTTCTGTGAATGTAAAAAATAATATGTAGTGAGAATGCAGGATGAAGTGGTATGGAAGATTAATTTGGATACATTTAGAATAGCTTTAAAAGTGAGATGTGACAAAAACATCAGTGAATTCTGTTGAGAAGCTTTTTTGCACCCACCTCAACAGGTTGTTCTGCTTTAGTGACAGCATTTTCAAAGCAGTTCCAGTAAAGTGTTTTTAACAGGAATTCACTTTCAATCCCTCTGCTGGTAACATCAGGCTAATTTCCAAAGGTCTGGGCACAGAGGTGTTTCTTCTCTCTCCATGCCCTTCATCTTTACCTTTTAATTCCTGAGGGCTGATGGATGGCACACTCTCCCAGAAGGACTCGATGATGAGAGCATCACTGGCACTATCAGGATTTGGGTCCTGTGCCCTGCTCATCTCCTACCTCCCAAGAGAGTTCCCAATCTCACAGTGGTTCTCTGGGATGACTGAAACAGAGAAATATTCTCTATAATTAAAGACATTCTACAATTATGATACTAAGGAAATTTCACCCTATAGGTGTAAAAGGAATTTTAAAACGTTGATTTACTTTTTCACTGAACATGTTGGGACCATATTAGTGGTCAGACAGAAAATTTTCATATATGTGTTTTAGCAGGCAGAAATGGTGTGGTTTAGTTCTTCATATTTTAATTTTCATCTTCATCTTCTTCTCACTAAAATATTCTTGCCTGCATACGACCTCAGTATAAAGGATATTTCTATTTTCATCACTGTAAAAGATTTAATTAAAACATTTGTGATTTTTCACAAATTTTTAAATGTAATTTAATCTATTGATAACAATAGACAGCAATTTTGTCTATTTTTTATCAACATACACATAAATTTGATTTCATAGGGTTTAATTTATCTTCAAAAGAACAGAATTCTTCAAAATAATAAAACAAATATTTTCATTTTTTTATTACAAATTTATAAAACCTTTTTCATTTAATTTCTCCAGATACACTAAATGCAACTGCATACTTGAAAAAAAATTTCTAAGATAATTGTTATGTTTGGAAAAATAAAAGTGATGCCTTTATTAGGAGCCAGATCTGATGTAATTGGACATTATAATGACTTTATGTGTCCAGACCTTTTCCCCTAAATTATAACTTATTTCATACATAATGTCTAGGTCAACAAATAATGCCATGTGGACAAACAGAAGGTTTGGTGGAGATCAGCTGAGATGGTTTGAGGCCACCACACTCATTTCACATGTCACCAAAGAGCCACTTCAGCTGTAGTGAGCAAATCGAGGTGCTGGTCCCACTTATATTTGTAAGTGGTTGTTTATACTTCATATTGTGTATTTAATATAGATTATGCATTTTCTTTATGGCTGCATTTCTCAGTGCTCTTTTATAGTGGATAAAATGCCAGAGCAGGATAAGGACAATATTGTCTCAGTGTGACACTGTCCCTTGTCCCACAAAACACAAGTTTTGAAGGTATGAAGAAAATTTTCTGCTGCATTTTCACTTTCTGAGTGCTAATGAAGCAAGAGCAAGCCTTTTGAGAGGCGTGGCTGGCAGATAATTGCTTTCACAGAATAAACTCAGTATCTTTCCTTTTGCCATCTAACATTTAAAATCATTTTACATATACAGAACATTTGAGTCTAATTGGATGAAGGATCTTAATTCCTGTTAAAAAAAAAAACTGTTAAATTGATATTACTTCATTGATTTTAATAAAGCCTTTGAAGATCTGAGAACAAAGGGTCCTATTGGTTCTTTAATTAGTAAAGGATTTATTCAATAAGTTATCGGACAAGTTAATTTACAGGACTTAATTTTGCTATTGAAAGGTTTAGCCTCCTTCCCTCCAAAATTGGGACGATGGACCATTCCAATACTGTGAAGGTGATGACCTTGTGATAACCCGTGTGTTCATCAGTCAAATTACTGTCCCCAGTAATGATAATGCCAAAGCTCTGGAACACTGGGGCAGCTAATCTGTATTCAAATTACACTCAATGAAACAGCAAGCACAATTCGAGTAATAACTCACTAGCACTGAGAGGTGAAGGGAGATGTTCAGACCCCTTCATGCAGATTGGACATTATCATACATTTCTTAGGTGTTGGACAGGTCTGCATGAGAGGGTTGTTAATGAAAATATCAATCAAAAACTCTGCTGACTTAATGGTCAATTTAAATTAATTAATTGGAAAGGAAAAAGTTGAGAAGGACAGCATTGATTGTTTAGCTCAGAGCAGTTGGCAGGCTCGGAGAACAAGGTTGCCCAAATAAGACCACATTTCCTATGTCAGCTGATGCTTTGTGTAAAATCTTGTGTTTGAAAAGGTGGTGAAAATAGCAGGATGCTGTAATTTGAACATTTTGATAGTTTGAACCGTGGGTCAGTGGGTTTGGGATGCGGTGCTGAACACGGTGGTATAATCCCAGCCTTGGGAAGGAAATCTGCAGGAGAGGTGGAAGTGAGGCACTGTGCACCAGCTGAGGATTTGACCCTCACTCTACAGACACGAGCAGGAATCCTTTCATTCACATCTGGTTTTTATCCTCACAGCTTGTACTTTCTAGCTCAGAACATGTTTGTCACTTGTCCCTAAAAGGCTGACTCTCTGGAGGTCAAGGGGAGGATTCCTTTTGATTCAGGGCAGAGAGAATTTCAGCCTCCATCTGCAAGGGGACTCCTCACAAATAAAATTGTGAATCGAGAAAATATTTAATGCATGGCAGCGTCTATAGGAATTTCCTTATTATATGTGTTTTGTGAAACTGATGTTAAGTCTTTGGGATGAATAAAATATTAAACCACTGTTTTTAAAAGTATATTTTGAAAATAAATGCTTTAAATGAAGACACTTTCTATACCTATGTCTATACTTGCACCTATCTGTATAATTAAGTATCAGCAAAATTTTTGAAGACAAAAATGCCCATAGTATTTTAAAATGCATTTTGCTTCTTACATAAGGAAAGGCTACAGTAATTTGGTGTAGGAACAGGCTAAAACTTGAAATTAAAAAAAATTTTTATACTAGATTCCTGTGTTTTAAACCCAAAACTTGATATTGTTTTTTAATTCAGTGCTAAGGAAATACAGCAAGATTTGCTAAATTCATATTTTATCTGTCTGAAGCACAATCTAAACTTCCTACCAGCTGCATTGGGCTGTGGTGTGGGTGCAGTCTAAGATTTGAGCATCCAAAAAATTTTTGGAGAGCCTGTAAAATCCAAAATTCAGAACATTTTAATTGAAACACTCTTTTTTTCTTCTTTCTTTTTCTTTTTTTTTTTTTTTTTTTTCTTCAGTCAATTATTTTGTTTCGGTCTAAATTTGTTTCCTAATTCTACTCTTTCTAAATTACACATTGTGATTTGCATCAGAGCAGAATACAAACATCAACCCTGTGTATAATGCAGGGGGAAATAAATATGAGATATAAAATGAAATGCAGATGCAGCAGCTTTACTGTGGAAAGCATCTGACAGGCAGCACTAGGGTTGGTTCTAATGTTGATTTTATAATTCCTTTTACTATCACAGAAAGGATGGGAACAGAAAATGGGCATAATGAGACAGAAAGGAACCCAAATAAAGCAATTAGCCCCATTAAAACAATATGGTGTTTATACATTTAAGTAAATGATAACAAGTGGAGAAGTACATGGCACATTAGGGAAATGAAGATACTGCACTGACTTTCTATTCCTTCTTTCCCTTCTCCACATACCCTTCCCTCAAGACAGTATTAAAATGATAATAAGGAGCTCAAATGAACATATTTGCAAATTAAATGTAACTTGGTCCTTAGTAGAATTCAGGGGGAATTCTCCAACCAGATTTGATACCTGACTTCTAGAAAATGCTTAGCATGACAGATACACAGTAGATCAGGGTTGTACTGTTACTGAATATGCTGCAAAGAAAATTTATAAAGGTTCAAAATGACCAAACAACCCATGGCTGTGTTAGGACAATGTCCCAAAGTAAATCTTGTTTAACTTCAGGAGCCAAGTCATGTTTTCTCTTCTCTCCAGCAGCGATTGCTCCCTTTTTCAGAGCTATCTCAGAGAATATTTCACCCAGGTCCCAAGGGGAAGTAGGTGAAAACAGCAGTGACACAGGAAGGGCAAACAGCCCACCAGGCAAAGCCCACGGTGGCACAGCCTTTTCAGCAGAGCAGCTCAGCACAGCCCAGACCTGATGATTCTGCAGTTCAAAGATGTGCCTGGCTGAACTGACTTCTTTCTTGCTGGACTGTGTTAATGTAATGGCTGTACAGCTCCAATGCAATCTCAATAAATGGTGTTGCTGTTTGCAAACTCTTGGCTTTGCTTTCAGACCTAATCCCCCACCAAAGTCACCCAGTGTGTCTTTGACTCTTCACCGCCCTCACAGCAGCTGAGCCACTCTTAGGCATGGCTCTATCACCCCAAAATTCAACCAGTACAACCCTTCCACGAACTGTGGCTATATTCCCATGGGATTATCCAGGAGCTATAGAAGATCTAAAGGTATACTGAAGTTCTTTCTTGCAGCTGTATCTAAGTCTGCCCCCTATTCTGTTATACTGGTGTACTTGGAGGAGAAAATTTTGTAGGGGTGAACCCTATGTTAAAGTCCATCAATAAAAAGTAGGGCAGAAGATGTGTGAAAATACAGCTACTGGTGACTTTATCCAAGCCCTGCCTCAGCTTTCTGATTTATGAGGTAAAGATATTAACCAGACACCAGAAGGTTTTATTTCTAATCCTGACTGATTCTTTCTGTGGTTTTGGATGAGCTACTCAGACTGACCACATCATTTCATCATATCCAGAAGGGAATAGCAACATCCAATATGTTCACTCTCTGTGGATGTCCAGACCTCTTCCCAGCACTAACTTCCCTGTGTGCATCATGAGGATTGGACAGATCTGGCCCAGCATTGCCTAGGTAGTGTCTTGCTTGGAGGAATGGATTCCCAAACATGTCACAGGAGCCTTAAGGTTGAATAAATTCTGATTGTCTGTTGGATCAACTGTTAAATGCTGGATTTCCCTCTTGGCCTGAGGGTAATGCAAAAATGTGTATGAACTACTTTTAGCTGGGCTTTAAAGAGAAAATTATGCTATCAGAGAATATAATTAGAACAGAACCACAATGCTAAATTTGGGGATTAGATATTATACCTTGTAATTAATCAGGCTGAATAAAGTCATCCTGGAGCAGAATTGCATGAACCATTTTATTCTCCTACTGGCTCGGGCTAACAGGTTCTGAGAGGAGTATTTGTGAAGGGCAAAGGGGTGTTGTGGTTGCAGTAAGTCAAGAAATGGCCTTGGGCACTACTGGAGATGCTGAGGGTCCCAGCCTAGCAGGGAATCAGCCTTGTAGCTCTGAGGTCAAACCTGGTAATGCCAGTCCCAGCCTGTGCCTCAGTGTACTATGACCAGAGCCCTTCACAGCCTTAGAATTTCCCAGCATGGAAAGCAAAGCAGGCATAGAAGTTGTTAAAAAAAGATGGCTTTTGCTATGTAAGTGTATCAGGACTTGGCCATGAGCAGAAAGTATTAGTACTATTTTATTTTCTTATGAATAACAATAAAATATTACACTGACTGCAAGCTTGATGGGAGAGCTAGTAATACTATTGCTCTTGTAGTATTTAGTTTGCTTGTATATTCTCTTGACTCCAGATGGATTTTAATTTTGTGTATGGTAGCTACACAGTATGCACGTAAAAGCTTTAATAAATCTGCTTGTTCAAACTGAAATAGGCATTTTGTATTATGAGATTGTCTTGCTCCAAAACAAATCCACATGATTAGAGTAGTGGATTTAACTAATTGTCCTCCAAGCAGCTCCTATGAGAAAACAAAATGTTGCCTATGTTAACAGTGCCTCAAAGAGGGATGAGTCAGGATCAGCAAAAACATGGTATCACATGCTGTAGTATTGTGTTGTTTACCAGATGGCAGGAGGATAATTACCATTAAATCATTATCACTTGCTTTAGGGTAAGTACTATCATAAAAGCTGATATCTGAACTGAGTCCCAAATCCCAATATGTAACTACTGTTGAATTTCTAGAGAGATGCAGAATCCCAGGTATCAAGATCTGGATTTCACTCTGGATCAGATTCTGAAGTGTGAAGGTTCTGTTTTCCAGAAACCTTGTTCAGCTGCTCATGTGACATACTAAAGTGATAGATGCTTTTCAGAGACTTCTATTCTATTCTATTCTATTCTATTCTATTCTATTCTATTCTATTCTATTCTATTCTATTCTATTCTATTCCGTTCTGTTCCATTCCGTTCCATTCCATTCCATTCCATTCCATTCCATTCCATTCCATTCCATTCCATTCCATTCCATTCCATTCCATTCCATTCCATTCTTCTTCTCTAGATCCTGACAATACCTAGTATTATTAGAAGTAATATTAATTGGGTTATTACAGTTAGTAATAATACCTACAACATGTTGCTGAAAATCTGAGAACAAATACTGAGCAGTTCAGACTCTAGAAATGCCTCTCAGACTGTGAGGCAAGCCTGTGAATAGCTGAGGTGCAGATGTCCATGTGATTTCTATTTAAAGGCAGGTGATTTAAAGGCATGATTCCAGCCCTCAGTGCTTCAGTTTTTCACCATAAAACTGTGTGAATCTTGACATGGAGAGATCTTGGTAGGAGAGAAGCTGGATCATTACTTCTACCAGCCCAAAGCTTGTTTTTTAGGAGGAAGAATGTAGAAGCATAACTGGAATGATTGCTCCAGGACTGCTGGCTCTGGCAAATGTCGTTTTACCTAGTTTAGAAAAAGTCCAGCCCTTAAATTTACTTTGTTTGGTCCTTCTCATTGAGTGATGCAAGGAAGTGTCAGGCACTGGAAGGCTGGCTTTCATTAATGACATAATTATAGGCAAGGAAAACAGAGGGAGGCACTATTAACAAGAAATTCTGTAGCACCACGGTGAGAATGCCTGACCAATGTTACAGCTCTGTGACGAAGACGTGTGGGGTTGCACAGACCCAACATAACTGAAAAATCCTGCAAAGAACCACCCAGAAATGCTCAGGGTGGCTGCAGAGATGATTAACAGAGACTTCTGTAGCTTTGGCACTACTGCAGGCCAGCACAGTGTTGTTGTTAAAACCTGTGGTCTCTGCCCATGGGGACCTACACTTACAACGGTGTGATCCTGGTCCTGAGATGAAAAGGCTAAAAAAAGGTAAGGATAACTTTATCTGCTATGTTTACTTTGTACATAACTTCAGAACACGAGTTTCCAGGTCAATTAAACTGCCACTTCTGATCATCCTGGTCCTTCAAGAGTGGTTTTATAAAGGATCTGTGTGCTTAAATTTCACAGAGATCTGTGAATGTCATATTGTGATACTCCTTTGAAACTGCCTGCCTTCATTCAACTAAAACTGCACAGAAAAGCCAAAGTACAAGCTTTTCATTTTGCAGATTGATACTGTAGACAATTGGCCATTTATGGGTCACTTTGTATATTCTGGAACAGAGCCGGCAAAGCCCGTGTGCAACAACACACTCTGGCATTACATGCTCAAAAACCACTGAAGCAGACAGCAATTCCCTAGTAAAATTTTTCCAAATTAGCTTTTTTTAAAATATGTTATTGCTGTCAGACAAAGAAGAGCTGACCTTTCTGTTTTTTCCCTTGAGTCAGTCCTTACTTATATTTCTTACGATTAAGCCTTGCTCCACCTTGCCTGTCTCCAATATTACGTTTTCCTGTGTCATCATTTCTCTGATTTTCCATTACTCTGCAGTATCTGCTGGGGGAGTGGTCAGGGTGCTGCTGTGCCTGACCTGCATCACTCTCTGTCAAACCTGTGGCTTCACTCAGTTCATTTCTGGGGCCAAATGTGAGTGAAGAGCTATGAATGCAAGCTCCAGGCAGCATGAGTCAAGCCAAAAATCCATGCAAAATACTGGAGAGCATCTCAAGACTGCAGGCAAAACCTACCCTGGCATCTGGGGTGACATGGCAATTTATGGTCTGGATAGCTGGAACGAGTCTCTCTAGACTCCATTTGTAGCCAGTGAGAGCTGATGTTTGCACAGTTTTTGCACATGTTCCTCTCCACTGACCAAACACCTGGCAATTCTGGAGAACCCTGAAGGAATAACTCAGCAACACAGTCCCAGCTACAAAAGCCTCAGGCAGCGTTGTTGATCCTCTCACAGAGACACCCCAATGTCCTATTTAGGAACACACTGTGCACAGAGAAATAATTTGCCCTGCCAATTTTCATCGCTGGTAGTTACCAAGTGAGTCATTAATATGCTGTGTAATTCCAACCTAACTATTCTAATGTGCATTGATTTCATCTTATGTGGGAAAAAGAGCTCATTGCTTATTATTGGCTGTAATATATCTCCATGGCAAAGGCAAAAGCTCACCACTGGCCTCTCCAATGGCTGAGAGGAGTTAGCAGCATTTGCTGGAAATGGGGCACTGTCTGTGAACACTGCAGCAGAGCACTGGGATACCAGAGGCTCCTCTGCTGTGGGGAGAGATGCTCCAGTCCCTTAATCATGTTCACAGACTTTCATTGGACTCTATCCAGTCTGCCCATGTCTCTCTTGCATCAGGAGCCCAGAACTGGACATGGTGCTCCAAATGTGGTTTCACCAATGCTGAATAAAGGGGATCAACTCCTTCCACCTGCTGTCAACACTTTTTCTTTTCCACTGTGCAGTCATGGGTGCATTTATTGGTGTGTCACCAGTGGCATAAACTCTCCAACTACTTTGCCACAGCTCTGAAAATAAATCATACTGAAGCTGGAAAACTCCTCTGGGATACAGATAAGAGAGTCATGTATGCAAAAACAACAGCAGAACATCACTTTGTGGCGAATTAGTATTTCCTTTCCACCCAGTTACTGTCCCACCATTGGCTGTCCTGTGAAAAAGTCTTATTTTTATTTACTTCATATCACCTGTTGCTGTTGAGAAATTTTCTAAGTCCTTCTCTGTGGAGACCATTCCTGTTTAAAAAGACTCACAGGTTTTTAAAGAGGTATTTCCTGTTCCTAACACCTTACATGGACTTTGGGAGCACACTGAATTTTGTTGAGGGTGGAAGAAGTCAGGACTGTGGGCCCTGTGAACCTTTCAGCCACATTCAAAGACTGCAATGTGTGGCTGTGTTCAGGTCACCCCCTGTGCCACCCCCTGCTCTGCCAGGCTGGGTGACACCAGGCTGGGTGACACCAGGCATCCTTCCCAGGGACAGCTGTTGGTGGAGAGTCAGTCTCCCAGCCTTGGTGGCTTTCCACCCACATCTTACTGTTCTTCAGACATGCTAAAAGAGTCTCCATGTCAAAAATGCCTTTAAAAATGCACAGAAAACCACAGAGAAATACAAAATAAAAGTAATGTTGCCAGACTAGTACTGGAAAATAACCAGCATGGCCTTTGCAGGGCTTTGACCTTGCAGGTCCTTCCATGAGCATGGCCCAGGTGTTTCCCACCCCACATACAGTAGCCAGCATGCCTGCAAGGCTGTTTTTAGACTAATTCCTGCTAATGTCATGCATGGCTAGTTAACCTCCATTTGATCTGTCTTTTAGAGATTTATTCATCAATAAAGGCGTTATTACTCCTTTGATGATAGTTAGTATCATTTATATGAATTGTCTATTGACGGACACATTTAACAAAGGGTGTTTATGTGCTGAACAATCACATAGTTTATTTATCCAATAATCATATAATCGATTAGAAAAAAAATTCAAGTTGAAGGACTTCTTTGAGATTTAAAGATTTCACAGTTTCCATCTGTGTCCAAGATGTTTAATTTGTGTTAGTTATGTATTACATTTCACTAGTATTGTTCCTACAAGAGGATCTTATAGATCAACCTCTGGCAGCTCTCAGGTAAAGACTGAACCTGGCCAGCTTGTTTAAGAGAATGCTTAGGTGTTTTTGATCAAAAATGACAGAAGTATTGGGCAGTGAGTGTCTTGAGGCACTCAAGGGAAGGGAAGGGTACTACTGATCACACTTGCCTTCCAGAAAAAGTACTTTTTCAGCACTAAGACCATCACGTCTATAATGGTTACAAATATCTATATAAATACTAATGACTGATACAGATGAAGCCTATTTGCCTGATGCCTTTCACTGGCTGATGCCATTACATTTTCACAAGGCATACCATTGCTCTCTTGTACTCAGACAGAAATCCAGGCTGAATCAGAAAAGCCTTCATGTCTAGCAAGCCCTGTAGAGATGCTGTTGCTCCTGGATTGAAGCACAGCCATCTCTCATGCTGCAGGACCATGGAGGTCTCCAGCAGAGCACATCCAGTGCTCACATCCCCCTGAAACCACCACAACTAACACCACATCCCTCTGGGAAGCCTAGGATACTGAATGTCAGATTTCTGTGTTTTGTGACCAACATCAATCACCCAACTTCCCCAAGCCCAGACACCAAGCCATCACCATATTATGTTTGGCTGTTAATAGACATTGCAAACATGCAAAGAGTGCTTGACAAAGGTAGCACTGCTTGGTGTGGATGGGAGAGCCCATTGTTTGCCTAGGTTTAAATTGTGGGTGTTTTATACCCTAAGATCCTGACACTGGCAGTTTCTCCATGTCAATCATGTATCTTGCTCTCAGAAAGATGACTGCATTAACTTACAGTGACTTCCAGTTTCCTACAGATAAGAAGTTAGGCTGGGCTTTCATCCTGAAAACTCACCCAATTGTGTTTATTTGGAAACCTTCTGTAGGACTACAGGGAACACCAGAGGAGAGCCTGGGCTGCACAATGCAAGATCCTGCAGGGACCTCCACACCCAGGGACAAAAGCTTTGTGTGGCACTTATTACAGTAAAAAACTTATTCCTTAAGGGAGCAAAGACTGCAGGAATGCAAGAGAAAATTCTCAGGGATAAGGGCTGAGGAGTCATTTAAGAAACAGAGTTTTTTCACCCCTTTGTACCACAGAAAGCAGGAACTGAGTGGTCTGAGTTCATGTTGGGATCTTAGAAAAAGGCAGGCTCAGCCTCTGTGATTAGAGCCCAGGTCCCCAGAATCAGTCACAGTTATCAGCTCTGGGATGTCCAGCTGTGGCACGGATTCCCTGTTAAAAACCCTCACGAGCAGGGAGGGCTGAAGGGGATTGGTTTGCTATTATTAGCCACTGGCCAAAAGCTTTTGCACTCTGGTTTGAAGGAATTGTTGATCTTTTGATTTTACAGGAGACTGGAATTGATAAGCCGGGTGATTTCAAGGGCTGCAGTTTCAATCACAGCCCCCTCCCTGCTGCCCACCCAGGAGACTCTGACCACAGGGAAGGACAAGTCCTGGGATTTGAAGGTTTAGCCTGAGGCCACCAAGTCCCATAGCTTGAGCATTACCAGTTTTGTAACAGCCTGAGCTAAGCTCTGGGAGCAGCAGCTTATCTGGCCAATGTCTTTGTTAGATGCACTTGCAAGTGGTAGAGAATAAAACCCTGATCCTGTGAAATTTGGTGGGTGGAGGCAGATGGCTTTCAGTGCTGAAGAATTGTCAATAGGGTGGTGAACTTACTACACCCCGAATGAGGGGGAGCTTGTCCTTCTGTCCCGAAAAAAAATGCTACAGAAAACTTTTCTTAGGAGAAGTGGAAGAGGGGGACTGACATACACAAATTCAGGTGTTACACTCTGTAGGTCCTTCCCTGCCCTCTTTGCATGGCTGCTCCTCTGAGATCCCTTTCTTGAAGGTGGCACTGTAGGTGTTGATCTCAGACCTCTCAATCTGAAGTGCTTTTACTCTGAAGTCACTGTGGTACAACTGAAATCTGCTTTATTCCATACTCTTAACTAGTTAAGTGTATTTAAAATTATTTGTGTGTTATGTTTGTTAATTAACTCTCTAAGTGAAAACCAAGACAAGTTGATACTTTCTTTAAACTGTACTTTAGAATAAACACTCTCAGGTCTTTGCTCAGGGACTCTGGTAAAATCTTCAGTTTATTCAAATCACAATAACAGCAGCAGAGATGCAGTTTGAGACCCAAACCTGTGGCAGTCACAATTGCATGGGAGCTAAGACTTGGCAGATGCAGCTGCTGCTCCTGTTCCCTTCCTAGGAAACGTGGAAAAATGTCACACTTTGTCAGCATGCAGCCTGGCTGGATGTGCAGGGCACATCTGCCACCAGAGACAAACCCACCATTTCATTTATATATATGAATTCATGTACATGTGTATTTATATTGGAACATGCATTTCCGTATGTGTGTGAACAAGGAGGTGCCTATGACTAGCACTGCATGATGTTTCTGCAATACTTGGGAATACCCTCACAAGAAAGGGCTTTATAAGCAGAATAGTACAGAAAAAATATTATTAAAGGCATGTGCTTTGTTATAGCGAACAAAAATACAAATTATCCTACTGGGGTGATGAAGATATAAAAGAGGAAGACAGAGAGGTCCCAGAAATAGCATTAACTCTTACATGTATGCCTCTTTTCTTGACTCTGGATCTTCTTCAGCACTGGTTCCAACTCGCTTTGTCCGGGAGTTTTCCAAGCACAATGGAATAGCTGAGAGCCTACTCTGGTCACTTCAGCCACAGGAGAAGAGCAAATTTCTCAGGTTTGTTATTCTTTAAAATGTTTATTCAAAGCTAAGATCTGAGTCTCCTGCCACAAGCCCCATGTATGGGACAGCAGGTATCTGCCCAGGGAGAGGGCAGGAAGGAAACAGCTCTGCACCTCAAACCTTGTTGTCCCTTCCTTCTTGCCTGTGGGAAGACACACCTATGTGTGTCACAGTGCCACTGCAGCCAAACAGGACTTAAGGAAACACCTGGAACAACCCTTGGCCCATGGAGGGGTGCTTGCTGGCATAAGGAGCTGAAGCACAAGAAATGCTGATTTCTCTGGCTTTTTAAAAGTCTGGTGCCATCACTGGGACAACACGACGACCCAGGCCCACTTGCAGCTCATCTCTGTACTTGTGCTTCTTACTTAATTAAACTGTTTGTGCTTTAGAGCCCAGATAGAAAGATCTGGACCACATGATGCTCAAAAGTGGAGTTGCTCCTTTTCTTCTTCCCCAAAAAATGTCATAGGCACAAACCATCTGATAGCATCTCCAGCTACTTGGGACACCCCATGGTAGAGAGATGATACAGCAGATCTAATCCAATTTCTGGACTAAACTGCCCTTGTGTTTCAGGTCTGCACAGGTAAGTGACAGCTGAGAAATGAAACCCAGTCCTTCACATAGAGAACTATGAGGAAAATTGGAAGCTTTTTGACAGGTCAGAAATCCCATTGCCTAATTTGAAGAGAAACTTTGTGAATTAATTCAACAATGATTTTGCACAAGCTGAGCCCTGGAGAAAAGCTGACAGAGGCCATCTGGGTTGCTCTGCCGTGGACCTGAAGCTGAGATATTCAGATGGCTCCCCAGTGTCCTGGGGTGCAGGAGGGACCCTGCAGGTGGCTGGCCATGGGGGCAGGATTCCATCGTTCTGAAGTGATGCTCTTCTCTCCCAACCCCACCTTACAGCCCAAGACTTTTCCTTGGGCTTTGGTGCCATCCGGTGGCAGCAAAGCTGAAAGGAGACCAGCAAAATCCTTGGGTTTTGGGCGGTTCCTGGGCACACACGAGAAGCTCACAAACAAGATTTAAATCTTTCCCCAATTTCAGAGTGCAAGAGAGTGCAAGTGCAATGGCCAGAGTGAAACTTTTGGTGATGTTTGAACCAGGCAGAAAAGTCAGCTTTTAAAAAAACTCCTCCAAATCGAAGAAAATTGAGAACATTTTCTAATGTTAATAAAAATGCCTTAAAGATTGTGCGTGAAAATCACATAAATATTCCCCAGATTTTCAAGTGTTCTGTTACTTAAACAAAAGATCCAGGTCATCAGCTTGGGTAAACTATTGACACATAGTCAGTGGAGCCAGACTTATCCCATCAGAAATTAGGCTTAATTTTTTTTGTCTAATATGAATATGATTTAAAGTATGATGAATTTTGTTATTTTGGGGTGGTTTTTTTTATATTTTTCATGTCACATCACTGAATTAACAACTAAAGGAATTAATGGAGTTCGTGTTGTCCATATCGAGTGCATCAAATTCTCTGTATGACAACAAAATCTGCTTAGACTCAAGATTAGCATGGCCTTGGCTAAAACACGTCTCACAACATGTGGACAGCTGAAATTTTAAGGAAATTAGGCTTGGGTTATTCCCATGGGCAGATATTTGAACTTTTAGAGATGAGAGTCTTCTTCAAATTTTCCTCTCTAATCCCCCAGACAGTGAATCCTTTTACAGCTTTCCCCACAAACCTCTGGTCCATTTGACCCCTGATGTTTTCCCCTCTCATGCACTGTATGTAGATGAGGAAGCCTGAAAATGAGAATTTACATCAATCTCAGAATTCTCTATTTGAATCTATAGAGGGATGGAGATGCAATGAACTTTTCTTCCTCTCTGCCAATAAAAGTAGCTAGCTCAGAAAAAAACAGATTGGAATAACATTTATAGTTGGTATTTGGAGGGGGGGTTGAATTTATTGTTATTACTTTATTATTGTTATTTTGTGGGTTTTTAAAAGAAATACATAGCGTGCATAACTCCTATTTAAATACAAATTAAAGATCTTGGATTTTTTTTAACAAAGAATGTATTAGGACTGTTAAAAGCATACATAATTCGAATCCTCAACACTTGTCATTGAGGTAGGAAATATCTCAGCTGCTTTTGAATCCTCTTTATTTTAACCTAAGTAAGCAGACTAAATAGCAGACTAAATTCTCCTAAAAATTTCTGGCATGTTATCATAACTCTGCACATGTCTGATTTTAAAGGTAATGCCAAAACTTTAGCTTCTGTAATTCACTGCTGGATAAAATAAAGGTAATGAAAAAAGGTTACTACCCTCCTCTTGTGAAGGCAAAAGTCTCCAGGTAGGGGAGTCCACAACACCTATTATAAGGAATGGTTTGGATTTATTTGGTGTTAAGCAGTGTGCATTGCAGGAGTAAAAGCTGATCCATCCTGCCCTCACACACCACACCTTTCTGTGTACCTGTAAGTCTCCTGTAATCACGTAGATACAGGAGACACCTCTTTTTTTTTTTTTTCATTCCAACTTCTCTCCCACGCTGGCTGTAGCACTGTCCTCCCAGACAATGGCGGTAATGTTGGTATAACTTTGCCCTGCCATTATGAGTGTCTGCTCTCTCCCAGATGTCTTTATGTTCATCCTTAATATTCTACTGCTGAAGTTGTTAAAAGTTTGCAGGGGACTTTTGTCAGAAGACAGCTTTTGTAAAATTGAGCTGGCAAGCTGACCACCTCAACTATCAACTGCTTAGATACTAAAGGCCCTTTAGACCTTCACGATTTTCACATCAAAGGTGAATCTGTTGTCCCTATGAGTTGATTACTTGCATTGCTGTAATTTGGAGAAGCACCAGAAATATGTGGGAATCCTTAAAATTAGAGAGTTTTGAGAAAGCTGCAAAAAGCTGGCCTCAGAAACAGCAGAACTGCAATTAGAGCTAAGTGGTAGCCATAAGATTTGTCTGCAGAAAAGTTAAATGGGATGTAGAAAGCAAGGACTAATAGAACAATGGTCTGTATATTAACACTTGGCTAGAATAACTCCCTAAGCTGCAGAAAAGTATATCTAGCAAGATATTAGGAAGGTCTAAGCTTAATAATGGAGCTCTGTGCATTGTATTTTAAGGCTTACAAGCAGGTATTGCTTTCGAAATAAGGAAGCATCGTTTTAACCGAAGGCACGGGTATTTATAGTGGTTAGAAAATACAACAAAGGCTGCAGCTTTTGCAGAGCTGGCTTTGGGAGCAGCAGGCACACAACAAGCGGGCAGATCACGCTGAATTCCTTCATCTCTCGGCCCCGCTGAGCCTAGAGAGAAGGGAAGGGCTGTTCCTGGGCAGGATGCTCGGTGCCTGCGGCGAGTCCCTTGCCCAGAGCTGCGCTGACACTCGGCGGTGCGAGGGGGAACTGCACAGCCCCGCTCCGGACATCCCTGCTTCATCCCTTCCCAAACCGGCCTCATCTGCCTCCCCACGGCCACAGACAAAGCCCTGCGGCTCCCACTGGTGACCGCTGGCACTCTGCCTGCCTCCGTTTCTCCCCACTGTCTTTAATGTGAAGGGCGCTGTTAAATAATTGCATTATCATTTATATAATAAATATATGAAATATATATTTACTATAAATAACTTATAGATAGTTATTTATAGAATAAATAAAGAACCGGGAGGTAACTTTTTAGAAGTTGGTCAGGATCACCACCTGGTTTGTTGGTCTCTAAGCTTGGAAAGATAAAGAAGATCTCTAATTCAGGGAATGCAGTTCTGCCACTGAAGAGATTTAAAGGACAGTTTAAAGGACAATCCATCCCACTGGAGACCCACAGGCTCTCCTAGAGGTGTGCATTTATATGTTAATAGAATGGTTTGGGTTAGAAGGGACCTTAAGGATCATCTGGTTCCAACCCTCTTGTCATGAGGGGTTATACATAACATGCACCAACAGCAAGGTGACATCTAAATTTTGTTCCTTAGTTAAATGCTTTGGGTTAGGTAGGGTGACTGCATCCACAGTGGGTAAGGCTCACCTCTTTATATACATTTGCATAAAAAGAAAAAAAATTATTTGGGATCCTCTGTGTGTGCAGAGTACCAAGAACTTCTTTACGAGTGCACTCAGGGCTGCAAGCAGCGGGCTATGGCAATGACAGTGACAAAAACAAAGCCAGAGTGGAGTCCCATAGGTACCAACCATTAGGCAAACACTCCTGTGAAAGCAACAGCATCTCAGAGATGAAGGGAGGAAGAAGATTGCCCTGCTGTTACCACCATGCAGGGGACATCCTCTAGGTTGCATGGAAAGGTCAGCCTAGATGAAGCTGAATTTCCTTAGCAGGTGTCTGTGTCACAGACTCTGCCATCCTTATTATTTTCTGCTCTTTTCACACTGCCACAGGGTTTCAGCAATTATCACTGGCCAAAGTCTGCAGAGGAAGAAAAGGATTGCTTGTCCCTGCCTGTCCCCAGGCCTGGGGAGACTCTGGGGAGATATGTCAGTGTCAAAGTCATTATTGGGCAAGGGGCAGTGGTGTGAAAGTGCACAGGAGGTCAGAGCAGATGCTTGATTCTCTCTCAAAATCATTGAATCTCTGCGGATTACTTGAGAGGGATCATGTAAATCTTCGCTAATGATGAGGAATATAAAAATTTTTGAGAATTTATGGCTTTCCATAGTTTGTCCACTCCACTCAACCAATGACTTTCCCAGACAGGCCTGAAACAAGGGTAAGTTTTGTAATCATTAGAAATTAAATTGTGAGTCCCCAAGATGAAATACAGCTAAAATTCTCCCTACATTTATCTGGTGCAGGGCTCACAAGATGGGCACACAGTCATCACAAGGACAGATGTGGGCAACAGTCTGGTTATGGCTCTGAGCTGCAAGTAAGCAGTGGTCCAACTTTTCCTTATTTTGCAGGTTGTATCCTTAACAATACATTAGGCATGTGTTTCCACTACTCAGATGCAAAATGCAATGCAGGTTTTCTTCCTTTTTTTCCTTTTTCTTGCCTATTTTTTCCATTTTCAGCACATCCTCTGCATAAGGAGGCCTTTCTTTCATGAGGTACAAAGGGCCCTTCAGCTGGAGTCTTTCAACATGACAAAAGATAGTGTCTTTTGCCTACCCATACAACATCTGTCCAGTTTGCTGGAGATCTGACTCTCTGCAGGAACAGTTTAACATCATTTCCCTTCTAAAACAAACACAAAACGCCACCTAAGTCTGTTGTATTTCTGCCCATGTGATAGTTTTGTGTAGAGTTCAGTGAGATCTCAAAAAGATCAGTGTTGCCTCCATGAAAGTCCTTTGTTTTCTGCATTTTTATGCTTTATGAACAGTAACTTTCCTCCATAACCTGGATTTGCTACGGAAAAGAGACATGTTTAGCTGGAATGATTTGTATCAAAATATTGGGAAGCATCCATGGCTCTTGCTACAGACAGAGAGGACAAAAGGCAGATTGTGGCTAGTGAGTGAGAAGCCAAAACTGGCCTATAATCCTTGTGGAGGAACTTCAGAGCAAATCCAGAGTATTGCCAGCGTGTGGGATTCTGGGTGCAAATTCCCAAAAGAAGGAGCTGCAGCCAGTGGAACCCTGGGCAGTGTCTAGAGAGGGAAGGAAAGAGAAATTCTCTCTACCACTAAAGCAGAGGGGTTTTCAGCTCCTCACCCTGCAATCAGATGCAAAGAGCTCTTCTGGCAGCTGCCAACAAAGCATGGAGTGAGTTTAATGGTCACATGTCTGTTAAGCATAAATTTGAACTTTATATTTACTCAGGAGTGATAAATGATTCAACCACTTCAGTACCATGAATCCTCTAGAGCAGCACCTCTAGCCTTGCTCAGGAAAACACTGGTGTTTAACAGTACTGCAAAAACAGGCCATCTGCACATCTGCAGAAGTGTTTCAGTTTGTATAAAAAAGAAAAAAAATATTTTCCCTTAACCTGAAGCTGTCTGGACAATGTTTCTTGCTTTTGGAAATATCTTCAGATAATAGCATATGCTATAGTTTTATAGTAGCATAGTGTCTCCCAACTTGTTGGTTTGTACCTATCTAGCTATCTAAAAAGGAAAAAAAGCCCAGAAAATAAAAAGGAGAAAACCCACCCCAGGTGCATATCAGGTATCTCAGTTGAGAAATTACTTTCACTATCAAACTGATAAGGATTTTAAAGGTATGTTTAACCCTACAATTAAGACAGTGGTATCAAACTTGGTTGATCTGGATCCAAATCCTGTCCCTTGCAATAGGTTTCTTGCTGTGCTTGATCAAATATTTGTAACATTACTTCTGAAGTGCTCAGCAATGACCTGACATTATCCTCCTTGAAGCCTAAAGGACTTTTCCATCTACATCAGTGAGAGCAGAATTTAGGGGGGAAAAAGTTTCTTTTAAAACAGTGCGAAATTATCCATAATTTAATCATTTTTGGAGGATCTGCCTTTCATCCACTGTTTATTTATTTTGTGTTTTATGGTCAGTGCTTGCTGTACTTTCTGTTCTTTTGTACAGGATCGAGTGTGGTGAACTTCGATGCTGATGCTCAGGAGATCCAAAACCAAAACAAAAAACCCCAACAGTAACAATAAATGCCCCTGGTCAGGGATATTCCCCATGGTTTGAGAGTCTTCCTATTATCCTCTATGCACATTGAGAGCTGCTTTTATAACAAAAAGTCTTCTTACATTAAGAAAAACAAAGCTAGAAGTTATCCAGGCCCTGCCTGGGAAGCTGCCTGCAGAGAGCCCTGTGGCAGCGAGGCATGGAGTGAATGGGATGTCCTGGGTTGATGTGGAGCAGATAGACCTGGGCTGTGGACGACTGGGAAAACAGCAGGAAATTCTCCAGTTGTGCAAGGCAAAGAGCAGCTCCACCTCTTTGTGCTCCAGGCTCATGGCTATGCCTGACTGCACATGGAAGGAATTTGCATTGCCAACAGGAGCTGATCAATAGGAGCTGTCTGGGAAAGAGCCTTGTTACTTTTAGACAAGCAAGGGGTGGCAGTGAGAAGGGGTGGCAAGTGGTCTGGGTTCGGAGGGAACTGTAATGGGCTGCTTTGTTTTGACATAACTGTAATGGTCTTTCATGTGCAGCTGTATGTAGATAAGACAATGCCAGGATAATACTGGACATTCAGATGCAAATGAATTGTATATGTAACTGTACACTGCATTATTTTTTCTTATGAGGTGTTTTGGAAGATTTCTGCCCTTGAGAACTGCACTACTCCCTGGACATGTGGCCTGGTCTGCCACTAAACTTTCCCCAAAAGAATATTCTCATTTTCAGATTCTCTCACTCCGATTACCAAAAATAAAGTGTAGCAACACGTCTTTATTAAAGAAGACATTTCCAGCTCTCCTTCCCCTTTGTGAAGAGCAAAGACTCTGCCTCGTGGGGAAAGGAGGATGTTCTGCATGGTGAAGGTGAGTTTTCATACCCACACAATCCCAATAAGCCGCTTGCTTCACTGAGAGTTTTGGGAGAGGGTGTGGAAGGGAGCATGGGGACTGGGAGTGGTAGACTGATGACTTTAGGGGTGCAGTAATATTTCAGATCTGGGGCAATGAAGCCATAGACACTATAAGAGGATGAATAGATGAGAACAGGGTTAAGAGTAGCATGGGAGGTGAGATCACAGTTATACCACAACAGCAAGAGAAACCCAGAAACTCCTCGACATTTTACCTCTGCCTTTGTGTGTGTCTAATGATGACTCCTTTCCAGCAGCTCATCTTGCTTGCTGCAATAATTACTGTAAAAGATGTCAGGGCTAACAAATCTTAAAGTCACGGTTTTGCAGGCGTGGAAATTGGTGAGAGCCCCTCCCTTCTGTTTTCTCATATATCCATAAATTCATGTCCTGACAATCTCAGGAATGATTCATAATTAAGATTTATTTCTTAGAAAATGACTGGGAAATACTGAACAAACTTAGTCCTCACCTGTGACTAGATAAATGCAACAACATTGTGAAGGAGTAACCCAGAGATTGCCTGGTGTTGCTGTGAACTATCAGTAGAGTGGGTAATACCTTAAAATCAGGGTTATAAAGTAGAAAACTTTGGAGGACTCTGGAAAATGCTACACCAAAGTGGCATCAAAGGTATGAAGTAATACACTCAGAAGTCATTAAAGTTTCTTTTCTTCTATTTCCTTGTATCCTTGATGCTTTATACTACCCATAACTTTGCCAAGACTTCCTTGCTATAGTTGAGAAAAAATGCAAAGCCAAAGTATCTCCAGCAGTTATGGTGTGGGTTTCCTCTCTGGTCCCTCACATGCAGCACAAAGCCAAGCCTGTTCTAGCTGATTAAAAATTAAAAAAAGAAAAGCAACAACCCAAGTGGGGTTTCTGGCACTTAGGTTTCTTTTCCTTAGATGATTTCCTACCCCAGAAGCTGTCCCTGTTTTTTTGTGGCTTACAGTGCAAGTTGTTCCATCTTCCACAACCCTCCAAGACTTTGGAGATTTGTTCTTTCCAGAGTGGTTGCTCCTCGACAGGCAGAAGCAGGCACTGACTACAAATTCAGTTTTTTGTTTCAAACAAGAAGACGTGAAATGAAATAAAATAAATCTTTCACATTCTTTCAGTGCCATGAGAGCATTACAAGGCTCCTTCTAGGAACACATACTTCCAGAGGAAGCATGGTCAAAGCATTATTTTGACACATGAGAATAAAATGGTATATTTGTCAGAATAAGTCTGTTCATCTATGACTTCCTAGACTGCCTACCTGTGCTGTGGTGCTGAAGTTACTGAAGGTACCCAAACCTCCATTCAAATCCAGTGACAACCATTCCTTTTGTTTCAAGGTCACCACTGATCTGGTCAACATCTCAAATATGTGCAAAACTGAATTACATCTAAATCTGACCTTCTGTTTCTGTTTTGTAAGGCTTTAGGTCTTCTACATCTCAGCAGGGCCTGAAGAAGATGGAATGAGGCTCCACACAATTCCTTTTAATTCCTTTATTGTTTATAGTTTTTGGTCTTTTCTTTTGTTTTTTTTCTCACCATTTCACTTCAGGCTTTATTCTCCTCTCACCAGTAGTGATTCAAAGCAAGAACAATTACTCTGACGTCATCTACCAGATTTTTTCTTTCATTTACCCTGCTTTTACTGTAATTGTTTTTGAGAGACTTTGAGTCTGTCCTTTTAATTTTTAATTCCTAAATACCATGGTGATGTCCTTTATATAAATATTACTAATAAAAAATCCAGAGCAGAATTTTACATGGAAAATGTTATTTAAAAGAAACCTCCTTGAAGCTCCATTTTTTATGTTCCAGACAAGCCTGAGTGCTGTTGACAGCAAGTCAAAAGTCCTTCCACTTGCTGGGAATAAAGGTCTTCAGAAACAGAATCATGGTTACAGCTCTGCTGAGGAGCCCACAAGGCCTGTTGTTCAGCACACAATTGACCCATTTGATAAGATAGGTCAGAGAAGCCAAATCTGTGTCTTCTCTTGCCACGTTTGTTCCCTGTGACAAAGCTCAGACATTGCTGATATTACAGCCCAGATCTCAACCTCCTCTGGCAAGCGAGTTTTTCAGTGTCCTGCAAACACACTGCATGTCTGCAGTGTGCCTTACAGTCCTGCTGTGCAGGGAATGACTCCCAGCTTGCTGCTTGCTCTGGTTTGGGGGCAGTCCCTTTCTGATAGCACAGGGCAGAGAGATTGATGGCTCTTGCTTTGACACACGTGAGGCCACAGTGTGCTCCTTGTCTCCTGCAGGATGGAGAGACTTGTCAGGTCTCTGGATAGAGAATGTGGGCTCAGCCTCATCTGTCTTGTGCCTTGTACTCTGCAAATTGAATCACTCAGGTGCCCGTGAAAATCCTTCATGGCAGCTCCTCCATACCAGGAGCTTCTTACAGTCTTTGGTGGCCCAGGGGCCAGGTCTGGGTGATGCAACAAGGAACACATTGTTTGGTGGTTTCAGGGGCTTTCTTAAGGCAGAGGAGGCTGCCAAGGGTCTTCCTCACTTACACCCCCTGTGCCAGGGTAAGCATAGCAAGAGTCTTGCAAGTGTGAGCTATTTGCCACGTATTTCTGAGTCAGCTTTCCTGATGTAGCTGGGCAAAATATAAAATAGAGATACACAGCCCTACTTTGCATCATGGTTCATATCCTGAGATGGTGCCAGAGGGTTAAAAGCATAAGGAGATTGCCTAACATGAAAACAGACCTTAATTCAGGTAGTGACAGCACCTGAGCTGAAGTGGAGAGTGAACAGGTATTGTCTGAGTAGTGTTTAGGGTCATGAGAGTTTCATCAATATATTCTGCAAGCTGGCAAAAGGAATCTCATGCAAGCTGTAAGAATGAGGATGTTATTCCTCAGTGTGACCATCCTAGCACAGAGATCTGGACTTACTTGAAGGCATCTGTTACAGCAAAAGGTAATTTTAGCCACAGAGAATATTAGGAGCAAAGAACAGCTTTTTCCTCTTAAGGAAAACACCCAGAGTTCACCACCTTCTTCACAGCACTCAAGGACAGTCAGATGAAGCTGCCTGTCTCTAGGAATAAGTGAAACAGGCTAGAGCCTGTTCTGGCCCATGAGCAGCACACAGCTCATGTCTGCAAGCCTAGCCTCCAAAATACTCGTCTGTACAACTCACTGCGAGCAGGGTGCTTGGGAGCAGCTTCACTCACATCCCCCAAACTGTACTGAGGTGTGTCTAGGAATGCATCATTTGGGTTAAATAGCAATGAAACAGCACGGGTGATTTCAAGGCACTCCTCAGACTCTTAGCTTGATCCTGTATATTTCAGTGCTACATACAGCTGCTCTGACCCAGCTAGTCTGAAAAGTGTATAAAACTGATCTCAGAGTTTGACACAGTACCTGTGTAATAAAAAACATGCCAATGTCTATTATTTCTCCTGTACAAGATTCAGCACTGACATGGATCCTTCACTGTTCCTCTTTGAAGTAACCTGCCAAGTGTCAAAGACAGCCCACAGACAGGCTGTAATTGTGAATAGAGTCCACATCCCCACCAATGCCATGGTGCATGGCTGGCTGCCAAAACCAGGCTAATGTAATTAAAAGAAAATTGCATCTCTGTGGGTTTTCACTTCCTTGGTCATAGCAGGTGCCTGTACTGGGTGGTAAAATGCATCTGCAGCTGCTACAGCTGTTACTCTGGCACCAAAGCAAGAGTCCAGCTAAAACCCAGGAAGGGTATACTGTGTTCAACTTTTAAACCCTAGACAGCAGATTGCCATCATTTCATTCCAGGGTATTTATTGATATTAGCATGTGGTGGCTGGGGGATTTGCTGGGTTTTGTGCAAGCTTTTTTTTTTTTTTTCTTTAGGGGTAGAAGAGAATTGTTTTGAGACTTCTCTTTTAAACCTCTCTCTGAGAAAATTATCCAGGCTAAAGATGCTGCCAACCATTCTCCCCATAGAGATGGCTGCTGGTGCAGGGTGAGGTAATGAATGACACACGTGAAGAGCTCCTGCTAAGCAGGTACTGGGCCCACTGACAAGAGTCAGGCATTTGGTGTAATTAGAAACCAGCTTGCTGAGCTAAACGGATCGTCTGAGTCACCTTTAGACAGCCGAGTGCCAAAGCACTGTCTGCTGTGTAATTTGCTGGTCAATATTTTCCACAAAAGGTTCCCCCCCAGAGCTGCCTCCAGCGCCTTTGTTCCCTGATTAGAAGTGCTTGCGAGGTGCAGTAGCCTGGCAGCTTCTTTGGCATCCAGTGATTTGCTTTGAGACATTTCTAAATCCATAGCAAAGCTCCTGGTTTTCTTTCAAGTTGTCATTCACTGGGGTGATGAGGGGCAGAAACAGAGCTCTAAAGAAAGAAGCTTCTAAAGACCTTTAATGTTGTAAGTAACTGAGATTATATAGAGAGTGAAGGAGAGAGACCTGGTCTATCGACAGTGCTGGAATAAAGCCAGTTTTAAAGCATAATTTACCTTTGAATAAAAAAAAGCTTTTGCCCTCTACACCCTGCACTTCTACAGCCATTGAATCAACAGTTGTCATTATAAGGCAGCAGGTTTTTTCCTCCATAATCAGTGAAGAGATAGATTTTTATACTTAACATCAGAATAATATCTCACCTGTGTCATTCTGATGTATTGGTTCAGCTTGCCTGTGAGATGGAGTGGAATAAAAATATAGCAATGACAGCTCAGATTTTGTGCAAAAACCAACCTGAAATGGAGGAAGACCAGTCAGGAGAACAGCAACAGTAAATGAGGGCTCTGCTGGCCTCCATTCTGCCTTGCACAAAGGGGGAGCTGAAATGTCCTTCCCAACCGAACAACAAAAGAAAGCAATGCTGTGCCTGAGTAAAGCCAGGGGATAGAGGAGCCTTCAGCAGCCACAACAGCTGTGTCCATCAGGAACTGCCTTCCCTAACAGGTCCTTGTTTGTAACTATATGGGAAAGATGGCTGGCTTTGAGCTGGGAAGAAGATAATGAAGCTGCTCCAATGGGAATAAGCAGCTCAGATGTTGTCATTGTGGGCACAACACCAACTGCATTGGGAGGGTGGCCTTCCCTGGAGGGAGTAGATTGTGTCCTCTGAAGAGCAATTTTACCAGGAATTTTGCCCCACCAGTGTTCATCAGAGCAGCTCTGTTTACTGTAGGGGCTGCCACTGAAACCTTACCCATTTTCCATGGCTCTGCTCTTCTGTGTGCTTCTTGCAGGGCTGAAGTCCCAGATCTCGCTTTGTTCCCTCCAGAGGGTTTCTGGAGAACCATCTTTGTCCCTCCAGTGAGGGATTTAGAGTTGAGCCTTTACCTCTTCATTTTTTCTCTAGAGACTGCAAATTAAGCATAACTCCTCTCCTAATTTTCAAACCCTTATCAAAACATGTCATCATGAGGAACACTCAAGCAAGCAACTGTCCCACAGTGTGCAAGGGTTTCATATAAACCTGGTCAAAAAAATACATACAAAACTGGACTCCAGTGTCATTATTCAACAGTATTTCAGGGCAGGGAAGCCATGTGAAAATATACTCTGGTTTGATCCATGTCCAGACACGGTGGGCTCAATCCAGTTGCCTAAACTAGGTTTTATGTATGTCTTGTGCATCTGAAATCTCCAAGTTCATCCAAGACCACAGTTTAAGACTGACCCAGGATTATCGGTAAAAGTAAGTAGGAGGGACCTGGAGATCATACAGAACTCTTAGGACATCTTAAATGTTTGTAGGTTCCTTATGCTCATACAACCATTTATTAACCCTAATATCTGGCCTTAAAACACAGAAGTTAGGAGAAAGACGAAAAAAGAAACGTGATATTATCAATACCTGAGGTCTCAATTAGTATTACGTGTTTGAATAGTTGCTTCTTGGACTGCTATTTCTCTGAACACTTTGGGCAAAATATTTTACCAGTGGAACTTGGAAAATGGTTTCTAAATGATTTAGTAGCTGAGTGGCTGGTTTTACTTCTGAGACCCATGTTCTCAAACCTAAATCTCTAGATGTTATGATGTTTGGAGTCTCCTTCTCCCTCTCTTCTTGAAAGCCATTAAGGCACTGCAGGTGGATTTTACAGAGTGCAGAACAGAGAGTTTGCTTAATTTTGGTTTTCGGTTATCTCAGAAACACTGGCTTTCTGAAGAGGAAAATCCTGTAATTTACTGACAAAGACTGGCATTTACTCTTTATTTACACTCTGCTTGCAACATGTGCTGAGCAAAACCTGCAAAAGGAATAATCCAACAGCACAGGTAAAAATCTACAGGCAAAACAGATGAGGAACTGAAACAATCTAGAAATCTTTGCTGAACTTTCTCTACTTAAAACACTATTAGGAGAACCTGAAAGTAGTAAAAAAATTGTCAAACATTTGGTTTTGACATGCTGCAATGAAAAGTCAATGCCTACTTAAAACAACTTTTCACATTGGAATCTACCTGTATTTATATTTTAAAGGTTAAAAATGCTTTCCAGAAAGGATTGAATGCTTAATTTCAGATTGTCTTTTTCCTTGTCTGTCATTTTCCCAATGTTTAAGTTCAAGAAGAAAAAGAAATTGCATATTCAGTCACCCATGTAATTATTCTCTAGCCTTTTAAACTCTGAGTGTTTTCAAGCTTTTCATGGCAAAATAAGAGACGTTTTCTGGACCCTTATGTATTTTGGTTTTCGTGGCTTGAGAGAAATGAGAGCTGAATATAAATGTGATCTGATTCTTCCCATTTTTGAAAAAAAAAAGACAAATCAAAACTTCTCTTTGCACATGAAGAAGAGATTCAAAGATTGCACAGAGAATTTACCTGAACAATTAGAAGATCTTTTCCTATAAACTTTGCTGGCACATAGCCTGTATAATAAAACTCTGATACAGTGATCCAAAACTTCAGCTAACACAGATCACTGTAGCAACAACGACATTCATTGAGCTGATTCACTTTGCCTCCTTTGGAAATTTTCTGGCTCATTCTTACTCCTTGGTCCAAGTAACTTTGTGAAAATGTCCCTTAAATATTTCTGAAGTAGGCTATAAAATTTTGAGTTTTATATTCAGAACCAGAATTGCATAGCTAATTTGCAATTTCTAATTAAACAAAGTTCCTCTTTCAGATTTTCCTAACTCTACTCAAAGGGAGCATTTTCCTTTTACTATATGTTAGTATCAAGGGGATTTAACTGGTATCAACTGGATTTTTGTGCTTCTGGAGCTAGATTTTGGCTTTGGGATGTAATTTAGGGTAATGTTAAGTGATGTTATATATCTTCTAAGTGATGTGCTGTTATTTTTGCAGTAAAACTCCCTGTATTGTTGATTTTTATCATCTTCACAAGTGACACGTGAATCTTTGGTATGAATCTATCACATATTTTACTGGGAAGTATAAAAATATTTGTCTCCATCAACCACACACAGTGAATTTACTTGGTGACTGAAGTAAAGCTCTTCAAAATATCTCTCCACGTAAACTGATTCTAAAATAGGCAATTGGCATTTCCTTTCTTGTAATTTTTTATTTTGGATTAGTCATTGCAGTTATTTTTCTGATATGTCCAGCCAATTGTTGTAATCACCACAGTCTTGTTAGGTTATTTCCTTGAGAAAACGACTGCTCCCTTTTTTTTTCCCCGTAGAATTCTTAGAATGAAAACATCATTTTACTGTCAGCAGTGTGATGTGTTTCAGGGGAAGAAACTAATGACAGGTCATGACTTTCTTCACGAAGGAAAAACAAGCCTTCTCCACAGTATAAAAAGGCAGGTTGATTGCCTGTTCAGTGTCTGGGGATATTTTCTAAAGTCAAAGGATACATGGTGTGATTGTCATATTCTTGCAGTCATGGAAACCTAGAGTGTCTCAAAAACAGTGACCTTTGGCTCTCCAGCTCCCTCTGAAACATCCTATAAAAGAGAACCAAACTGAAGTAAACCAGGGCAGAATTCTCCATGCCTGATCACTCTCTGTAGCACTTCAAAGTTGGCTGTTCTACATTTCAATGATCAAATCTTACAGACCACGTTGTATTTTCTTGGCCTATTGCTAACCTTACTTTCCTTGCAAAACTTTTGCAGTCGCTCCTCTCCTCCATGCACGCTCACACACAAACCAAGGTCAGCTGGGTGCTTAGGCTGCATGTCCAACACTTGTTGCATGATTTGCTATCAGAATCCATGTATTGTTTCAAAAATGCAGGAGCACCTGCAAGGGAAAATAACTATGAGGAAATGACAGGGAACTGTTCTTATAAAAGGCATCCTACAGACCCATCCTTGATAAACAGATTTTGAGCCAGGAGGTGATTATGGCTCTTACGAAAGGGCTGTAACATTTCATGAGTCTTTCTGTTGTTCTTGGTCCATTCTCAGGGGATTTGAATGACATTTATGTTTAATTGTGTAATGCTGTAATTTGATGAGAACATTAACTGGTTCCTACTCACTGAAGGAAATAATGGATGTCTTGGGCTGTTTCCACAAAAAAAGAGGAGGTAAACACATAGCCCAGATGCCTCTCTTCCACAGGGTAAAGGGTAAAATCTGATCAAAACTAAGATGGGTGGAGGCAGCCCTCTTCCAGCTTGAGGTGGTGCTGCCTGAGATCACGTCCAGCCTGGTGCCATCTCCATGGCTGCTGGCCAAGACCCCGAGAAGGCTGGAGAAAGCCCTTGCATGTTCCAGTTCTCACCTGCCTTCCCCAGGGGAGTCACAGCCAGCCGCACTCATCACCACAGCCCTGGTGCTCTCGTGGTGAGCAGCCTGCAGCTTGCAGGAAACTGCATCCCTTCCTAAAGGATCTGCCGAGCTGCATCCAGAGCTCAAAGCACCACCCCTGTTGGCACTGCTGAGCGTAGCAATTCCTTTCTCACACAACAGCACAGTGGGATGGGAACACCACTGACAGCTGTTCTCAAACTTGTTCATGCTGCTCAGTTTTCCCAGTTTTTCCACTGTGTGATACAAAGACATGTGGTGTTCCCTTCTGCCCAAGTTAATTTTCCTTTCTTTTTTTTCTTTCTTTCTTATTTCTAGAAGTCCTGATCCCTAAAACCTAATGTCACGTAGTAGGAAATTCTTCATGCCACTTATTCATTAACTGCTTTTGTTTAATATGTATTTGGGCTTGGCTATTCCATTTTCAGCTGTTGCTATTTTTTTTTTACTGACGAGTGATCTACATTTTTTTGTGTGAAAAAAACACAGTTTGTCAGTGTGGTTAAAAAAATTTAAAAACCTCTACATGAATAAAGCTTTGTGAGACCAAGGAAAAATTGCCATATGTCACCATAAATTGGTAAACTCTAGCTCCTGATCTGATGTCTGATTGCTCTATTATCTTAATACCCAGCAGCAAATAAAATTCAAAAGAGCAGAAGATTCAGCTCAGACGTTTTTCTGAACCTCCCAGACTATGCAATTTTCTTACACTCTCTATCTTTCCACCTATATGAGGTTCAGACCTCAGTTGATCCTAATCTGTTAATTATGCCAGATTATGTGGTGGTTGAGTAATATGTAATAGAAAAGCAAAACATTTCAACTTGCTACCTTTGATCTGAACTCAAGTTTCTAGAGGGCATGAATTAGACTGGAGCTGGTCACCTGTTTCCTGAGTTATTCTTTTCCTAATTTCACTACATATAAGGCATAATTCTGTATCCATGGCTTTTTGGCAAGAGTAGCCCTGAGAGAAAGAAAACACCCTTCTCTCAAAAAAGCTTTTTTGTTTTTTTTATAGACTTCATTTCTTCTGAACAATTCCTTTGAAGTCCATTCTGGTGAGGAAAATCCTGTGCATACTCTTATGACTTTTGCAAGATTAATTTCCCCAGACTGGTCAGACTGATTGACAAGAAGCCTTGTCCAAAGCTGAGCATTCCCTGTCCCACAGTCAGTTAGAGCAGGGAGATGCATTGAACTGCCCAACTTGCTTTGTTTCAGGTAATGCTGTGAACATGAAACTTCAATTACTTTCTGAATCAAGGGATCATAGAATTGGTGGGGTTGGAAGGGACCTTAAAACTCATCCAGTCCCACCCCTGCCATGGGCAAGGGCACCTTCCATTAGACCAGGTTGTTCAGAGCCCCATCCAACCTGGCCTTGAACACTTCCAGGGATGGGGCAGCCACAGCTTCTCTAGGAAATCTGTGCCAGGGCTCTCTACCCTCACAGTACAGAATTTCTTCCTAATATTCCATCCAAATCTACCCTCTTTCAGTTTAAAGCCATTACCCCTTGTCCTATCACTACATGTCCTCGAATTACTGGCAAAATAAATAGTTTGTTGGGGGTTTTCTTGAGACTAACCAATTTTGAGTAACCTAGGATCAGTGAAATGGGAAATTTGAGGTTTTGTGTCATCTTGGGCAACATGGAGCAGTAATTTCTGAGGTGGAACTCAAGGCTCAAAACCATCTTTAATTTAACTGCAAACTCTTACTCCACATTCAAACAATTTATCATTTAACTCCACCAAACACAAAGCACTCAGACACATATAGGGCAAAATGTCATGACATGAGTGTCCCAGATGCCCTTTGGATGTGCCCCAAGCTCTAGCTGTCCATCAAGCTGAAGGCTGGCCTGGGTGATTTACTCAGAACTGAGATAACAAAAGGATTTCAGCTCAGTTTATTGCAATGTCACTCAGCCCCAGCACATATCCATAGCCTTGGTGCACCTTGTTTGAACAAGTGTTGCTGCCCAAAGAATTTTTAATAAGGTGCATAATAAGGTTTAATAGGCTGTAGCAAGCAGACGTGTTTGAACATATGTTTGCAGTATGTCTAAATGAAGTGTTTATATTTCTGCATGTCCAGTATTGCTATTCCAAGTTAAATTCTATAAAGAAAAAATAGGGTAAAAAGATTACCAAAATACATGCCTAATATTATTCTTCTTTCTAGAGGAATTACTTTGAAAGTGTTTCTTGTTATGACATCGGGTTTATATTGTGCATTACAGTTTTCTGTGCCTGTCCAAGAAATGTTTAATTCTCAGGTATTTCTACAGAAGTTATGTGGATTTCTTCCTTGGTTTTAGCAAGATTTCTGGTAATTTGTCCTTCATACTATATTTAACATAAGAAAAAACACCAGCTTCAAAAATACAGAAATTATTCCAAATCCAGAGAGAATAATGGTTATTTTTCTAAAATTTAAGTATTTTCTAGGTCAAAGCAAACTTATATATAAGAGTAAAGATGTCTCAGAGTTCTAGAGGTTTTGTTTCTGCTTTTATTTCCATTCCCTTCATATTTTATGACTGTCTCTTTGGGGCTTTCTTGGGGTGTTTTTCAGTATCTTTTTATACAAATTCTTGGTAGTATGCAAAATAACAATAATTATTGTAAGTTATCCTTTTTTACAAAGCATCACCAGTCTCCATAGAAAAAACCTTGGCTTATAAATATGAGTGAATAGTTTAGCTTGGATAACAACATGGGTATTCATCTTCCAGCATTTACTCCAAACTGAGAATTTCTCTTTGCCATTTCTACAAGAGGGGCCTTATCAAAGTATACAAATATCTTAAGGGCAGATGTCAAGAGGTCAGGGCTAGACCCTTCTGAGTGAATCCCAGTGACAGGACAAGGAAGGGGCACAAATGAAACACAGGAAATTCTATCTGAATTTGAGGAAAAAACTTCTTTACTGTGAGGGAGACTGAGCACTGACCACTCGCTGCTCAGAGAGATTGAGGAGTCTCCATCTCTGGAAATATTAAAAACCCACTTGGACACAATTCTATGCAACCTGCTCTGAGTGAACCCGTTTTAGCAGGGAGTTGGACCAGATGATCTCCAGAGGTTCTTCCCCACCCAAATGGTTCTGTGATTCTGTGAATAATATTGGCATAAGCCAAAGCTTTAGTTTTGTTGTCTGGTATGTCTTTCTGCCTCCAGCTCCTCCCAGCTGCTGCTATGTCAGGGTCAGCTCATCTGGCAGGGACCTGCAGCAGCAGCATCCTAAAGGGCTCGTGTGGGCTTGCTTCACTGGTGGCCTTGCATGGCCATCAAAGGAGACATCTCTGACACCCTGACCTTGTGATGGATATTGTATGAATGATGTTGTCCTAGAAAATCCTAGAAAAAAATCAGTCCATGACTATCCTCATCCAGCTGAAAGACAGAGGGATTGTCCAGCTTTGAGTACAGGCTGGTGAGTAACTCAAAAATCTTTGGCCAATCTAAGAGAAATCAAAGCTTATCTCATCTATAGGATGGGCTTGTCCAGCTCAGTAAAAGCTTATACTTAATGCCAAATAATAGGTAACAATCTATTCTGCTGAGGTTTTGATAGTATATTTGAAGACCTATTATCTAGGAGATTCTAATTTAAAGCCACTTCAAACTGTTGGCAAAATCTTTGCATTATTGATACTAAACATATTTTTGTTTTCTGATTTACTGCATGTTTTATTCCTCATGAAGCTTAAAAGCCCAACTAAGCAGACACTGAAAAACAAATGTTGCTAAAATGACTAAGCAGCCTGCGTCAATATGTTCCTGTGTCAATGAGACAGCTTTATAAATGAAGCACGTGTGATAACCATTTATGTTTAATTAAAAAAATGCAGAGTATTTTTAAAAGCAAACATATTTTCAAAGAAAAACATTGACCAACTTGATGAAGAGATTTAACAGTCAAGAAAGCTGTCTCGCCCAGATGCTTGGTAGCAGCTGTAACCTTGTGAAAATTGACCTATAACATAGCCACAGGGTTCTTGATTCTGAGAAGAATCTTCTCTTTAAGAAAATTGATTTGCTTTACAAACCTTGACCCCTCACTATTTTTCATCCTCCATCAACCCCTGGGGCCCACTGACCTCACTGCAAGAAGTCACAGGCATGAGACACCCTCCTTCAAATGAGTGGAAAGATTTCCATGTAGGGTTTGTTGGGCCAAGGTTCATAGCAACAAATCTTTCCTTGTTCTGCTCCAAGATTAAGTCAAGATGACTGACATAATTGGCCAAACAGTTTTCTAACTGGCTTTTTACTTTTGAGATGACCTCTGTTTCTCCCATTCGTCTGCTGATTACAGGTCAATAATACTGTCAAGAAGAAATAAAATAATTTTGTCACTTAGAAATATTGTAATGGGATAAAACCCCTGGCTTGTCATATCACTAAATTTGAAAAGATAATTGAGCTGTCAATTTAAATATCAAGTGAATGCCTCCATGCAAGCAGTGTTAATAAAAGCCAGGAGGAAGGTGGAGATGAGCTCAGCTGGCAGGTGAAGGGGGGTGAGTTTTGGTGTCTGAGAGACAAGTAACTTTAAACTTACTCTGAATTAATCTGAGCTTCTTGTGTCTACAAGAGTACACAGGGTGCATTTATGTCATGAATATTCTTTCCTGCAATCCTTGAACCAGCCACAGGTGGGAGATGATCTTTAGTGGAAATGTCATTTCAAGCTGTCAGCTTCTCCACCTATCATGGAGACATGAAAAATCAGTTTATTGCCAACCCCTTTTTACCTCTTTCTAGCAAATATTCCTTTCAAAGGTCACTTGCTTGTCTCGATGTCATTGAGACAGTTACCAACTTTTATTCCTTTCTGCCTACCAAAACATTAATACAAGCCAAAGTTTGCTCCCGTGCCTACAGAAATAACTACTATTAATGGACTAAAGTGATTGAATCATTGAAGGCCTGAGGGAAAATGTTTGCTCAGTGTTTCAGTTACTATTTGCTTTATGGGCTCTGTTGACTGTACTTACCAGATTTTTGCATTTATTAAAAGTTGTGTGATGTTCTGGCCCCTTCTTTCTTCTTTTGAATCACCCTCAGTTTTCCCTGGCAGATCCTGAGTGTCATGAGTGCTGCACAAGAAGAAACAAACTTGACTGAAGACATCAAACTGCACTGAGGTCACACAGGGAGTGCTCAGCTCCCTTTGGATTCAAATGTCCAACCTCAACTGGGAAGATGCACTGTCAGCATCAACCACAATCAGCACTACCCAAAAATAGGATCTGTGCAGTGAGAACCAGGCTAGTACATTTAAAGGTTTTTGTGGCTGGCTCCAAAAGTTTCGTAGAAAATTGGAGTTCAGAGTTGGCCACAGAAGTGGTAACATGGACTGGGAAAGAGAAGCCAATGGTTTTGCCTGTGAGCAGCACTGGGAGAAGAACAAATTTACATCATGGGACAGCCAACATTTACAAAGCCAGCAACCAAGCCATGGCTCCTATGGATGAGCTAGAGCCCATCTGAAGAACAACATAATTGTGAAGAGGCAGGAATGAAAAGGGATTTTCTTTGTGGAAAGAGAAAAAGTGTACGTGGGGGGTTACAATCATGAAACAGAAGATGAAGTCTGCAGCATTTGTTTGAGGCTGATACTGTAGATATGAGTAAACCCTGTTAATTTCCATGGTACAAGAGAACTGCAGCCAAGAAATATACCTGATCAGTGCTTAATCAAAGGCAAGTTCCCAGGAGACTTGACATTTGTGAAAATAATCCAACTGGACATTTTAGCTATAAATGTATCTTCTTCACTTTCTTGTTCAGCTTTTTATTTGGGGGCAGATTTTGATCAGTAGTTTTACAGCTCTTTGGGACATAGAGGCTTTTGTATCAGCTCACGGATTTTGTTACACAAAGTTTTCTTTGTACATTGGAAGGCTGGAGAATTGGCTCCATGTGAGCCTGTAGAGTTTATAAAGCACTAACCTCTCTTGGCTTCTCCTGCAAAAATAAATGTGAACTTGGAAACCTCTGGCTTGAAACAGAACCCACAGATATATAAAATTGGCCTGAAACAGGACTGCCTCAACAGTGTTCTTACAACTTCGTGGTAAATACCGAGCATTGAGAAGTCTTAAATCAGCCTCTGAAACCTTGAAATTATTGGTAGTCATGTTCTGCTAAATAAGAAAATAAATCAATTTTGGGTTTCCATGATAACTTTCTGTTTCTGGGCCATTTAAGACAACACTTTCAAATTCTTCTCTTCAATGAAGACATCAGAAACATTTTATTTTTAAAATAATAGTGGAGTATCTTACAATCAGGTGACTCAGAGAGCTGAAAACCATGGCATGCTGAGCCTTGTCACTCATTCAGCTTCACTTACAAACGGTACTTAGTGTGCAGGACAGAGAAAAAGCAGATCCTGACCTGCTCACTGATGTAAACAAGTGTCTCTTCCTCTCCAGAAGAGTGAGCTGAAATAGGAGAACAAGGAACCCTGGTGTACTGAGCAGCTTTTGGCCCTGGAATGGTTCCTGTTGTAACACGTGAAACAGGTTTAATGCACAGCCAACACAAGTGGAAGTTTGGCCCCAGCATAGATGGTTTCAAACTCTTGGGCTTCATCTCATTGTTTCTCTGATATCACAGTTGCCTTACCTTAGAAAAGAAGCATTTTACCAAGCAAACCTCAGAGAAAATTAATTAACTCTAAACGAGATCACCTCCTTTTTTTTTCCTTCAAGCCCACTCACATCTTAAAGCTGCACAGTGAAGGAATTAAAACTATAGAAGTTGTAGCTTCTTACATGAAGATTTATTTCATTAAATACAGCAGGAATAACCATTAATAAGGTAATACTTTGCTCTGAAAGAGAAATGGATACCACCAACCCCTAAATAATTAGTTTGGTTCTAATAGTGATGTATTTTGCAGCTGCAGACAAATTATTTACCTTGTACACCTCAATTTTCTACTCTGTATTACAAATATTGCATGTTCAGTACTGCAATGACAGAGCTGCATTTTTTTGCCTGCTGGAATACAGCAGGTCACAGTGTCTTGGAAAAAGGGAAAAAATGGTACAGGAAATAATGAAGAAGATTATTCTTATGGTACCGGTGACTTTCTTGTGTGAGAAGCTCTTTTGTCACCCTTTCTTCTCAATGCTACTTGTTTTCCATGTAGGATCATAAGCTGGTCACACTGAGGCTGGATTCTCTTCACTTATCTTTAGCCAGCTAAAAATGAAACCTGTGTAAGGTCTCTCCTTAATCAAAAGAGAGAGACTACTGCAGACTATTGCCTGTTGTAAACACCTCTGTGTGAACTGCACCTAAATGTCTCCACTGGAAGAGAGATCTGTATTCTAGATGGCCAAACATGAGTTCCCATTCTGAGATCCTATTTTGGAATTTTCTTGAAGTGTCCAAGCACTGAGCAGAATATGATGCATTCTTGAGGATGCTACTCTATGATCAGGGATCTCTGGATTCTTTGTTTAGATAAAATAGCATTAACTCCTCCTCCCAAAAAATCATTCAGAGCTCAGATTTGCATCAGAGCAGAGAGTGTGCTTAGTTTTAAAGTCAAGAATTTTTCCCATGCCCACACACACACAAAACCATATTAAAAATGGACACTGAATATAAAAATAGCCACACTTGTCTTTCTAGTGGTCAAAATAAAGGAGGATCCAGGATATAGGGAGAGGCTGAAGAAGGTGGTAGGGACTTACAATCTGTATTTCTAAGTCAGCACACACAACAAGGCTGGGAGACAGTGAAAACTCCCACCATCTGACAGCTGCTTGGCAGCTTTTGAGAACTGAGTCATCACACTCTGACCCAATTTCTAGCTGACAGGTGTCCCAACCACAGAAACCACCATCACAGGTGTCCCTGTTTTGAGCAAGTTCAGCAGAGAGACCACTGAGTTATTTGTTAGCAATCAAAAAGGTCACTGAGCTTAATTTTTTTTACCAAGAACTCCTCCTGGGTAGTTTTACCTATGATTTGCTGTGGTCTGAAGATTTATGCGTTTTTCTTGGCATTAAACCTGTCTAGCTACATCTTCGTTTGATAAATTATTTTCACTGAATCTTTGGTGTGAATGTCCTAGAATGAAAACTCAGAACTAGAGACAGAACCCTCAAGTTTCAAAATACAATCCTTTCTATGGACTGCTAGAAAGACAAGGTTACTAACAACTCCAGGACCTGATGTTAGCCAGTATGGTGATACAGTCTGAGATGAACAATTCCCCATGGTAACTTCTGGATATTTGCCTGCGTATTGGGAATTAAATGACATTTACTCCTAACTCAACTGAAAACTTTGGTTAATGATAAAGCATTTATTATCACATATTTCTCTTCTTTTAGATGATCCAGCTTCAATTGCTGTGCAGGTCAGCACAGTCCCATTGAAGTCAGCATCCCTAGAGTGGCCACAAGTGTGACCCCAGAGTTTTGATACTTGGTAGGAATTCAGCATTTCAGCACGGGTGCCTGAAATGCCCAGGACTTTACACGCAATCGGCACATAAGCCACCTTTTCAAAGATAGGCTTTCTAATAAAACAGCCACTACTGACACAAATAATCCCACATTTCTGATTTGCATAACCTCTAGAAAGCTGGGTAGCATAGGAAATAAGCAATAATAGCTTGTTATTAGTGTATTTATTATTAATAGTGCAAATGGCTGTAAGTGAAAGCATATCAGTTACAATGCACCAGTTCACTCTGTGAAGCCCAGTTTGTGCTGGTGGCAGAAACAAGAGGAGACATTATGTCTTCATAAAAGCTTGACATCAAGTGCTTCAGTAGACAGAAGAGACTACATTCAAGGCAAAACAGACTTTCTGTGCACAATTATTCTTTAAAGGCCTTTCCAAGGGTTCACATACACATACCCTTTGCTCATGAAATAGGAGAGGAAAGGAGCACCTAACAAATGAAGGTTGTGTAGCTCAGCGGCCCCAGCTGGCCCAGTTCCCAATATATTTTGCTTGATAAACAGCTAATCCCTGAGTATAGTGTGGCTTGCATTCCTCCAAACTTATCATTAATCACGGAAAAACCCAAGTTGTCCTTGCACTGTGTGAGTGTCTATGAACAGCCTCTTTGATAAGAGTGTTTTTACATGCCTGGAGGGATTTAGCTTTTTGGACCTCTGTCCTGTGAGTAGTAGGCAGACCTTCCTCTGCATGTGAGTCTGCTTTCATTGCCGGTTTCAAGCCACAGAGAATTAGCAGGGATGTTTGAAATGAGAAGTTGTACCACACTTATGGTCCTCCATTCTATTTGTGCTGTTCCACACATATATGTTACATTCACACACATTATAATGCATAGCCTTATAATTATGCACTGTCAGCAGACAGAGAGAAGACAGGGGAACAGAAAAAGAAGAGAATTTTTAAGAAGACAAGCTTTTAAAGGACAAAATACTTAGTCACACAGCTTTTGTTTCTTTTTAATATGGAAGATGAATAGAGCAAAGAAACAAAATATTTGCTTCCTTACCTTATAGCAGACCCAGAAACAGGAAGAACAGACAAGTGTAGGTCTTTTCCACAAGTAAGGAATAGGTGAATTGCCTTTGCAATAGGTAGATATTGAACATAGACACAAATTGTATTGTGGGTTTTTTTCATAATGGCAGTAGTTAAGAGCACATATTTCCATCGTGTCAGACACTTTCCATAGCCTGAGCTGTGAGTCAGGCTTATTTCAGTTACCTGCTCTGGCCTTGCACATGGGAAAGAAAAAATCCTACATGATGGAAGCTCCATAGCTTTCAGTTGACATAATATCTCATGTCTTTTGTAAAAGAAAGTCAGTCCTTGTTGGAAATGGGCAAATCTTCACATCCTCAACTATGCTTTTTATTTTAAAAAAAACCCAAAACCATGAAATTCATTCCTGCTTTGGATTGTTCTAATCTCAACTTCAGCCTATGATACCTATCCACTACTGAGATAAAACAGTTCTACACCAAAAAAATGTTTTTACCTTCTATATCGACACCCTTTAACTTTCTTAACATTGAGCATTGTCATTCAGGGGAAAATTTAAACTATGCAACTTCAATAGGCATTTGTAGACCTGAAGAAAGGATACTGAGATGATACTCAGAACTAAAAGGGTCTTAAATATGGGCAGACTTTATTTTGAAGATACACCATCTGTGTGAGAAATTAGGCTTATTCATCACCAAATCTTTACTTGCATTGACGAACTTTTATTCAGGGAAGTTTAGTGAGGTGACCTCTCAAAAAACGAGGCTCCTGGCAGTCTCTCTGTGCCCTTGCACAGACACAAACATGTGCCCTTGCACAGGCCACTCACTTTATGAGCCACAGAGATGAGAGAAAACAGCTGCAGCTCCCCAGCTCCATTCCCACAGCAAGGGAGGAGCAGGACGAGAGCCCTCTCAAGTGCAGGGCTGCTGTGACTTTCTCTCTCCTTGGACACTGTGTGGAGCAGAGGTGACTCCAGAATTCCCTGAGGTCCAAGAGCTGGAGCAGCTCCTGAGCAGTGTGACTGCAAGGTGACCTCTTCACGTAGTCATTCTTCAAAGGCACCAAATTGACTGCAAATATTCAGCTTAAAAAAGAAATAAGGTCTGCTGATTTTCATATTTTAGAATAAAAGCAGATATAAAAAAAAAAAAAAGAAGAAAGAAAACAAACAGTAAGCAGGGAAAAGTTATAGAGTAAAGGCTACATTCTGTATTTCTCCATTTTTCATTTCCACATACAAATATTTCAGGATTTGTTTTTCAGTGAATTTTTGCTAAGAAATGAACACTGGCTTGATGTTTACTACATTTGTAGATACCATCTGGTTAGCTTTACCTCCTCTTAAACTTTTTCTGGTATACTTTGATTTAATTTAATTTGAAGGTAGGACATGTAGGGTATTTGGTCATGTGGTATGTGGACAGGCCTGAATAAAACTACCTTTATAGAAAGGAACACTAAAAGCAAAACAGATTTTCTGTGCTTAATTCTGTGTACCGACTGTAATGGTTTTAGTCATTATGAGTGCAAAAATCCCAGTTATATAGAGATGAAAGTTTCCAGGGGTTCTGGTGGCAGATCCAGGGTGGCAGCTCTGAGAGCAGAGTGGGGTGGTGAGCCACTGGAACAGGTTTCCCAGAGAAGCTGTGGGTGCCCCATCCCTGGAATTGTTCAAAACCCCTGCCCATAGCAAGGAGTTGGAACGAGATGATCTTTAAGCCTTTCAACCCAAACCATTCTGCAATTCTGTGATTCTGTGACCAGGGAATGCAGAAGTGCACACTCCTCTGCTGCACCACACAGTAACGTAATTACTCCTTGTAACATCAATTTAACTCACAGAGCCATGCCTTTTGCCACAAGAGCTGTGTGACTGGCGTAAGAGAAATAATTTGGAAAAGGATTCTCAACCAGGATGAAAGGACACTTTGTGCAGAACAACAAGGATATGTGGGCTAATCCCTGCTCTCAGTTTCTTCATTTTTGGGCAGCATTTTCCAGCCTGTTGGAATGGAGCTGACCAGAATATATATTAGTTTCTGGGTATCTTGGAAGAAAATAAAGGCAATCTCTGAAGTATCCATTTCCTCTGGATTAATTCCTGGAGCCGGGTAGACTCCTGTCAGCCAGTTCCAGGCTGGAATTGCCATTTAACTTTCTTTTTAAATTTAAGAAGTGTCAGAATTTGGGAGTTGGAGAAAACCAAGTCTTTGATTTGATGTCCAACGGGACAGCCAAGCAAGTAGGTGAACTCGTTTGGCACCAGATATTTCATAGCCTGCTGAGGATGGTTCTGTGTTTGTTTGTTCTATTGACATGTCTAGGAAATGAAAACAAATCCCCACTGCTCACAACCCCCAGACTCTTGTGACAGACCAAGAATGACAAATCAGAGCATGGAAAAGGAACTGGCAAATACACCCTCAGAGTCAGCCTCGAATTTGCTGCCAGTGAGCAACTGTCAAAATGTCATTATAAAATACCAAAACTCTTTACCTCAGGGTTCTTCAGGAGAGAAAAATTTCCAGCAGCGAAGAGAGGTCCCTGGGGAGGATAAAGACCCCAGGTTACTAGAGTCTGTTGATATGCCCCTCTTTCCAAACATAGCAAAAAAAGTTGGGGTATAGATTTATTGGGGTGAGTAAAAGCACTTTTATCAGTAATATTTAAAAGTGCTCTTTTCCCATTTATGCCCACTGGTACATATTAAATTTTACATATTTATTTCATATGTGTCTACACTCATGTTTGCATACACACATACAGTACATTAGTTTATAGACATTGTACCCATGTGCTTGTGAACATCTTTAGTTTGGCTTTTTTTTCCTAAATAAATCCATTGTAAAGATGGCAACAGAGATGTGCCATATAACAAAAAATTAAATGAATGCAAGTGAACTAATTAGAAGGATTAAACTGAACAAGACAACCAGAGTGTAAATCCAGACTGTAGTTATATCGGTGTGGGTACTAAATTAGTTCCCATATTTCTAAACAGAAGCAGAAGGAAAACTAATCAAAGGGAATAGCAAAGAAATTACTTCTTTAAAATTAATTTCATTTCAGCATCAGGAAAAAAAGTTTAATATAGCAGAATATATAGAAGTTTGTCAGCATTTCACTTGCAAAGAACATAGATAATAAATATATTAGAAGCAGTCCCTTGGTGTATCACCTAATGCATACTCATAGTCTGAGTGCTCTGGTAAATTTTGGATCTTACTGTCTTTGTTCAATATTCAAACTACCTATTGTGTACACAGTGCATATGGAACTGTGGTACACAGAGCCACAGGCTGTAGCAGGAACCAAAAAAAATCTCAACAAAAGGATTATACATCCATGTAAACTCAATGGACTGGATAGGCCCCTGCTGAGGTGCCCTCAACTGTCACTGACAGAAAATTGGTGTCCTAGCAGGATGCTAGTGGACATTCAGAGCTCAGGTGCTTTTAGAAATATAGCCCTTTCTGAGTGTAGTCCAGATAGCTTTTGCATTTGAATCTTTTTTCTTTCATTGCTAAAGCAAATGGTTCTTTGCAGCATGTTTTACCCGGCCCCTCATAGCTGTTGGATGCTGTAATGTCCCATATTTACATCTCATGTCCTACATGTGTCTAAACTCATGATCTATTTTTCATAAATAAGTAGTTGTGATTGGAAGCAAAGAAAAAAAAGAGTTGTCTAAGTTCTAAACATAGGCTTCTAAACCTGAATATTGGCACCCAAATAACTGGCCAGCTTTCCAAAAAGCCAAGCCCCTGGAAATTTCCAGTAATCACAGTTGCCATACCAACGATTGTCAGCACTCTTGCAAAAGCAGGTCATGTATTTAGGTGCCAAAATGTAGCAAGAGGGGTCTAATTTCAGGCTCTTTTTTTTTTTTTTTTTAGATCTGGCCAAGAGCACTGATGATAATTGAGAACAGTTTCACCTCTGCTGCCACTCTCCAGCTTCTCCAGCTGGAGTCACAAGACTTGCTATGGTCTTGCAAAAGAGAAGATTTTTGGGAAGGTGAAGCATGAGGTGGTGAAGTGTTAGCAGTTATTCCCAGTTCCACCCTGGGGTGCAGGCCTTTGTATAACACCGAGATATCCCAGAAACTGGTTTTGGGGCAAACTGCCTAAGAAGTGGGGGGTTTGCTGTAGGCTCATTTCCTTGGGCTGGAAGCAGGCTATGGCTCAGATCCATGGACACAGGGGAAGTTTGGTTTGTTGTATTGCTGCATGAAGGTCCATGGCCCTGCCATGTGGGCAGGCATGTGGCCAGGTGCTCACCCCCACCTCCAGCTAGTGCTGGCCACTGCCTTGTTGGAGCCCTTCCCTTGGAATGCTGCACTGCCAGCTTGCAGTCCCCCTTGCTGGGAATGAGTTTTTGAAGGGAGGATGAGTGTGTCCCACTTGGTCCCCAGCTCCTGGGAGCTTTGAGCACATCTCTGAGCTGCCTCTGCTGCCAAATACCTGCCTGACCTCAGGCAAGTCACTTAACCTCTCTGTCTTGAGGCAAAATAAAGATAACACCACTTCCTTCTCCCTGCATTCTGTGTCTTCTTCAGATCAGGTGTAAGCTCCTGAGGGCAAGGTTTGTCTTCTCAGTGTGTTCAATGCCTATCAAAACAGAGCCTTGATCTCAGCTGGGGCCTGGAGGCACAGCTGCAGTGCTGTTATTATCGTTAATAATAATAATAACGAATGCAATCAGATCAAACACACTGCCTGTATGAGTCATTTTTGGGGTAAAGTTAGTCATTCCACAGAGCAATAGGTATATGTAAACTTTAAGTGCTGCCAAGGTTTCTCTTTTTTCCCACCATTTAAAAATCCACCCTTGGGAGTCTGGGTGAGCAACACGATCTGGAAGGGCCTGGCCCTGCCAGTGATTCCCTGTGGATGGGCACTTGTGCTCACATGCCTGACACTGAAAATGTTAATGGGGTAACTTTGCTCTGTATAGCTCAGCTATGTAAATACCCTCTGTGGGTTTCTGGATCAGAGGTGAAACTCCCTCCATATCGAGCCTTCTCTGAATGCAATTCAATCTCTGTCATTGCCCTCAGTTGCACCTGCATGAAAACCAGCACTACATGCCAAAAACATACGTTTTCTTGTTAAACGTTGCAGATTTTAGTTGTTTGGGTTTGGTTTTTTTTGGTTTTTTTTATTTTGTTTTTGATCACTTGAATGAATCACAGCAAAGGTGTCTTGAAAGGGAAAAAAGAAATTACAAGAATTAATTGCTTAGTAAAAACTTTCAAATGAGATTTTTCACCTGAAAGAAAAGGCCCACAGCCAACTGGATTACACAGGTGCAAAATAAGACACAAGAGGGAGCTCACATAATAAATAATAGTGATAAACAACATTTTGAAAACAGTTCAACCCTATGGAGGAAAGGAAATTAATAAACATTATAATTCCTATTTGCGGTTGGGGTTCTCATGGCTACAGTTATTGTTACAGGCTATGGGAACATGCTTACAGACAAGGATCTCAGTGCACCAGGCTTTGCCATGGAGCACAAAGGCACAACCCACTCACAGGAGCTTCTGGTGGAATGGAAGAAGGGGACTGAGCCAGGAGATGACAGGGAGACACTCCTGGCAGTGTCCAGGCAGAAAGCAACCTGAGTTTAGAGCTCCTCCAGGAGTTATTGCCAAATATTCAACGTGTGTTGCCACTTTAAAATGCATTTAAGTATCTATGTACATTTAGGTTTCTGGAGAATGATGGCTCATATTCAAAGACAACCACATACACCAGAGGACTTGAAACTGAGCGTGCAACCCAACTGCTGAGTTTTGTTCGTGGAATCAGAAGGAGTTTCATTTCTGTGCCTGCAAGTTTAGTTCACTCCAGCAACCACATTTCTCAGAACTTAGAGAAACCGTGCTCTTCTGACAAACACGTTTGGTAAAACTCTTTAAGTGTTAATGTGATCAGTCAAAACCTTTCAATTCCTAAAGTTCCTGTGAAAATAAAGCAATATGTGTCAGTAACTGCAATGGGCTTGATCTGTTGGCAGATTCCATCCTCCCTGCAGTGGACAGAGGTTTCACAGTGCTGGACCTTGGGACTTCCACCTTTCTGAAGTTGCAACTGCATCTACTGGCACACACATCTCAGCTCCTCTACAGAAATGGGAAAATAGAACAGCTGGAGGGCTGCCCTCTAAAGCAAGGCCCATACATTATGACAGCTCTGGGCATGCATCAGAATTTACCACCTGAAAGGAGGTTAGAGGGTCATCAGTGGGCACTAGTTTGGGGAGGATCCACACACAGATCTAGCAATGCATATTACCCTCTGATATCCATCACCTCCAACAAGAAAACATATATTGGACATAGCTGTCACTGGGGTTGGAAGGGCCCTAGTCCATATGCTGGTGTTGGTAGCCATCACAGGTCTCTCAGACATGTCCCTCCAGAAGTGTCCCTCCAGGGACAGAGACAAGATGTGTGGTTTTAGAATCTATTAGCAGAGATCCACATTTTAATTCCAGGGACTGTGCACCTTCTTTCATATGCCAGGAGCTCTCTGGTGTGCAGCAGCCTCAGAGAGCTGCTGAGTGCCCTTCAGCCAAGGGCAGAGCCCTTCCTGCACTGGGACATCTGAGTCTGTGGTATGAACAGATCCACCCACACCAGCAGTGGCTCCATTTTGTTCCTCTGCTCCTGTAGTGCAAATGGTAGTAGTACCAACCAATAGTGTCAGTCATGGGGAGTTCAGAAATGTGCTCAGTCCTGACAGATGTTTGTCAAACAGCCCACTGAGCAGCTCAAGGCTGCCTGCTGCCACTCGTGAGACTGCATCAGCCATGTGACCATGGGCTGCTGCTCACTTTGTGGTGTGATGTCCCTCAAACACCATCCACATACCAGCATCAGGAACTCCATAGACTGGAGGGAACCTAAAAGAATGTGCAAGATCTGACAAAGGAGTGTCCCCTTAATGTGTACCTTGCTGGAAGGTCATAAGCATCGTAATGTTACATAGACTTTTCAAGCACAGTATGAAAGGCCATAAGAACCTCAGCAACTGAAATAACCAGAGACATTTCAACCCTGAGATCCTTCTTCATTATAAGATTCCAACTTAGAAAGTTTAGTCTGAATAAACTGACTTAATGCTGGATACCCTGGATCTCAACACTGTGATTTACTCTTTCCACTCCTTTGAGAAAAGTTGATGAATTCTTCAGCAGAGAGGGCATTTTGTAGCCAGATTCCACAGCTGTGGAATTGCAGAAAGCCAGGCAGTGGATCCTGGGCTGGCAGAGACCATCCTCACACTGCTTGATGCATTTGATCTCTGGAGAGGAAGGAGTACATACCCAGCATGGCACTGTGGCCAGCTGGCTTGGGAGAAGCAATGCTGGCTTTGACTGTGCAAGCAGGTGCTTGCTTCCCCTCCCCATCAGATGGGAGAGTGAAAGAACAGCTGTAAATAGAACAAGTTTTAAAAAATTGGAGAAACAGAGATTTTTAAAAACCCAGAACACAAACTTGCCTGTCTTGCATCGGAAACCTGTCGTGTTTTTAATCTAAATTAAAATTGTGCTAGTATTGCGTAGTAAAACAATTGCCTACTACCAGGGCCACACATTTTTGAGAAGTGAGAATGAGCCTTATGTCTTCCATGAAAACATACTGATACAGTTCAGCGTGTTCTTTATGCTTTCTTGTAAATCATATTCTTTTACCGGCCATGCTTAAAGAGAGCAATATTTTTGTTTTCCAGAAAGTATTTACAATAATGTATTCTTCTTCATCTCTACCAGTTTTCATTTGTTACTATTGACACATGGTAAAACAGTTTTAATTATCTCCAGGCTCGAGTACAAGGATTTTTTATGATTCAGTCCGGTCTATTTAATTTCCAGTATCTAAGCTACCATAATGAAAATGTTACTCAAGGTTTCTTCTTCAACTCCCTCCTCTTTAGATCATAATAAAGAAAGCTCACTTGAGCAAATAGTTCCTTTGAAATGTTAATCCTCCTCAGATGTGTTTTTGTTAGATCAGCTGCACTGTTAAAATACTTTCTATTTTCCCATTAATTGGAATGCAGAATAACACTTATTAGCCATATGGACACAAAGTAGCTCGTTGATGAAGACAACTGAATTAAAGCCTCATGTTAAACAATGAATTAACTGTGATAGAGGGTGAAAAAATCACACATAAAACTAGGTTGTCTGTCCCTCTCTTATCCAACACAATCTCTCCTTAAAAGATGAAATACATTTCAGACATTGTGCCCAGTGCAACCTAAAGTCCATGAAAAGCAGAGAAAGGAGAGCAAATGTAAAAACCTGCAGCAAAGGGGCTTACTGAAACAGGATTTTTAAAATTTATTGTTTTATATTAGTTTTTATTTGATACCTAAAAACTGAAGTCCCAACTATGTGAACCGTTCCTTCAGCAATGCATGTGGAGGTGCATGTTTGCTGCAGGGCTGGCTCTGTGGTGGCTCCCTGGCTGGAGACCCTGGCTTGGCTCAGGTGTGACCAGGCACAGGGTGAGATCTCACCTGGTGCTGTTCGTCCCTCCTTCCCTGCCTCGCCCTGAGCCCGACACCTCTGCACTCCAATAACGAGAGCAGCTCTCTGATTGCTTCTTAATGAATTGTGGGGGAATGTGCACGGTTTCCCTGGGGTGTGAAAGGAATTTTAGGTGGGTCGTCAGCATTCAAATATTAAATTACTTCGGCAGGTTGTGTAAGGTTAGCAGCCAAGGAAGTTACCTCCATGTAAATCAACAGGCACACAAGAAAAGCTCTGCTTGATGCAGAAGGAGAAGAATGTGACTGGGAGGACATTTAGGAAAACACCAGATAAGAACCTCAGCTTGTGTGCAGTGAAAGAATGGTTAAGCTTCAGTAGACTTCAGTAAATATGGCTTTGTTTGGAAACTCTGCCTGTAATTTTGAAACAGGAGACATCTGAATCCATGGAGAATTTTGAGTCCTAGTCTATGCTTCAATGAAAGCTCAGTCTTTCTGGAAATACGTCCTTCTTCATTGTTCCTTGATTTACACGTTTTGTGCAAGTCTGCACATGGACATACAATAATTAAGGAGTAGGAGCTGGGGTGAATGAAGCTTCAGTTTACATGTACAGCTTCCAGAGGGACAGGAAGCTGGTGTTATTTACTTAACCAGGAACAATAGATCATTTGCTATTCAGCTGGCATTTCCATTGCTGGCATGGATGGCTGCATCCTCTGCTCACGCCCTCAGCTGCTGCACCCCTACCTGCTCCCTCCACTGCCTCTGGCACTGGTGATGCCTCCAACAGCAATCAGAGAGATTTCCAGATTCCAGCAATTGACAGAGAGTAAATTTGCAAATGTGAGCTGTACTAACATGATTAGGCCTGTGAACATGCAAATCCTTGGAAAGAATTTTGGTTTTATGCAACTGACGTAAATAAAAAGGATCCTGTTTATGCACTGCCTAGACAGCGCTGTACAAACTGGACTGCCAGAGATGATTTCATTCACCTCTTGAGTGAGACACACAGAGAACCACAGTGCAGATAGCTCCAGGGCATAATTTTCATGATTATCAAAACACAGACACGCTATACAATAGTTTACAACCAGAACTGAGAGCAGATATCTAATTCTGGGGAAGGAGGGAAATTTTTGTGTGTCCAGAACATGAACACATCTCCTGATTCTCACAGGAATTCCACAGCTACTCTATCTGATGTCACAGGATTCTGGGGAGCAATAAATGATCCTTTTCAGGTAGACCAAATAGGCATTTGAAATTTCTATTTCAACAGCATCAGGTTGTGACTGAATCACACAAGCAGGAGTGCATTGCTCTTGATCTTGTGTTTCAGCTGGGGCCAAAGACTGGAAATGATGTCTGTGAATCCTTGCTGTTTGTTTGACTGATTGATTGTCCTTCCTTCAGCATGCCATTGTGTCTCCAATGTGGGAGGACACAGTCCTGGGCAGTGGTCCTTACACTAACTTTTGCCTCAGAGCACCCCACAAGTTACCTTGCTTTGCAGCTTGTTGCAGTGGAAAACAACCAGAGCTTCATTAAGAAAACCTCACACAGAGATCAATCAGGTTACTCTGGTTAATCCTGACTCTCTCACTTGGCAGTGGATTATAACCTCCCTCATGAGGTAATTTCTAATTCCTCATGGAGTAAGTAAGGTGGATTCTTCTGGCATTTGCAATAGTAGTCAGGGAACAATTCATTTGAGTTTTCTGCTGAAAGGCCAAAATACTGTGCTAAGGGTATGCTAGGTTATCATCAATAATATGGAGTTGTGAACGTGGTACCTGGGGGGGGAAAAGTGAGGAAGAGGTCTTTGAGTGGATAGAGATTATCAGCACTTCCCTAGGGATGAAGTCCACATGGGCTCTGCTCATGAAGCCCTTGACTTGAAGACCTTTTCCAAACTAATGATTCTGAGACTGAGTATTCAAAGAAATCCTTGAGTCAGGAAACACAGAGTGTTCTGTCATTGCTGATAATATAGCAAAATATCATCTGCTTCCCAGAGACGGTTCTGATAATTTAAACCACTTTTTCATTGGAGGAAAACTTCCAAGTTTTATTTGAAACACATATTATTAAAATTGTAAAAGATTTGAATCACCAGAGTTTCCTAAGAAAATCTGAAAACCTTGATATTCTCATAGCTTACTTTTTGTCTCCTCCTCTTTATTTTTCTCCAATTTTTTTTTTCAGTAGCAAATTGTAAAGAGAAGAGAAAAGGCTGGTATAGGACTGAAAAAAATCAATATTAATAGTTTTCCAATAAAAAGATGAAAATGGCTGACTTGTTTTTTAAATATTTCTACTGCTCAATGACTGCTGTGAAGTTGTGGTTAATGGTTGCACTGATATATACGGACAAGCACAGCTGAGATTGGAAGGGACCTGTGCAGATTGTCTTGTCCACGCTCCCTTTTCACAGTACAATCAGTTCAAGCAACTTGTTCCAGATTATTTTAAAGTGGTCCTTCAGCTCCTCCTGAAAATTCAAGCTCTCTGGATGTTTATTTTTCCTTTACTGAATCCTGCAGATCTTTTGGCCACAAATAATTGCTGATTCCTACCAGTGAGGGATATATGGAGCAGCCCTTCTCATCCTGTTTTACAATCCATGTCCTTTCCCTTTCAGTATTGTATCAGAGAATACTCTCTAATACTCTCCAGAAAGCAAGGTCACTTGTTCATAAGAAATCTTTAAACCAGTGACAGAGGGAAAAGTTAAAAATACTCACTGTCAGATGCATAGAAAGTTATCTATCACCAGCACTTTTCCTACAACAAAACCAGGAAATTCACAGGCAAAATAGCCAGGATACACTCTCAGCTGTTTATAACAAGCCATTGAGCAATGCTAAAAAGCAGTTTGCTTCGGGACAGGCCTTTCAGTGCCCTAAACCCTGCATAGTTTAGAAAATGGTGCTCAGTGTTATTTGTTATTTGTGCTGTCCCAAAGCCACCGCTGGTGTCAGTGACTCTGGGCACAGGAACCCAGTGAGGAACCAAGGACCTGCAGTTCCACTACTGCACTGGACCACAGATTTTGGGTGACATCTCAGCCAGTTTGTCTTCTGAAGTACCTGAAGTGGAAGGTGACTGTCCATGTAGGTCTGTTCAGCACTCAGCTCAGCAAGTGCGACCTTTTCCCTGGAATTACAACAAAATACATAAAATCATGAGACTGAGACATACTGTGGAGGAAACTGAGCCATCACAACTTCAGCTGTCCTGTGTATATTCAAATCACTTTGGTTGGCATGGCCCACAAGGTACAATTGTTATACAATTAATGCAGTCTACTTTTAAATGTAGGAGGGTTTTTCTTTCTTTTTGAGTCCACAGAAAAAAATGCAATTATTATATATATCCAAATCATCATTAAAATATAAAACATTTTCTCTCTGAGGAGATTTCAGCTATTTCCAAAACCAAGCTTTCAGTTCTAAGCTATTTTAACTGTACTTCTCTTTTGTTAGTTCCAATGGATTATTTTGAAATTTCTCTCATTTATATTTCAATGTACTTTCTAGGCATACTGGCCATTCTTTCAAAGGAGCATAAAGTGGTTATTGTTAATACATACATACTGGGTAGCAGCAAATGTTTCTGGAGTACTGAGCTTTCTGTAATGACATTAAATGAAGGGAAAAAAAGGAGATGAAGTAATACTGATCTCTATGACACCCTCTGTTTGCAGGACAAGGATTTAATTCAGAATTAAGCCACATTAGTGTTAAAGAAACCATTACTCACTTGCAAATTTTTCTCCCCAAAACCCCATTTCATTGCTCAGTGCAATAAGCTGGTACATTTATCCACAAACATTTGACGACTTATGCTTTATTTTGCCTTTGAATGTTTCTTTGATGAAATCTGTGTTCTTAAAAATATCCAGTAACATAGTTAACCATTTTGCTCTCACATTAATAGAACAGTTATTCTGTTGCCATTTGTCATTTATCTAGCTTTCATATGTGACTCCCTGAAAGAGAAAAAGAAAAATCAGGTATCAATACAGATATAAATTGTTTATAGAATTTTATTGGGTATAAATAGATGTGCCCCTCTGTGTGGCTTTTTCATTCTTTGTTAACAGGCACACATTTACTTATGTTTTGCATTAGCTGTGGAAAACTTCCCTTGAGTTTTGTGAAACTGTCTTGTTCTGAGAATGCATAAAACAACTCTCTTCCAAGTTTAGGATATGCTTTGTTATCTTTTGAAAGTTATGGTGCAAATTTGCTGGGGGACATTTAGTCCAGCAATGCTCAGAGTCCAGCAAAACTATTTCTAGGCTAAATGGTACTTCTGGTCTCTAAGGAGCTTCTACAGCCGCCAAAAATCCCTGGGACATGTGCACAACCCCTTTTCCCAGGCTGAGCTGTGTTTGAGACCAGAAATGTGGGCATGTGTTGATAAAAGAGAAGATTAATGTTATACTATCTGAAAATTGTCTGACATTAGCTGAATCTCTCCCGTTCTTGGCTGTGCTGGGTGGTACTTTAAGGTGGAGCCACCAGAAAACGAACTTGGGTTTAGGCACCAAATCGACTCAGCTGGCCCTTTCTGAGTTAAAGAAGGGGAAATTTTGGGTGCTGAGCTCCTTCCTTTTGCCTGCCCCCAGAGTGGGGTCACACCTGTCTATCAGGGAGAAATCTGAAAAGAAGAAAGCTGGAAGAGAAGAAAGAGAAGAAGGCTGCAGGGCATTTCCCAGAGGAGCCAAGCAGGCTGTCGAGGGTGGCTGCTGCCCTCAGCTCACCTCCCCTGGCTCAGAGCTGCTGCATTTTGCTATCGTCATCCTTGCTCTGCTATTTCATTCACTCATGGGCCCTGGTTATTCAAACAACTGAAACCAGAAGGCTTTGTTTCCTTGGCTCTGTATTCTCCCGAGTCAAAATAAGCCAACAAGATGTTTCTAAGAAAAAGGTTGATGTTATCTTGTTAAAAATGTACCTCCAACTGATTGTTATCTCCCTTCGAGCTGGGCCTTCTGCCACCTCTGCTCCCCCTCCTCCTGGCACCAACCACTAGCTTAACTCTCACCAGAAAGATGGAACTTTTCAGCCCTGCCCCAGCCTTGCAGGAGGTATCTGGCCTCTAAAGAATGTCAGAAATTGAGGTCTTCTGAGATCTTCACATGTTTTGCACTTGAAAATTGTCTCCAAGCACTTTTGAGAGTCTGGTTATCTATATGGGTGTGTGAGAAATGCCATAGGATGGGCAAGATGAGTCACAAAGATCCTGTTTTTCACAGAACAAGCCCTGGTGGAACTGCTACTTTAACCCTTATTTTTTCATTTCTCAGAGTTGGTTCTCTTCCTTAAAACTTGTTCCCTTCACTTGCCTTAAGAGGATCTTTTGTCACGTGCTTTCCATAGGTACCATTGACTTTTTTGATTCATTTTGAGAGATCCTTTCTGCTTTTTAAGGGTTATTTGCCCTTTTGCAGCAAGGCACTGTGCTCTCTGTGTTGACGTGAGCCCTGCAGAGAATTATCGCTTGGACATGCACGTTGGTGCCAAGTGGAGATAATTCCCTCTTTTCAGACTGAAGCCTGCCCGTAGGAGTGTTCCCAGTACGATTTTCACAGTCATAACTGCAGTTAATCTTAAACTTGGCATACCCTTCCTTTCCCTGTAATGTTTTTAATGACTCTTTCTGGGTGGGAGAATCCTCAGGGTTTGCAGTGCTGCATTCACCTACTATTCACTCTTGCCAGATTGGTGTTGCTAACCAAGGTCCAGCTTAATAAGCAACTCTACCATTTGTATTACAGTGCAGGAAGTTATCTGTCTTTTCCAGCTAAACAGAGCTGAGAGGAGGAGGAAGCATTTTTTTCTGAGCAAGCAGGAGGTGCCATGCAGCACAATGGTCAGTAAATATGTAGCAGCAATTTACAGGGTTTATTTTTAATCCAGGGCCTACGTTGAGAGAATGGCATGGACTGGATAAATCAATCAGGCTGTTGCAAAGCAAGCTTGAAATGAAAGGGCAGTCAAGGAGGAAGTGGTAAATAACACACAGGACTGATTGCTTCTGGGCACAGCTGAGGCCTTGGGTTTAAGGAGTAATTACCTGGTCACACCTAAACCCTTGCTGGTGTGCAATGTGCAAACTGCAGACTTCAGCTAAGAGACTGTTCTAGCCTTTGACAGCAAGAATTTCCTTGGTAAAAGCCATTTATTCCTGGTTTCTTGAAGGAGCTGGAAAGTGTGCACGACCCCATGCTTAACCATTTGTGATCTCTGATCTCAGCACTAGCACAGAGCTCATCTGCTTCAGATGAGCTGGGGAGAGCAAGGATATTATATAAATAAGCTGGAGAGTTGACATTTCTCCTCTGTCATGAAGTTGGGATGCAGGGCTGAGCCCCATAAATAATTTGTGCCAACCTGGCAGCTGGTTAGACCAAGGGTACAATAATGCTCCTTACACTTAGGGGTGGTTGGCATGCTCTGCAACCCAGCAGGGGTGAGCCAAATGCCACATTTGCAAACCTGTTGACTGCTGATCCCAATAAGAAAAAAAAATGGCCAGAGTTCAAGGACGGCCAAACAAACTGTGCCTGCCCATTGCACTCATGGTGAGAAGCCTGCAGCTCATCTCCCTTGGATGTATCTGGGTAAATGTAGGGTGAGTTTCACTCAGTTTGTCCTTCTTAAAAGCCTGTTGCAGACAGATAGTACAGATTCTTTCTTGTAGCAGACAGACACAGATGGCCCTGTCCTGTTGGGATGATGGCAAACGGAGGTATGAAATGGGATGCAGTAATTGCACGGCTGCTTGCTTCCTTGGCTCCCTGTTAAACCTGAACAGAGCTGGGAAATGAAACACACCTGAAGAACTACCAGAGACAGGAGATCAGCTGTGGCCATGACGTGCCTTTCATCCCAGAAGATGCTCCAACCAATGATCCAGTTAAATGAGGAAAGGCAAAATCAGGCTGCCATTATTCATCAGTCTACTTCCAGGGGCAGCTTTCTGCCAGGAGACAAGTAGTGGATGATTAGACTTCCTCAGTTGTGTCTCAAAGGAAAAAAATCAGACCAAATTAATATTTAGGAGGACAATGACATTCAAGGGAGAAGGAGAGCTATGAAACAACATTACTTGGTGGAAAAAGGAACAATATACTGTGAATACAGGGTGCTCTGGGTATTACATCCAGATCCTTGGGATTGACCATTGGTCCCAGAGCTCCCAAAACTGAAATGCAGATTGCTCTACCCATCAGGTGGGACCATGTATCAACTAACATCCAGAATCAGTCATGGAGACACAGACAATAAATGGCAATTTCACATCATTCATATACATGGGTGTCATGTATCCCCTTCACCTGGACTTCAACCAAACTGGATACTGGGGCTTGCATTTGTACCTGGGCTCTCTGCTCTGGGATTTCCATCAGTTTTCACCTGGATGTAATGTCAGGTACCTGGCAAGTGGATTGCAAATGGCCCTCACTTCAATTACCCTGCATCAGCAGGATCCATTCTGTCCAGAGCCTGACTTACACCCACTGAGCGAAAACGATGTATACATATTTTCCTAATAAATTCTCCAACTTTTCCTGAGCCTGAGCTAAACCTTCTTATCTAATATCAAGTAATTTAAGCATTTTTAACATTCTAAAGACAAGTTAATCCTTTTATAGGGAAAAGTCCGGAAATGGGCTTACAATGACATTTTAACAGTGTCTATGGTATGTTAAGCCGATGAAAAATTCTAGCAGCAGTTTCAAGCACTTTTGGCTAAAATATTACTGTGATCTTAAAGCATTATAAAATATAAGTATGCCAAATTGCTAGCTGTTTGTCGATAATGTAAAATATTATATTCTACCAACACAAACTGCTTTTTTCTCCCAGTAGCTTCCATTCTCAGATATGGTTTTAGACACATTTAATAGGAGTTTTAATTTGACATGGTCCTAAGCTTATATTTATTTGTGTCACTTGAACTCTCTACTTTTCCCAGGTAAGTTTTATTGCCAAGTGACACTTGATTTTCATCTGTTTTCCAAGGCTTAATTTCCATAATTTTTCTGGTTTTATCAGAGTGTGGCCATTTCATTGCATGCTAAAGATGACGAAAAGACAATCTGAAACTCCTGTTTGCTCACAAGAAGAAAAATATTAGAAGTTGGGATGTTGATTTGTCCAACTCATTCTGCATTAGTTAGAAACCTATCTTTGAGTTTTACTTTCATTAGGGTTTTCTTGTCTCTTTTGGAGATGATAAAAGAACATCAGGGAAGTTCTCTCATTTTCTGTTACTGCTCTTGCCCAATATCCAAAGGAGATCAGAGGTTAATAAATAAAGCATGTACCTCTTCAAAGCCTGGCAAACTGATCTGCAGAGCCCCCACACAAGCCACCATATATCACAAATTTTGAGAGCAAAGCAGTCCTGACCATTAATAAACCCATTGAATGATCCAGCTTTTAAACATATCTGCCATTTATGCATCCACCAGAGTGCACCTCTTCCCTGATCCTGGGAACCAGGGCAGTGTTATCAGCGAGCTGATCCCATTCCTGAAAGCCCTCAAGCACCCACTTGCTCATTACCCACACCCTGAGTGACTCTCCCAAGAACACACACCCCAGAGCTCCCTGTGCTTCGTTCTTGGCTTGTTTGTTTTTTCCAAGCCCAGTTTGCTTTCCAGCCTTTCAATGAAGGGAGTGCCGCCATGGAGGAATGCAGGTGTATGCTTTGCTCCTTTCAGCCCAAGGGCAATCCAAGATCCCTTGAGCTCCTCGTGCATGGAACAAAGCTGGTAGTGGACTTGTGCCCTCTGGGGACACCCCAGGACATCTCACATGGCTCCAGGGGACTGCTTAGAGCAGGTCAATGAAGCTCTCTGAAGCTCATCTTGGAACAGAAACCAGGTGAGCTGTCTGTTTATGACCGGAAGGAAATGGAAAATGGGACTAATTCAGGTTTGGGAGCAAGCAGCCAGTAGTCAAGAGGCTTCAAACATGGTCCATGATGCTGTTTGCTATCTGACCTGATGTAATCCTCGACAGCACCCTCACTGATTTCATGGCATGGCCATATGGTGAATGTGGCCTCACCAAAGTTAAAGAATCTGCTTTGGCATATGCTGGAAGCCTAAGGAGCATGGCTGAGGTCTTTGTACTCTACGAGTAGTTAGGAACATCATCCTCATGCCCCAGGACAGGATGGTCCAAAGAAGCATTAAATCTGGAGCTGCATGTTAGAGCTAATGAAGCAAAAGTCCCAACCTCTATTCCCAGATCAGACAGACTTTCTGCAAGATCTGCATCCAAACTGCATCTATCCCACTTTCCTTCTGTCAAAAGTATGGTTCACACTTCTGAATCCTGCAAGACAGCTGTGGAGAAAATGTCCTTTCCTAGTGGGATCAGATACTGTGGGGAAGAGACTAAATAACTTGGGGGAAAAGAAATAGGTGACTCATTCTCAGATCTGTCCCTTCCACAGGTACCACCTTAGATTCCCATTCCTGAGCTACACAATCAACACACGACTTCTGCTTTATGGCATCATATTTTCCTTAATTTAAATTAAGCAGATAGGATATTCCTGGTTCACAGCTGCAGAAGGGCCAAATACATGTCTTTTAACACCTTCTACATCACCCACAGGAAAAAGGCAAGACAAGAACATACAGCAACTTTTCTGCCCAGTGCTGGAACAGCCTGCAGCAATGTATAGAGCAGAGAAGTATCTTTAGTTAGCTATTATAAACTGCCTTTGGTTTATAAGTGATCCCATCTTTACCATGAAACATACTGGGAAATTTAAAAACTTTAAAAAACTTTTTAAAAACTTGAATTCATCTCTCAATGACTAAAATTTCAAAGGAAGGACAGAAATCTGCAGAGTTATCTACTGTGACCTTTGGTAATTGGCAATGAAAAGTGTTTGATCTTTACCTGACAGCAGCAGAACAGGAGTCATCCCTGGCCTGAGCCACTTAAAAAAGGAAGAACTGCAGAGCTTTCTTTCCCCTATGGTTCTCTTCAAGATTAGAAGCAGTGAACAGCAATTTCTGTTTGTTTTTACAATAATATCCTGTTTTGTAATCCACAGGAAAAGGAGTATGAAAGTAGCAATCTTGGCAGGGACTGGGGGCCAGGGGACTGTTTTCTGAAATCTCAAAGCTCAGGAACACAAAGACTTGGAGGAATTTCCAAGTGCATTGAATGCCAAATGGTAAAGAAAATGACATGACAATGAGAGGGAGAAATTATTTATTCACCCTCTTAATAAATTCTTCTTCTAGGGTCGCTTTTTCTTTTTTCAGTGAACAATTGACAGGCAGTTTCTTCCAAATGCTTTTAAATAGAACCTACTGCAAATTTAAGGATTGTTAATATTTTTTCGAAAGATTAAACAACTTAAAAAAAAAAACTTAAAAAAAACTTTAAAAAGAAGGAAAGTATCACTTAACACCAAACAAATGAACAGCTGAAAAATCCACAGAACACAGATATACAAGATATGTGTTTAATAATGGTATTATTAAAGGGTCCATATAACATTTCTGCTCAACACTTACATGGCAAACAGACTAGATCATATTTTTCTCCAAGAAAGATAATACCTGGTGAATCCATCCTTGCAGTTCCCATTCAAGGACTGGAAAGAAAAACATGTTAGGACTAGAGAAGGCATTTTAAAAAGCTTGCATCTACTGGAGCATGGTTTGAAAGGGCCATAAGCTAGAATAAATATTGACACAGTAAGGAAAAAATATGCAACAATAGCAATTGTTCAAAATGGGCATAATTTGGAAGCTAACAGACCCACACTGAGCTAAACCAACCTGGACAGGGACCAAGGCCCCAAATTTAAAGTTCCTTTTAGAATTTAACTTTCACTGATTTCACTAAGAATTAGACACAGAAATACCTTCATGACTCTAGGTCTGATTCACTGACTGCTGTTGTTTTCAGCCATTCCCCAACCACAACCTGTTCCAGCAAGGAGAAGCAGAACACTATGAAGGAGATGAGCCTTAGGATAGAAAATGTCACAGAGTTTCTCTTTCTCTGCCACAAGGCTGTTCTGGGTCTTCTTTCAAGTAATCATCCTTCATTTGCTTTACAAATGCTAATTTCTCCTAAATATGTCTTTTCATGCCATTATGGATAGTTATTATGTCTAGTGTTCCTCTGTCTGATAATCTTTGCTATTTCATTCTTCTCTTCTCTTCTTTCTCTTCTCTTCTCTTCTCTTCTCTTCTCTTCTCTTCTCTTCTCTTCTCTTCTCTTCTCTTCTCTCTGGCCATTAGGTCCCTGTCTCTGTCAAAGCACATCAACTTCCAATCTCTGATAATGCACCATTTTTGCCACTTTTACCAAAGTATGGTCTTGCATGCAGGCACAAGTGTTTGGCAAAGAGTAATTTTTATTGCAAATGTTCCCAGTGTTTTCCCCAAATTTCCTCTCTAGCTATTCTCATTTTAATTTTAATCCGTTCAATAACCTGTTTAATTATTCACTGGAAATTATTTCAGCCACATTTTTGGGGAGTTAAAGTTTCTAAAAGAAAATCCAAAGCAAAAATAAAATTTTCAATTTCTTTACTCTTTCTTCATTCATACAAATTCCAGAGGAAATCAATAAGTTTGAATCTATTTTCACACTGATATTCCATTGATGTATTTTTAATGCTCTTCATTGGAGATATTCCTGATTTACATAGCCATCTTCAACAGAAAATCTGGTGAATTTGCCTTGGAAGCAACCCAACAAAAGCCACAAAATTTGACTAGTTGCTGTTATTACCAGGAGATAAGGATTTATTAAGTCTTTTTTAAATGCATTTTAATCCACTACAAGATTAACAATCTGGGACTAAAATTCAGGTAGAACAGTGGACTTCCAAAACAACATGGTTTTAAATTAGGAATACAGTGGAGGAATGTATTTAAACATTGTAATATTCTTCTAATATGTTCAAGCAGTTTACTAAGCTAAAACTACATAATCTTATTAAAAAGTTGAAAACTAGGACAAGTTTTGCATTCTGCAGATAATATGTGTCATCACAGTTTCTGATCAAAATCTATTGGCCTCAGCAGTCCAGGTATTCATCAATGTCTTCCCTGAGCAGTGACTATAATTTTAATTGGAGGAGGAGGAAAAGAGTTTTAAAACACTTTATTACTTTAATTGCAAAGCCAAAATGCAAATGTACTTACTAACTAGATACTGGCTGCTAAAGGGGAAGGTTTAAGGGTGATGGCATCACAAAAATCCTTTTTTCTGACAGGTCAGATAGGCAGGTCCAGATGTATTGACATGTCTGTCTTCTTGTAAAAATCTACTTGTGGAAGTGAAACTTCCAGTAGCAACCAATATTTTTTCTTCTTTTTCTATTTTTATGTATATAGACTTTTTAGTGAATTTCTTGAAGTACCCCTGAAGTCTCACTTTCAGAGATGATAGGGACACTAAAGTTTCTGTTAAGACCTTATCTACACATTAACATTGTGTAAATAGATAAACCTGTGTACACCCGATTTTGCATGTAGTTATAATGCTGCCAGCTCAGTTTTACTTAGGAAGGTGAACTATTTGCAGTTGGTATTTTTGGATTAGTATAAATTTGCTTGTTCTGTGGCATGGGCTCTGCTGACTAGAAAACAAATTTAATGTTTCCCAGAATTTATATCACTGCAACAAACCTGTGCATAGAGCAGACATCTACCCCAGTGGAAATGATATTTGAAAATGCTGCACAGAGGCAGGTTTCAGGTGCTAATGATACACATCTACAGATGGGATACTCAGAGGTGCTTTAGCACAGATCCACTGGAGAATCACTAAATGAAAAGTGCTCATGAAGAAAAAGGAGATTTGAACAGCTCCCTCTGTCACCATGGATAAAGAAGATCAGTTTCCCCCAGAAATGTGCCTGTCATGCTCTCAGCTAGCCTTGGTGCATGGGAGGGAGCTGAGGTGAGAGGAGCACCCAGCACACGGAACAAAGCTGCATTGTAATGGTTGAGGAATGGTGGCTGCTTATCTTTCACATACTGCATTCCTGCTTCAAACAAGGAGCTGCACACATTGAAACTGAGGTTCCCGCTAGTCCTCATCTCTGGTGTCCCTAACTGGTTTATCCCCTTACCTGTTCCATCCCTTACAGAAAAGCTAAGATCTGTGAAGACCAAACACCAGAAACAAAACTGCAGGTAACACTTGATCAAGTAAACTTAAACTTTCATAGCACACAGTGACATGCAAAGGGGTGCAAAAAAGAGTTCAAATGGCAAGTGAAGAGAAAGAGAAAAACCTTACATATTTGTGCAACAACACATGGCGAAGCAGGGGTGAAAATAGAAATTATGGTGTACAATGAAACCCTACAACTCTGACCTCTGTTACAAGCCTGAACACAAACATCTGGGGAAAATGTTCCTTTTTCTTATTTCTCTGTGTCTGTGTGGCACCTGAACAGCATTCTCCAGAGCTGGACCAGCAGGGATGTTTTCTCCAGCACACCACCCAGCCTTTGCATAGACCAACACTGTCCCTACAACACAAATATTCACCTGGGAGTGTGGTAGACACCACCCTGCCATGGTGGCTTAGAAGAGGATGGCAGCTGGATGGTTCTGAGATCTGAACAAATGTCCAGGTCCCATAGCATTTTGCAAGTTTTCCTCTGCTCTAGGAATAAATTCTTGAAATGTGCGGAAACTACATTACCTCAGGTGAACAGTCAGAAGGAATTAAAAGAGTTGCAAAAGTTCAGCCAAGACTGGTGTTAATGCTGGCCTTTGTACAAATTAACTAGTGATGGTCAGTTTACTAAGCATTTGGGGTTGTGACAATAATTTAATTGGAGGCACACTTAAACATTTCTTGAAAACTCATTTTAATTTGAATATCAAAATAATAATGTATTAACTTCCTGTTAGGTCCTCCCACTTAAGGATATGGGGCCAGCTATTCACTGAATTCACAAGGATAGATCTATGTGGACAAGAAATAGGCCCAGGGATCACATGTTTCATGGTGGGATATAGCCTAAGAAAAAAACCCAACCTTCCAACTTTAAATATTATTGTTTTCCTAAATTAACTCTGGGAGATTTTAATCTAGATCTTGGTTCTCTGCCAGGGAACACACACCGCTCCCCACATCCCTGAGAACATTGTGGAGTCCTGTACAGTCAGCTGGCATCATAATGAAATAGCAACCAGTTAACTCTATCACTTCTTCATGAAGTCATCCTCTAATGCTGCCCTTCTTTTAACTCATTGGAGATTCCAAATTAGCACCCTGTGTGTGGGGACACAACTCCTTTCTTGTCTTTTGAGGCGTTTTTAGAGAGGTCACAAGACCATTTAGTGAAACAAAAAGGAGGACTTAATACAGCAGACTACTTCCTGAAGTTCAAAGGAGTAACTCTTCAATAATACTGATTAACAGGTCAGGCTGCATCAGGGAAGGGTGGTTAGGGTACCTTGAGATGTTTCCTGAGAAGGAGGCTCATTGAGGAAGGAGGCAGGGATTTATGGTGACTGGAGAGCTCTGAGAGCACATTGTCTGGGCCTGAAGTCAAAGGGCCAGAGTGCAAGCAGGCTGGTCAAACACAAAGCAAGTGGAGTGCAAACAGGACACTCTTCAGGGTATTCCCTTGCACTGCATCCTCGAGCCAGCTTTTTGTCCTGCCTAATTAAAGCAAATGGTGATGTTGCTCACTGCTTAGAGATCACAGTTTTCAATCCTTGTCAGGGAAAATTCTCCTGATGAACCCCATGGGATATAGCCTGAATAGAGCAGGGAAGGTGGAGCATGGAGTTTTGCCAATGCACTGACAAGCTGTGTCTGGGTTGGTTTCCAATGAATCAGCGCAGCCATCTGGGGGAAGGGGGAGGAATTCCCTCACTTCTTCATCAACCTATCTGTGTTTTAAAGGGGAAATATTTTTCAGAAAGATGCGCTGTGCATATCTGGCACTTGGCCTCTTGTTACTGCCAGCTGTCACTCTGATAATGTGTTATAAATGATGGCACACCAAGCAGACAGGGCTGCAAGCCCATGTGATTGTATTGCATTATCAAAGTGACAACCAGAAAGAACAAGAGCTCTGGCTGCTGAATTGGTCCATAAGTAGATTTTATGTTGTTGATATTACTATTTATATACAAATGAGTATTAAACATTTTTAATATTTTCCCAGCAGGAGTCAGGACATTGTTAAGACTTCAGTGTGCAGATAGCTGGGGTAAGGCACAAGCTAAAATTTGTTTAAAATTCTGTTTTCATAGACCACAGCAGGCAAAACAATGATTGTTGATGAAATTGGTTCATATATACACTTCTAATTTCACATCTGTAAGCACAGGAATCTTAAGTGATTTAAACTGGCATCATTCCCTCAATAAATCCATGCCTATGTTACCAGATGCCATGGAAATGCCTCCTGTGATCTACACATCTGACAAAGCCATGATTGTCAGGCACTGCATGGAGATCTAGCAGAAGCAATGCAGATATTTCCATAGGTATGGAACAAGCTGGTAAAATCTATTGCAGAATCTGAGCTGGGGCCCTGGGGTCAGTACTGCTGTGGGGAAAGCCTTTCTGTCAACACCCAGGAGATGCTGTCACCTTCCAGCAGGTCTGTGACTCTGCTCTTCCACAGTGGCCTTGGTGGCACAAAGTTCTTTGTATGTCTGGATGGGGGGAAAGGCTTCTTCAAGCATAAAGTGACACAGCACTCAATCCTATTTCAGAGTTCCTGAATTCTGGAAACCTCTTCTGGGACTTCTTTCTCCCAGAAAGCTAAAGCAAAACTTTGCATAACTGCATGTTCTTGATTTCATCTGTGTTTGGAAAAAAGACAGTAATAAAATGCTAAAGGAAAGGCTGTTCTTAGGATTTGTATGTTTGGTCTATGTGATCTTCTACGGAATAAAAAGTTTCCTGGCCTTCTTTAAAAAGTCTAAATGTTGTTACCCTGAATCTTGGCAAATTTTTTTGTTTCTTAGTGTTTCACAAGATAAAGCAGTTACAGTTTCTTCTGGGAGATATCTGCAAACACCAAAAATATGTGGCTTATGCACAGGGCACAGAAACTCCTCCCACACCAAGCATTACTGGGTAAAGTTCAAAAGCCTCAGAGACAGAGGTCTTTGTTGTGTTGGTCCATAACTCCTATGATATGCACAGAGTTTGTCCTTTCTAGAGGTGGCAGAAGGGGACACGTAACAAACAAAAAATGTTGGAGGGAACAGTTCTCTAATCCCATTAAGAAGTGGACTGATGGAGCTGAAGTCTTATGGAAATGACCAAATTTACTACAGAAACCTTCTAATGGGTCTAATGGGGAAAAAAGAGAAAAATTAGCCATGTACTTGCAACAGATTATTGCCATGAATCTATTAAACACAACTTTTCCATGAAATTTCTACTACCTGAAATGATAAATATACATGAATTAACACTGCTCATGTCATTCAAGGTAATCACTCTAAAGACAGCTGGAAACAATGCTGCAAAACAAGTTAATGATAAGAGTATTGAAATTTGTAAAAATGTCAAGCTATGTAGACATGCCATTTGATGTAACTATACCAAAAGAGACATTTCTACTGAGCAAAAGCTAAATAAATGGTTATGCATCAATAAGAAAATATTACAGAGATAAAGTTACTAAGTGAAGAAGTACTCCCTGCTCTGTATCTCTACATGGCAGTGTTGCTGCCAGCAATACACTCATATTTTACTACCCACAAGATTGATATTGGGTAAATTATTTTTCTCTTATGGGCTTGCATAGAAATGCAGTGCAATCATTGAATTCAAATGGATTTTAAAATCTTTGGGGTCAGAAGGGAAGGTGATGATTATCTTGTGTTATGTAGGAACCATAAAAATGTATCTAGCTGTTTTCAGAGTGAGAGGACTGACATTTTCCTACATAACGTGTGTGAACTCTGCTTAGACCAGAGTCAAGGAAGGGAGATTGGGTGGAGGGAGGGAGGGAGGGAGGGAGGGTTGGTGCTGATTCACAGTAACAGACGTGAGAAAAAGCAATGATGGGTTGTGGTTAGCACTGATAGAAGTGCAGCCAGAAGATTACAGAAAACTTTATGTCAGTCACTTATGTTCTTTAGAAATACTGCATTTGTTTTAGAGCATCATGATGGGCCAACTTCACTGGGTGTGAAAAGCTCCATTGGTTCCAGAGGAATTTCTGATGGAGCAACGTGTAAATAACCTTGTAGGTTAGCAGAAATAAGGCAATATATTTGGCATGGAGTCAACAGACATAATTTAATTTTTGGCTGGTATGGGTGGGTTAAACTAGAAGGTGCATGTCTGAGTCAGGGCTTGAAGGAAACCTCTCAGTTCTGCATTCTCAGACTTCAGGTCCAAAAGGTTGTTACAGGGTCTTGGTAGCTACTCCAGCTACTCCAGAAAAGTCTTACTGGACCAGTATTTAAATATTTAAATCCCCTTCCTCTAAACTGAACCTTCCCACCTGCTCACATAACAGCTGTACTTGTGTCGATAGAGGCAAAACATTAAAATAAGGTCTATACATACATACATGTATATAAGAAAATAAGAAAATTGCCTAACTTTCTCCTGATTCCTACACTTCTACATTTCTGGTGGGCAAAACTCATGACAAAGCTATACTCTGAATTTCTGAATTTGTAATGAATTATCTGCCAGTTGATTTTAATAGAAACATTTAATGCAGATGCTTTTTGCCCTTTCTCCCTTCCCCTCTTTAAGGCCAGAAGACCTTGAAGCTATTTTCTCTGTGTCTGGATCTGTCCTTCCTGCACAGCACCTCATGGCAGTGTCTAGGTCCATCTCTGGCAGTGATCTTATCATTCCCATTTCTAGCAATTCATGAAAATCCCATGTTGCAGGGGTTAATTGGCTGCTACAGATCTCCTGCAGGTTAGCAGTGTTTGTTAGGAATTCCTCCTCTTCTGCCCTTGCCTTCCTCACCCCAACCCCTTCTCTTTTAGGGGAACCATTTGTTACCTGCTCAAAAGTACTATGGTTTGTTTCTAACCTTAAAGCTAGAAATACTCTTCTGGAAAGAGGAAAAACAGAAATAAAAATGCTCAGGGGGAGCTGGCAGAGAATCCTGTCTTGTAGCAGGTTTTTACATGATCTTGAGCAAGTCTTTGATCATGACTGAGAGCTTTGGTTACTGCTGTAGAACAAGTGATAACAATGTGCATTAACTGGTTTATGCTGTAACCATGCCTGTGTGTTCATGCTGGAAACAGAGAAATCAGCCCTTTAGTGACTTTCCCTGGAAGCTTTTGTCAAGAAATTTTTTCTCTAGCCAACCTATTCCTTAAAACAAAGTGACAAACATGTATTTGTTTATAAATATCATATAATTAAAGCAAACTTTACTTTTTTCACCCTTACAGTAGCCAAGATAAGTGTCTGGGCCCATGAAAAAATTACTAAATTTTGTGCAGAGTGATTCTGCATCCTAAAATCCATGTCGCAATTTGGTTTCTGTTCAGTATATTGATATCTGTGCTATTCCCAGTTCTGGTTGAGAGGTGATTTGGGGTTTTTTTTAACTTAATGTTCAGAAAGTCTAGACTCAGCAGTTAACCTGAACTTAAAAATCCAAAGTTCAGTCAGCATGAACTTTGCATCCAGCATAAAAATACTACTACAGTATCAGTTGTAACTGTTCTTAATTCACCCAACAAAGCATTCTTTCATTCCATCCTGCATTTCCTTGCTGGATTATTTCACTATAAAACATGAACTTCCTTTCCCATCTGGTCATCAGAGCTCACAAAGTGGCTCTGAGGGTGGTGATCAGAGGACACAGAGAGAGGAGCAAAGTGCTCCATTATGTTTTGATGACACATGTAGGTACAAAGTGTACATCATTTATAGGTCACCTTGTCCTGGCCATCACTACACACACACTGTTCAATTACTGAGCAGCTGTGCATCAGCATTACACAGAAGGGTAAGCACCTGTAAATCCCACAGGTTTTTACAAAATGATAACTGCTGCCTTTGGGAAAGGATGGATTAAAAAATCCTCCATATAAAATTGTTTAAAATGGGAATCTGGATGAGGATACAAATTCCATTTGATATGTAATCATTGTCAACAACAACAAAAAAATCTGTGGGTTAGGAAATAAAGACATATCAGCCTTGCTCCAGTTTTTCTCACAGTGCTGTATCCTACAGCTACATGAAAGCACCATTCCTCAGTCATGCTCTAATGCATAGCCTGAACAGTGATTTCAGTGCCTTTCTGCCATTGGATCAACACATCTGACTCTCAAATATACCATTATTATGGAATTTACTTTGCCTTAGCCTGACATAAATTTCGTATTTGGCTGTAAATTGGAGCAAGTTGAGGAATACACCTAAGCAATCCACCTCAAGTGAGCTAGCAGAATATCTGCCAACAGCTGAGACCTTCTCCCTGCCTAACCCCCGAGCCAGGAACAGGCATGCCCACACCTTGGGTGGCTCAACAGCACTGCCTGGTGCTGTGCAGACAAGTCAGCTCTGTGCAAGGAGCTCCAGGAGGGGCTGGGGAACAGCACCAGGAGTTGGTGCTCCTTCATGAATTTGTAATCTCCACCCCCCTTTCACTGCTGGGTGCACCTTGCTCATGGTGTAGCAGCTTTGGCTTCCCAGCTTTCTTCTATTGCTCTTACAGCCATATTTATTATTAAATTATTGTCACAGTAAATCTCCCCTCTGACTTCTGGGACAAGGTGTAAGTACCAAATACACTGGGAGGGGCATTAAGCTGTTACTGAAGGGATGTCTTTGTAATGCAAGAGGGACCACTCCTGATGGCTGGCATGGAATTAAAAGCACACTTATGCCAATGACACTCAAGACAATTCCCATATTTCTTGGGTATTAATGACCAGTTGGGAGGAGCTTGTATGACCAGAGGCAAAGTCAAAGTCATTAACCTCTATCTGTCACTTAGGAAACATCCTCTCCTGAAGCTTCTATCACAATGTTATAATCTGAAAGACAGAAATAAATACATACGTGTAGAGCAGCCTTTCTTTTTCATGAGCAATGCATTGCCAATTAGTGTATTCACTGCACTTTTAGAGGATTAATGCCCAGGATATAGCTAACCCAGAGGCAAAATGCTTCAAATTTAATTTGTTCCATAATAATTTCTTACTGAGAAAGCATAATGATGCCACAGACAAAGAATATATTGAGGAACAGTGTCCAGAAAATACTAAAAAATTTTGAGTCCTTTGGACAGCACCATTTTTAAGTGTATGTGATGATATCAATGTGTCTCTTCACCAGCTGCAAGCATGGCAGGCTTTCCCTCCTTCCCACCATTTATCCATGTGATTGCTCTTAGATGGAAGGTGGAGTCCTGATTTGCTGGTCTTGGGGACTTGCTCTGACACCTTGACTTATGCCTTCTCATCCACAGACTCAATGCACAAGCTCCTTTCAATAAACAAATTCATATCTTTATGATAAATTGTTAGGCCCTTGATTTAAGTTCTTTTTAGTTTTTCCTTCTAGAAGTCTAGTTTTGGACAATGAGTTTTGAAAATATTATCCTTAGCCATAGCCTATATCTCCAATTTTTGACACAAAGGTGATTTTTAAACTACAAAAAGTACACAGGTGTCATGAGGAAATAATTTGGACCCCGCAAAAAATTATTTCTATCTCTGAAAATAATTTCATTCTAAAAGTTTCTGACCGGATAGTAATTTCTAAGAGTTAACAAGCAATAGAAGACACACTTCTGTATGGACAGAGCTAAGCTATTTAAATCCCCTTGGTTTTCTATTTTATATGACAGTGCATAGTCTTTGATGCATAAAACAATAACTCATTCGATAAACAAAGGAACAGTGCTTTCATTTTTATTGGCTACATTGATTTTTTCGATGACCTGCAGGTTACCAACCACAAACCTAATCTGGTGTGCTTTTTTCTTATTATCTGGTGAAAGTTAATTGTTGTAATTATTAATGTCAGTTTGCTGCCCATGGTGAGAAACTGCAAACAGAGAGTAAGAAGGGAAATGTTGATGCCTGTTAGGTCTTACTGAACTTTGAATATCTGCAATACCCGGGGTGATGGCTGTGGCTCCTGTGGGTCATTGAGGTGTGGTGCTGCACGAAACACGAGTTAAGGACAGATGAAGGAAATGGCCTTTCCTGGCCTCAAAGGCTGTACCCACAAGTGCACAAAGCAGGGAATGGTGCCTGTGACTCTGCTATTGGATATTAGAAAAAAGTTTTTCACGGAAAGAGTGATAAAATACTGGAATTGCCTACCCGGGGAGGTGGTAGAGTCACCATCCCTGGATGTGTTTAAAAAAAGACTGGATGTGGCACTCAGTGCCATGGTCTAGTTGAGGTGTCAGGGCATGGGTTGGATCAATGATCTTGAAGGTCTCTTCCACCCAAGTGATTCTGTGAATTCTGTGAATTCTTGGCACAGTGCTGGCAGGCAACGGAGGAGGAACAAGGGGCTCAGGCCAGCGCTTCACTCCCTCATCATGGAGTCCCCCAGCCACTGTGAATGTTTTCTTGGCTTTCTCCCCCACTGCCATGGCCCCTCTGCCAAGGGTGATGTGGGCTGGAGCTGCTGCAGCTGCTCCCTGCACTGCCTGACCCGTGCTGGGCATCCCACGAGTGCCTGAGACACTCCAGCTCTCTCGTGTAGCAACAGAGGCTTAGCAAGGGAACTCCAGCCCCAGCCAGGGTCTGCCTTGGGCTTTGCTGTGATTCAGACATGGGCAGGACACAGCCCTTGGTGTCTGGAAGGGCTCTGGGGAACCCCACGTTGCCTTGAAGCCAGTGGGGAATGGATACCAGGGAGCAACATCCACTGTGGCAGAAGCAATTTGTGGTTCCTGTGAAATATTAAACAGGATGAGACCTTGGTGCCTCAGCAAAGAGCTCTTTGCTGTTCAGCTTGCTCATGGCATGGTCAGCAGAACTTCATGTTTGGCTTTTGGTTTGAAGGGGCCACCAGACTGTGGCCCCAGTGGGAAAGGAGGGATGCTGGGTCTGGTTGATGAGGGATGAATGGATGCCTGGGCACCACCTCCTTGGCTAAAACTGGGTGCCTACTGCTCCCCTGATGTGGTTTGCACCTTACCAGAAATCCTGCAGCTACTGGGCCTAAAGCAGTTGTTTGGGAAAGAAAGAAATTTAACCCAGATCATGGGTACTTGCAATAGAATCTCTCCATTTTTGCCTTTTCTTAGGCATTTTGAGTACCTCTGGTCTTTTCTGGATATTCTAGGTGGTTCAGAGACATGCAGGAATCTCCTGCATTTTGGGTGAATAGCTTGGGCTCCAGGGCAGAGGAATCTACATCCATGTACTGTACTGTTGGCAGTAGGCAAGCCATCTCCTGCCTATATACGAAAAATTGCCCAACTTTGGATGGTGGTCTCTGTGTAGGTGGTTTGCTGATAGCTGGCATCAGGCTTCACAGTTTGGAAACACCTGCAAATGAGGTCTAAGTGTTGAAAAGCTAGAATGAAGAAACAATTTGGGATACTCTGCCTAAATAAAAACAGAATGGAAATGGAATGGAAAACATCTTAAGTCATTAAATTCCAGTATCATAGTAGTATAATCTGCTTTGGGTTAAAATCTAAGGACCAGAATTATTAAAGTTCCCCTCAGGACCTAGACTACTGATAGTGAGATGATGAGCACTCAGTAAAAATGAAACGGAAGAGAAACACTGGGTAAGCATAGCAATGAGTTTATGAATAACAATAAACCACATGTAGACCCACAATGCATGATTCAGACATTCACTGAATCCATATGCCTCATCTGGGAAATTTTACTCTTTTCTCCAGCTCAAGCATCTGACTGGAGCACATGTAAACTGCACACTTGCTTTGTAGAAAAACGTGGTTCTTGCATAATGGTCAGAGTGTGGTGCTGTGAGCTGTTGTGCAATGGGGAGAGACTCTGCTTGCCCACATTGCTTTTGCCAAGAGATTATAGGTTCACAGTAACAGCCAGTGCCTTTACAATTTTCCTGGAGCTTAGTGAGGCAAGGCTACAGCCCCATTAAAAATTAAATGGAAAGAACAGTCATAACTTGTAGGCAAACACAATGAATGAGCAATAATGGGCTGGCCAAGTCTTTGAGGACATAAATCTTTCCATCTGAAGCAGCCGAAGGACTTTGTAACCATATGATTAGTGCTTGTGTTTTGGTTGGATTGGAATGCAGTTAAGGATGTTGTGGGTTCATGTCCGCTTGCTGCAGGTGGTGAAAACCAGAACAAGCAGGATCCTTCACATCTCAGGAGCTGCTCTGTAACTGTGGACAAAACAACTACCAGGGCTCCTAAACCAAGGAGGAGAAACAGAGAGAGACAAGGCTTCTGGTTGCCACTGGGGACTGGTACTTTTAAACATATTTCTGAGGCAATATTCCCCAGCTCTCACGCTCTCTCTCACTCACACAGTTGGTTTGTCACAGGCATTGCTGTGACCCCAGCAGCAGCTGAACCTCTCCCACCAGAGCCAGCTCAGGTCCAGCCCAGCCGTGATCCACATGGGAGGTCAGAGGCTGGGGAAGGCAGAACTGGTTTAAATCCAGTTTGCCTACCATGGCTCCAGTTCAATGGCCTCAGGACAACTCTGAACAACAGTAGCAGTCAGGTTAATAAGATCATTGCTAAGACCTGAAGTGGTGTATGAGAAAACAGTGAAGGTTGCTCTCCTGGGAGAGTGTTCTTCTTCTCTTTCTTCTTCAATGACAAATTGTCTGGCACATGACTTACTACAATGGGCAGATGAATGGCAGAGTTTTCTCATCTTTCCAAGACACACACTCAGCTTGCTTAATTTTTATAGGCCTTAAAGATCTGGAAAGCTCTCTACATAAACATAGACAGATTGAGGCCGTTTACTCACCAGTGCTCCTGGGACTATATATTTTTATGAAATAAATTGTTATCTATTATGAAGAGCAACTTTTAATTAGCTGAAAGAAGGTTGTAAATGTTCTGAAAGTACATAAACTTACAAAATTAATATTCTGATCAATAACTGCTAGCTGATATATGACAGGTCATAACTGTCTTCACAGGCAAATGTACTAGCATGTATTTTTTTCTAGACTATTTATTGCTGTTTCCAGAAATTAGCATAACTAATCAGTGGAAAAATAATTTATCTATTATATAAAATATAAAATATGTCAGTAATTAAAACCATGAACAGAAGATCTAGTAGGAAAGCAGTAGGGAGCCTCCTAGAGTCAAGGTGATAAGAAGAGTAGTGAGCTCATTTCAACTAGAAGTTTCTTTCTCACTTACTTGATTGCTCCTGGGCATTAGATAATTTGAGGTGCCAGAACTGTATATGTTCTGACTCATTTGAGACTGCAGATGTTTGTCTGGAGTCAATGTGGTAAGATCTGCAGTGCCAAAGGTGCATGGGCTCCATAGCCTGCAGCCCATAAGAACCTGGCATCACCCTGGACTGCCTGTATCTTCCTATCTTTAAGGAGAAGATGTCTATTTACACGTGGATCAACTGGATGAACCTTCAGCATGAGTACAAAAAAGAGCTCAAATTCATATCTGTCACACAATTTAGACACAGCCCTAGTGGGAACCTTTATTTCTTTGAGGGAAATGGAAACGGTTGAAGATAATTGCTTTACCCCAATTTATAGCAGGAAAATATTTTGCCATCAGCTTCCACAGAAATACTGCATGTTTTTCACTCTTTACTGCAATAGGAAAGGCACAGGTGTGGAGAGATGGGAATTTTGTTTCCTCAAGAGCAAGATGCCACAAGACAAAGAGCTCTTTATTTGATCATAACATCCTGACATATCTGCCACTATCAAATCTCTACACCTCTCCCCACAAGTATCTCTGTCAAGACTTTGGTGTTCAATATTTCTGAAAACAAAATAAAGCAAAACAAAACAAAAAAGTGACATCATAAAGGTCCTAAACTTTCCTAATGCTGAAAATCTGTCCCATTCTATTTTACAGCTGCACAAGAGTGTATCATTATAGGAGTACTTTATTGACTGGATAGCACTCAGACAGCAGTAGAAACCAGCTACTTCATCTTCTGAGCATCAGTGTTTTGACCTCTGTCACTGGCCTATATAATTCAGTTGTTTTTAGGGCTGTTTTTTTCCTCTCTGGCTAGGAGCTAATACAGTCTCTCCTGTGATCCCTGAATCTCTTCCAGAAAAAATCCTGACCTTATTTTCGGAAGCACCTACTTTCCCTGGAGCCTTGGGCTCATGTTTGCTGATGCTGTTTTGACCTCCACGTGCTCTGAGAGGGCTCAGGGCTGGACAGCAAGGGGGAGCCCAGACTGACCCCATGGACTGGCCCTGAGCAAGGCACTCCTGTGCCTCTTGCACCCTGCCACTGGCACACCTGGGCAGCACCTGTGGGGCTGTGCTCTTACCTTCCCCCATCCCTCCCCTCCATCCCCTTGCTCCTGGAGGTGATAAGGGAGCAGAGTGTGGGCACCTCCTGGGCGTGGGGAGATCTGCTGGGCTTGGTCTCTTCATGCAGGTGCTAGAGGGGAGATTCTTGTCTTCTTTTGGAGCACGGAGTAGCTGCAGGCACAAACCAACCACTTGTGTGGGGAAGAGTGGGGGATGATCTTTCACACAGGCCCTTCACATGGGATGTCCTCTTGCTGTGAAAACACGTCACAAATCTCTTGTGGGTAGGGGTTTTCCCTGCTAACAGGAACATTTCCCCCCTCCTTCCAGCTTTGCATGCCTCCTGATGTTCTGCCTTTTTAACCTCCAGGTAGCTGGATCCCAGTGATGCAATCTGAGATGAGAGGCTCTTTAAGATACAGAGACTGATATCAAAATTCACTGCTTTTAGGGAGTCAGTGTGGGTCCAGCTGCTGTGTGTGACAGAAGGGTTAGCTAACAGTGCTGGAAAGGCAGTGTACACTGAATTCTTGAAGCCTCTTTGGGCAAAAGAATTTTGCAAAAGGAGAAATTTGAAGTTTTTATCCTCTCTGGCATCCTCTTGTTTCTTTTTTTGTAAGGTACCTGTCAAAAAATGTTTCTGATGAATTGCTGTAACATGCCAAATTTCTTCATATCTGATGCTTTAAGTTTAACTATATTTATCTTGTTTATGAAAGCTGACAAGTGATACAGCCATAATAGCGCCAGCAGAAATTGCACAGCAATTTTACTTGGGTTCTTTTCAAGTCAGTGGAACTGTTAAATGAGATTAGTGCAGTAGAAGGGTTTATTGCAGCCGTGAGAAAGCAGATAGACACATATCGCAGGGAACCAGCGATAGACTCAGAGGATCACATACAGAGACATTGTGCCAAGGAGGGCTTGGCAGGATAACACAAGTGCATCTTTTAGCTCTGTGGAGCTGTGCCTCACTGTATTTCTGATATGGTTCTCCACTCACCCCAACAGGTGTCTCTTTCTTTCCTTCTCCAAACCCTCACATATTTTTCAGTGCCGTATTCTGACACTGGTCATGCTTGTAGCTTGATGAGATTTTTGAGGAGTAGTGGGGAACTGGAAACAATGGTGCCTATTGTTCTCCTTGTAGCCCTTAGCAAAGCCCAAGAAAATCTGTGGCTACTGCTTTCTTTTGCTACCTCTGTTTTCTCTGTTTAAAGAAGATATCATATTAGGACTACATCTCACTACTGAAGTAGTTATTTTCATAGAAAAATAAATAATCTTCATAGATAAAGAAGTGCTTTTCCTTTCATATGTGAAGTCTTGTTATGTATGTTATATTACAATATGGATGTATATGTATCTATATGTATATGTATATATGTGTGTGTGTGTGTATATATATTTATATATAATCTATATGCAGGTCCATGTTGATCACCATCAGAGACTGAACCCAGAAGTTTCTGGAGCAAAGAGCATATCTTGTGTACTTGGAATCTTAGCACAGACTGCTGTGTAAGTCCCCATTCTCTCTGGAGCAGACATAACTCAGAGCAGCTCACATAAGGACCCATTGAGATGTTGCTCAGAGCTTCCAGCTGGGATTCAGCCTTTTTCTCCCTGCCTCAGTAGAAGCCCTGCTCATGCTCAGCTCATTTCCTAAAACCCACTTCCTACATGCCATGAAAGGCTATTCATATTTGAGCCCCAGTGACAGGAGAAGGGGAGAGCTGGAAGAGTGTCCAGCTACCAGGTGGAGCAGCAGCTAATTTAGCTCCAGCAGGGATAGAGACTGACAGACACAATGAAGATGTAGGGAAGGGAGGAGCAGCTGGGCAGTGGACAAGGCCTGTGAGCCTTCCAGCTCCCTGGGACATGGTTTGAATTTGTTCCAGCCATTCAAAATGATCTTTCACTTCTTGGCAGAAGCTCACAAAGTTTCTTAGCTAAGCAAAGAGAGCACAAGTCTTCATTGTGCATGGATAGAGACAGACACTGGTCATTTGATTATTGTTGTTGAGAACATAAATGACTGCAATGTTGCAAATGCCACTGGAGGAAGTGAGAGGCTCCCTCATGAAGAGGCCTTGGATGCTATTTGTATCCAGAAGCATCCTGAGATGAAATCATAATTCTCTGGCTGAGTGACCATCTCCACACTCTGATGCGTTGCTTTTTAACTGCACTCAGGGGGCTACTGCTGAAAGAAAGGCATTTCTTTATGTCCCTACTGATATAATTTCCTTCTGCACCAGCAAGTTTTTCTTATGGATATCTATGCTCTGCAATGATGCTTACAGACTTGCCTTTGCAGACCTTAGGAAAGGTCTGAACCCACACCTAAGAAGTTGCTTTCCATACCCCAAATAGCTAAAAAACTGAACAGGAGAAGGATTATTCTCCAGACTTGACAGATGGTGAACAGAGGCACAGATAAGTTACACAACTTCCTTGTGATTATTCTGGAAATCTGTAACACAGCCAGGCCTTGGACCAAAATTTCTGGTGTCCCTGTGCCAGACTGCAACCACAGTCTGGCCTTTCTCTCTGAAGGTACATATTTGTAGAGTTTTAAGGTCAGAGGAATGATCACCTTATCTAGGCGGACCTCCTCTGTGTCAAGTCCAAGAATTTCTTTGATCAAAGCATATTTTACGGAAAAGAATACAGTCCTGGTTTGAAGACACCAGGACATAGGAAAAAGTTTTACAACTTCCCTCTGTACTATTCCAGTGGTTAATCATCTTTGTTGCTGACTTATTTTTCATATGAATGAGTCTGGCTTCAGTTTGGTTCCCGTGATTCTTCTTTTCTGCTAGATTAAAGGGGCCTTCTCTAGCTGTGTTTTCTTCCTCTCCTTTTCTCAGACAATTTTTTCATGTGTCTGGAAAGCAGTCAGATTGACAAGTTACTTGATGCTGAATCCTGGGCATGTGTTTCTTCCACCTCATGTCTGTCTTTGCCATTTTTCCTTCTCTTGTAGTGCAATAATTAGAAAACTTAGAAAAAATGAGAGGGGAAGAATGAAGGAAGACAGAAAGAAATATTCTTTACTTCCAGATATAGTAAGGAACATGCAACCAAAGGAAGAAGATTAGCAGTTATGATGTCAAATTCTGCTCTCATTTGTATTTTGAGTGATAATTTCAAACTTGTGTCTGTTAGGTAAGGACTTACCTTTTGTTAAGTGAAACAACCTGATGAACACCTGCCACCAGATACTGATTCTGTGGGACTCCAGTCCTGGTTTGTGAAGCCACTGTTGTATTGAGGCTTTTCCTCAGGCACACAGAATGTGCTGGGGATTATTTCTGATAAGAAGAAAGTCTCAGAACTTCAGGCCTTGTCCTTTTCCCATTTACTGCAGACAATATAACTCTGATATGACATATCAGTGTTTTCTTGTGAGCATTGGAATGACATTGAAACACTTAGTTGGGAAAAAGCCTGGGAAGGTGAAAAGATGCAGGAACTGAACTGTAAATCATATTGTTCTGTATAAAACACGTGTAATTGTCTGGGTATTAAAAGGACCCATTTTCCCACATGGATGTTATCTAGGTTGAGGTGATAATCTTTGGTTTGTGTCTGTAGAGTCTAAGACCTCTTAATCTGTCCAGAAAATAGCTCAGATCTAAAGACTTCAAGAAAATCCTCTGTTTTATCAATGACTCAGAGCCCATTAGTCTGAGTGTGAGCATTTAGACCACTAACACTTGTAAAGTGTGAAAAGAGAACACAACAGTGAGAAATGAGTCAATACCAATTAAACATAGTGAAAAACAAAAATGTGACATCATCAAAGCTCCAGAGAAAAAGCCAGAAACATCAGAAGATGTACAACCTTAAGAGCAAGAGCAGAAAGGTGGTGGAGGAGCAGAAGAAAGAAGCAAAGACAAGTGACTGACAGCTGCCCATGAGCAGGGGCTCAGTGGGGAATATTCACAGCAGTTTTGAGTCTGGGACAAAATTGAGACTGCAGGGCAGGCTTTGCATGAGATTCCTAGTCTGTCTTACAGATGCCAGTGCAAAAAGTGAATTCCAGAGAAATTAGTTGACAGAGCAAAACTTCAACCCCGTGTTTCCTCAGGGAAGCAGCATGACTACTGGCTGTGGCTGCACAGCTTTTCATACCTTTGTGATTTCAAATTGAAAGTATCAATACTTGGACCTGGTATTTTATGAAACATGATCTAATAGAATTCCCAAATCAGCTAGAAACTGATAAGACTTTACTCCATTGCACAAGAAGAGCTTCTCTGTTGTATATGACTACTACAAAATTTGTCACCACTCATTCAATGTTCTTAAATGCCAAATTGAATTCTTTCAGGCTTCAGTTAGGTTTTTCCTTTTTACCATATTGTGTACTTATATAGAAAAGACATTTAGAATTTGGGTGTCCTAAAAGAAATCTTCCTAGAAGGAATCTTCCTGAAAGGAAACTGCATCTATTTAAAGTAATAAAACATAGATCATGTGATGCTGGAAAACCATCCCATTCATTAAGAGAAATTATTAATGGGGTACTTTTTTTTACATTTTTTCCCCAAGAATCTCAATCAAACTTATGTAAAAGGGCAGATAAACCAAGGACCCTTGAAAAATAAATAGGAAACCGTGAAAGCATCCACAGCTCCAGAATGATCCCAAAGCCTTAGTATATTATGTTCTCTTCTAATGTTATATCCAACATGATTTTTATTGGCTGAAAATAGAGAAATAATGATAGGAAAGTCACTGTACTGACTTCAGGAAGCACAAAACAAAATTTAAGGGATACACAAAAGAACTCCCATTAAAAGTGCATTCCTAATTCAATTTCTGCCTCTGTGTTTATCTTGGTATCAGACAGATGAAACCTATCACCTGCAAAAACTATTTATCCTTCAAGGGGAAGCAGTTCTCTCCTGATCTGTGGTTTTCAGACACCAGATGCTGTCTGTCCTGAATAGGAAAATCAGAGCTGGAACTGAGGTGCTGTTTCCAGAGTGCAGCAGAGTGCACAGGAGGAAAGGCACCAGGCACTCAGGCTTAGAATTGACACAATGGCTCATGTGCTTCAAAATGGACATAGATACAAATACGTCCCTGCAGGCACAGGACCTAGGGCTGTACAAACTCAGAATTTCAGTTTGAAAGACTGAGGTAAAAAATACATAAGGAGTGGGTAAAGTCATTCAGTGAAAGTTAGGAGTAGATTTTTCCTACTCAGTGCAATTGGCTTTGGGTAAATCTTCTTAAAATTACCCCTGGTTTTAGGTATCTCACTGCCATGGGTTTATTTCCTTGGTTTGAAATCCAGCAAGCAAAACCAGAGGGGCACCAAAGTACTTAGGGGTTAAGAGGAGATTGCTACATGCTCTGGAGCTGCAGATGTGGCCAGTGTTGGAGACGAGAATTTAAAGTCCAGTAATCTACATTTCTGTAACAACCTGTGATCTTATTTGTATTTCATTGTGTCTTTCCAGAGTCCAGAAGTCTTTTGTAAATTAGTTTCACTGCTTCCTTTGGGGAGAACTAAAAGAAAAACTTATGTCCATGACCTCATAAATTATAAATAGATTAAAATGGTAGCAGCGGGCCAAGCTCAGGAGCTGACATCTTAAGAGACAATTGAGACTTTTGCTGATACTGATAGAAAGTCCACATTCTGGAATTTCCTTTGTGTGACACCAATTCCTTCATCCATAAAAGAATAGCAGGAAAGGAAGGAAATGCTTCACTGTAATTTATACAGGAGAAAACAGAAAAAAGATGTTTGAGTTCTATCCCAGTCCAGGGGTGAATTAAATGAATATACACATAAAATTTACCTCTTTAGAGGATTCATGTCAGCCTCATCTCCTTTGTATAGGGAGAAAATCAAAACTAACATAATGCCACCCTATGTCGTTATAGGGTGCCTTCGCTTTCCATTAAGACACTGCTGCCTTAATGGGTAAAAGGAGATAAAAATTCATCCTCGATTAATCAAAAACATTTTAGAATGTGACCCAATATCTGCACAGGTGAAACCCACAGTAATAGCCTGAGCAACATCAGATCCTAATTTAGGCATCTTCTATTATTAATTGTGGCAGGTTTGCTGGAGAGCACAGAATCGTATCACAAAATCCTCTGGGTAACAAAGCCTTGCAGCTCTGTCTGAAGCAGGGAAGATGAGGAGGTTACAGGAGGACACAGCAGAGCCAAAACAGGTCACTGGATGAGTCATTCACACTCAGGTATTCACAGCTACCATTTCCTGGTTCCCATCACCAGACAACACTTGTCTTAGCACATTATTCCCTGGTTCCTAAGATTTTATTTTAAAAGCCAGAGTGCAGGCTTTGGATGATCACAGACCAGCAATCATGCTCTCCATACAGAGATTCACACAACCCAGCAAACTCCACTGGACATCCTCCACCTGCGTGGCCTTTCCTTGATATCCATGTCAGTCTGAAATGACAAGATGTTAAATGAGATCAGGATAACAACAGCCATGGGAGGTCAAGAAATTTGTATGGTGTATAATCAAATGTGTGCCTCAAACAGGTAGATTCTCGCTTTATGAGATCGTGGGAGTTAACTTTCATTTAGGAGAAATAAGCATTCAGTCAACTGAGGCCCTTCTCTTTTACATACAGATAGGCTCCTCTGTTCATCTGCATTCTATAAAGGCTTGTTATTCTTCTGTGTTTATCAGATCTGCGATATGGAGGAGAACAGAAAACGTGTGTGATATCCGCCAGCTGGATTCCATCTGTCTTTTCTCTGTGGAGATGGAGTTTCAAAGGCTACATCCCATCTACTGTCACACCCTCTCCCGACATGAGAGGCTAAGTGTAAAGTTTGGCCAAAGTGTTGGAAAAACAGTGTCTCTTTTGTACATCACAACTATTTCCCTACCTACACAAAAGTAGCATTCTTCCTGTTCTGGCATGCAGGTTGTATTGTTGCACCCTATCACAACTTTTTATTAAATAAGAGGAGTCTGGCCAAAATTATTTCGGAGCAAGTTAGTTGGGTTTTTTGTTAGGGTTTGAGTTTCTTTTTTCAACTGGACTCTGTGCACCTATGTGTGTGTTAGTTTGTGTATAGAGCAGAGTCAGGGGGACTGTGACTGACAAGTACAAGTGCTGTTTGATTACAGCACAGGATGTGGTCTCATCACATTTCTGGGAGGGGAAAGAAATACCTACCTGAATAAAATCCCAGTTTTTTTGCTCTTGAACTGATTGAGGCTTTGCCATTCACTTCACCACAAGCCCTAAGGGACTAAGGAATTTAAGTTTCTCAGGATAACACCCATGACGGAGCAGCATTATTGCAAATCAGCAAGACTCAGTGATGTTTTCTTGCCGTAACAACTAGAGCTCTCTGTTCTTTGGGTCCAGCAGCTGCAGCATTTCTGGTAAAGTGCAAACCACATCAGAGAGGAGCATGAGACACCTTGGGTTTCGCCAAGGAGCTGGGAGGTGTTGGCCCGTCCATTCATTTCCCAGAGCAGCCATCCTTTCCCACCAGAGCCACTCCACTCCTGAAGGCACAGAGCACTGAGATGTGTGAAAGGCTGGGGCTGGTACCCAACAGTCCTTCAGGAGCTTCCTTTCTCCTGGTGTGAGGCAGATGTATGTGCCCCACAGAGCAGGGAGGGAGCAGCAAGAGCCAGCACAAGCATTTGGCTCCAGACCTTCCCAGCAGCTGCTCCTTCACCACCTGGAGGATTTTCCATATCTTTGCAAACCTTTTGTTAATTTACTTGCTCATTATCTTATACATTCAAAATGTGTATTCCTTTACATATTTCATGGCTGAAGGTTCTTGTCTCACAGATCAGAGGCATAGGAAGAGTACTCTGACTCTGGCCAGAACATCCATCTCATTTTAGTGGAAGCATGATTTCTTTGGGTTATTTTCAGGGGGACATGCTTTCTTTGATGATTAACCAGGTAATACCAAATACGTGCCCAGACTTACCATGCAAAAGACAGCTAGTGGACCACATACAAGCAAAAAAGGCCTTTGATATCTGTACATTAGCTGTGCATCTATGGGTATTGCTTACTCTGCCCTGGTCCATGGTTACATGGAAGTAACACCTACCCTGAAAGTGCAATGGATTAAGACTGTCAGCAACTTGAACTGACCTTTCCATTGAACCAGCCATGACATTGTGGGTTCCTGTTGAAAAGCTAGGACTGGTTGCTAGTTTTCAAGTGCCCACACAGAGATGTACTGTTTAATTTGAAACTGCAGATAGGTGAAATGAGCTTTGGTGGGTGTTAGCTTTGAATTCCTATGCGTATATAATTTATTTTTTTTTACTCATGGGCACTCTTCTATGAATACATAAGCTCGATTTTCACAGACTGCCCTCCATAATTAGGGTGGGACTGACTTGTTTCAGTCATGTATGAATGAAGACCTGACAGAGGTGTTTGGCCTCCCCATAGGGCCAGAAGAGATTTACAGCAGAATTGTTCCCCCATCCTGTACTTGTCTCTGAGGTGTCTATCTCAGTAAACTACTTGGTTAGATGTTTCAGATAATGGGTGTTAAGCTCATTAACAAGCTGGGGCCAAGCTAACACCTGTGACTGACTGCTTCATGATTTATCTGGAGAACTGGTGAAACCTTCTCAAAATGCTCCTCTGATTTCTTCCCTTGAATTTCACTATAGCACAATGATCTGAATTGTAGAACCACAGAACCATAGAACCACAGAATCATAATAAGTTTAGGATTGGAAGGGACCTTAAAGATCATCTAGTTCCAACCTCCTGCCATGGGCAGGGATGCCACCCACCAGACCAAGTTTTTTGGGATGCCGTCAAACCTTGAACCCACCTTCAGAGGTGCTGTGAAACTGGAAAACACAGGCAAAATCCCATAAAAGCATAAAGTGTTGATTCATGTATTTATGCTGGAGGATCAAATGACCTCTTCTGAGAAGGGGTTATGTGCTGGAAAAACAGGAGGTCAATGTAGCGAGTTTGGGAAGGATTCCCACGGGACCTAGTCTCAGAGGCATAAAAAATGCAAACAATCCTTGAAATAAAGTATGAGTCAAACAAGGATGGAAATCAAGCTAAGGAGCCCAGATAGCTCATGAGTAGTTTAAGCACATGCCAGGCCCAGAGGAAACTCCTAAGTTGCCAGCACCATTGCCTGCAGATTTTGCAATGGATCTTACATTTCAGGGTAGCTAGAACCCTACTTTGGATTGAGATCTTATGAGAATTGCTGCAGAAGGAGAATAGCTTACAGCAGCCTGAGGCACAGAAATGGCACCCAGTCTCTGTCAGAATTTGTTCTGAAACAGATAAGCCCTGGCTTGCCAGCCCTAGAGCATGGTGTATAATCTTCTATGAGCAGGTAGAGAGCTCATTGGCGAGGCAAGCTCCTCTGCAACTCCCCCATCTGCCTTGGGGCAGCACTTCTCACCATGATGAGTTTAATCTTCCTGCCCATTTCAGCTCCAGGGTCTCTTCTGCCTGCTCAATAAAGATTCTGCTTCTGGTTATCATGGATGTGAGCTCTTCCAACACTTGCCCCCAGAAGTTCCTCACCTGACAGTGGCCTTGGGATATCAGCCAGGGCACATCTCACACGGATGTTTCTTGCCTTTGAGACTTAAAAAGCTAAATAGTAAACACGAAGAGTAGGAAGAAGGAAGAATTATTATTATTAAGTAGTGAAGCGGCTATTGAGAGATCAGCAGACTCCCTCCCAATCACCCAGCAAGTCTGCACAACAGCTGGGGGCATTGTCCACAATTTCTGCATCCTTTTCTTTTTGTCTCCTCTCTGTTTTTGCTAACTGGAATGATGTTTCAGTATCAATAGTTATCAAATAAGCCATGGAACACCAATGAAACAACCCTCAGCCATTACAGACCTGGGCTGAATCTCTCGTGGTGAGCTAAGTGAAGGCTGCAGGTCTCAGCAGGTGGGAACTGCTGGTTTACCCCATACATGGCAGAAAATACCTTCAAATTAATCTCAGCATTATGACACTTATATCTACCAAGGGGTCTTGGTCTCCCTAAATACCAAAACATTAAATGTGGTATATTTTGGTTTTGGGTTTGGTTTTTTTCCGTAAATACCCTAAAAAAAATAACCCTAAAAGGCTGACTGTGGCCACACAAGGTGCTTGCAGTAAGACCATGAGTGAAGGCCTGTTCTTGTGAGATGATCTAATCATAGGATTAACCAGCCTGTCTTGATCCTTTTGTATCTCAGATCAAGACAGTTCTCAAACCCTGACACAGCAGCTCTCAACAATGCAGCCTGGAGCTCAGCTGAATCCTTAGCTTTATCTCTAATATAAATAACAATGACTTAAATTTCTAGTCTAGCCACTTAAAATAACACAAACTTAATGGACTGAAGACCTGGGGAAAGACAATGGGTTACATATTCCATTGTTTTCTTCAAACCGCATGTGTAAACAGTCATAAAATACACGATAAACAATTACCTTCAGATGCAGAGCCAAATGCTGCATCTCATAACTCAAACCCACAGGTAATAGAAACAAGCCCTTACAAACTCAGGGCTCTCATTTGACATGCAGGACCCCTCACTCTCTGCATGTGGCATTCACCAGTTCCTGGGGTAACTTTTGAGTTGTCCTCAACACCTTGCTTTAGTTTTGCATAAATTTTGTTCCCTATATATTGAGAGAAGGTCATGTCTGTTTTACACCTCTCTGCCACCTGCTTCTGGCTCTTAGACCATGGTGAGCAGCAGTTTCTGTAATGGGTGACACTATTCATCACATCCCAGCAGAGGGTGTCCCAGAAATATACCATATAGCAGTGATAGAATAAACCCCTCTAGTTAGAAACATAAACAAAATTGTCTGTGATGTTTGGCCCTATTTGGAATAAATGCATACAAAGAGCTGAGAACAGCCTCATTTCTCTTGTTTTTTGAACATTGCAGAACTTACCATCTATACAGGCTCTTTTGTTCCCCATTTCTTGTTTCCTTACCACTTCCATTTAATAACACAGATCCAGTGCAGATTCATGTGAAGTTACATCCATAAAGGCACGGGGTACAATGGCCTATTCACACTGGCCATTTTCTGGTATTCTGATGCAGTCAGTTGCTGAGCTTTACCTAAGTGGCCGGTGGATACAAAGGATATTGAGCCAGGTTCCAGAGTTAGGTTTCACTCTGCATGTCAAGACAATAAGGGCAAATGCAGAGAGATCAGCTGTGAAGGAAAAATATTATAAGTAAAAGGAAAGTATGATCAGTACACACATGAACCTGGCTGCTTGTCTAACCTCAAGAGATCAGGTCATCCTGCTTTTCCCTGCTAGAGACAGGAACCCTTTTGCTATTTCTCTGGCAGCCCCTCAGGATCCTTGAACCCTTTGCTACTTCATTCTTACAAGCAGTTTTTCCTCAATCCTCCTTGTGAGTGACCCTTCTCTTCAGGAAATTAATTTTGCACCATGAAAGGGATAGCCTGGATATCAGCACATGGATGGAGCCAGAAAGCAAATCTTCCAGGGAACCTGGCTTAATAGTGTGGTTGTTGTCATCAGTTAATGCCTCTCTAGTAGCATTTCCATCACGGGTCCTGACCTGCACAAGCTACACTGAACCAGGAACAACAAGTCCACCTGCCTCTTGCTGTGTGTGCTGGCACTTAAAACCATGAGAGTCCTTCTCCTTCCAAACAGCAATAATGGGAAGGAGTATTAGCAGAGTTTGGACTGGAGTTTAATTCAGGATAAAGATGCAATGTTGGAGCAGCAGGGCAGGCAGCCAAGGGCTCTTTCATAACTGGGTGGGTACAGCAGTATATGTGGGAAGAATGGCATGCCTCAGATGTACTGCAGCACAGAGCACATCCAGCACAATGTTGGCTCAGCTCTCGCTGGCACCATCATCCTATTGCTGCTGCTGTTTGAGGCTCCTGGGTCAGACACAGCCTGGGCAAAGGTCTTTCATGCCCCAGCCCCAAACACTGGGGGAGCCCTGCATGCAGAGATGTTCAGCTTGGTTGGTTGCACGCTGGGGCTGTGGGTTTGTAGTCCTTTGAAGTGAACATCCAAGCAGGTGGCCACAATGGCTCCTGGCCATAGTCCTCACTTCCTTCCTGCCCAAGATGCCCTCCATGACAAAAACTTTCCATGTGTTGCTAGCCAGGATAGGAGAGGAAGTGGGAGAAGGTGTTTGGAGGGACACTAGGATGTTTGTGAGTCCACTCCCCGTGGCCTGGGTTGCAGTTTCACCTCCCATTCAATCGTGAAATGCACACTTTGAAAGTGCTACACAAGGGTGGTGGAATTTGATCAGCAGTAAAAGCAAAATTAGGGGGAAAATCCTGTCAGCATAAGATCGGTGGAAAAGCAGAGGGCTGTGGCACTTGCACGAGGCACTGATTTTATACACAGCACAGGGCATGATGATCCTTGATAGATTCAGGGTTTCCATTCATTCCTCTGTTCATTTCTTGCTCCTATAAGGAAGAACTCATACACATTGTACCTTGATTCTTTGAGTAAACCCTCATCAAGAAAACTGATTTCTACTTTCTGCATATTCATCTCAGAGTAAGCTTTAAAGGCATGCTTTCAGGAAGTCCAATTCTCCTTTGGAATTAAATAAAGTCAGAGGGATCAAACAAATATGAAGTTAATGTAAGAGGGAGAAATGTTCTGGAGCAGCCAGAAGGGACCATTATGACCATGGCTTTCTTCATGAGCTATAGAATCTTACCTGGCAATTTGTGAGGCCAGAGAGCACTTTGATAATAAAATCAGACCATTCCCAGCCGACAGAACCGTGTGCCAAATGAGCAGCAGGAACACCTTTTCCACGAACCTTTGCCCCAGTAGCAGAGACAATGAAGCAAGAGCAATGCCATCCTGTAACGAGAAGTACAGCCTTTCTCCATTGTACAGCACTGTTTGTGGCACAAATGGAAGGCTGGAAAGCAGCTTTGAACACAGCCCTTACATCCAAAGTTTCTCCTGCTCAAAGATGCCGTAAGTGTGGCCCAGGGCTACTCAGAGAGCAGCCCTGAGTGCATGGTGAGTGCATGCATTAGGGAAAATGCTGTTTTCACCCACCCAAAGCATCTTTTCTATAGAGACTAAAGCTCTGTGGCTTAAGATCTGATTCAATTAATTCATCCTTACCCATCTAGCCAGAACCAGTCACACAGTCTCTCTGTACCCCATGGGGAAAGGCAGGTAGCAGCTTAGATGTTTCCCTTGGGAGAGGATGATTTGCCATCTGGAGGTGTCTGTCCCTACTGATCATAACAGGATCATACATGATTAGATTGGGTTGAAAGGCGAATGTTTAGATGAATAAAGCCCATGAGAGAATTTGCAACCTGAAGTTGCACCAGTATAACTTCGTGCAGTGCTGTACCAGAGTGCTGCATGATTTTTAAGAGGTTTCAAGCAAACTAGAGGCTGATGCAAGACTTCACCCCAAAATGGAGCCCTTAATGCCACAGGTTTTCCTCAACACCTTGGGAAAGTCACTTTATTGTGATTTTTAGGAAGACATCAGATAGGCTCACAATCAGATCAGTTCAACCTCATCCACCTTGCAGGGCAGAGTTACTGTCAGTGAGCTGGAGTCCTGCTGCTGGCACAGCACTGATCCCCCTGCTCTTTACAGGACCTGTCTCTGCCACTTCTAGCGAGTAACATTGTCTTTTCACTTGAGAAACAGCAGGGAGAACAGATTGTAGGAGTCCTTGGTTCAATTCCCTGCTCAGCTTGAGGCAGTCCAGATCCCACCATTGGGGAGCCATAGGCACAGCTGCTTTTCAGACCCACAATGTCTTCTGATCTTGTGCTTGTATCTAGAAAGGGACCACAAAATTCACGTGGTAGGATAGGCCCTGTAGCAGAGGGGTCAGGATATTACTGGAGGAGAGGACAAAGGACATGTGCCCGAGGAGCCACCAACATATTTTGCATTTAAATCTCGAGGTCAGGGGTGAAAAGGATCCTTGCAGTGTATCAGACAGATCCTCTTGGAGCTAAACCTCACTGTCCTGATTAACAGAAGGGAATGAAAGCTGGATTTCTGGCAGACCCATCTAGAACATCCATCACAAAAGCCATAGTTTCATTCCCCAAGCTAATGGTGCTTGAGAAGGTCCTGCTGGCTGCTGCTGGGGAAGCCTCCACAGGGTACATCAGAGGGGTCTGAGCTAGGAAATTCAGTGAACTTACAGCATGGCTCAGCACCTTTGTGCATGATTTTACTGGCCACTTTCCTACACAAACAGTATTTTGATGACTATTTGGCTTTTGCAATATTTATTTAGAAAGAAAGATTTCCTCTGTCTTAAAACTATTTAAATCTGTCTTCCCATTCAGACCTCTAATCTGATATAGACCAGTACATGGACTTTCATCCAATGCCAAAGAACTGAGAACAAAACAAGGTATCTCTGAACTGCAGAGAGGGGCAGTGTGGGGACAGGCAAATCCTCTTGGGCCCTGGAGCTTACACAGGCTCAGGGAGTTTTACTTGCACAGTCTGCCTGCAAACTGCACCATACAGCATCTGTATTTCATCTTTAATGAGGGAGTCCTGCCATTTCAGTTCTGATTTCTTAATGCTGAGTTCCTACAAGCAAAACAATGTCTCTTTGCTTGCACTGTTTGAAACACATGAAAAAAATGGTCAGTGGGAAATGGAACTAAAATTGCAGAATTAACCTCATACGTGCTGTAACTCTGTAAACTGTAGGAAGAGCAGCCTGAACAAAACAGTAGCAATAATGCCTGGGTTAGGGCAGGAGAAAGATACTGAGACTGACTCAGATGAAGGATGCTATTGACTGTTTTCCTTTTTTATTATTATTGGAAATAAAAAGAATACTGAAGTTTGTGTATGTTTTATATATGGTAAAAGAAGTTAACCTCCTTTCTTACAGTCTAAGTGGATTTGACAGTTGAGCAGGAGTCTTCTGACATTTTTACACTCATCTTCTCTCCACATTTTAAATTAAATATAATGCTTCTTCCCTCTCTCCTCTTTTCCTTGAATGTTCCAAGCATTCCTCTTTCTGATTTTTTTTGGTCATTTGGTGTCTTGCTGTGTTGTCAGTAATGTTTAAATTTATGTACCAGTCCACATAAATTTAAGCAGGTCTAGTAATACTGGAGGGTTCCCATGGCTGCTTTTGAATGCTTTTCTCCCCCTCTAAAAGGCCCTGTTCCTGTGATTACCTTCTGCCTGGTCACTGTGTACAAGCCAAGAGCTCAGCAGTGTGGGAGTGTGACAGTCTTGAGACATTTCCACAGCACCCAGGGGCAGTAAATTAAGGTTGACATGACCCACCAAGCACATGGCAGCTCCATTGTCAGAGCTCATCTAACAGGAGAGATTGAATTTCACACTATGTTTGATATTAAATCTCTCCCAAGCACAAGCTGACTTGGCTGGGTAGAAAAGACTTTGGAGGATCAACAGTGAGGTTCTTGGCATGGGAAGGTGCTAAATACTCTCTGCCTTCATTTGAAGCATTGCCTTGCAGCCTCAGCCTGAGCTCAGTGCACAAAGGATATTGAGGCTGTGTCTGCCCTGTCCTGTGTACCTGGGCCACCCCAAAACCAGCAGCTGCACCGTGTTCCTGATCTCAGTCCCAGCCCCTCTCCCTGCAGACTCTGTGCTCACTACCTCTCCCTTCAGGATACCTCGGGCACCATCTCCCATCCCTGATCTCCTGTGTCCCCTCACCTCCTGCAGTGTCCCAGGATTGTCTTACCTGCTGCTGAGCCAGGAGGAGCACATGCTGCTCTGCTGGCCATCCCAGCCTGGCCACTTGGCCAGAAGATGGATCCTGCTTGAAAGCAGTGAGAGGTCACCTTTGGCTCGAGCCAGGCATCTAAAATAAATAAGTTGTTCAAACTCTCCATTGATGACACAGAAGAAACTCTTTGCAATAGGGGGATTGTCTTCTTTTAAGCTGGCAAAATGTAGTGCTTCAAACTCCACATGCAACTTATTCTGAAACTGAAATTAAAAACATGACTGTAAGAGTCCATTCAGGAACCAGACACAGGAAATAAGAGAATCATAGAAAATCACAGAATCAGAGAATCATTTAAGTTGGAAAAGATCTTTAGGATTGTCTAGTTCAACCATAGAATTACAGAATCATTTAGCAAAGGGAACATATAACATTAATTCTCCCATTGCAGTCTCCTCACAGCCCTCATGACGGCCACTATCTCTTTCAAGTCCTGTGAAATCCAGAGCTTGATTAGTGGGCTACTCCAATTACATTTGATTCTAGCAGTGGCTTGATTAGTTCACACTGGATATTGTGAGTGATTACTCTGGGGATTTGAGGTACTGAGATACCTACAACCCATCCAGTGGCTAAATGCAGAGTTTCCAGCTCCATTACAATTGGTGTGTGCTGGAAAGCCAGACACCAAATCAACATTTCACAGACATCTGTTTGTGCCTGAAGATGTAGATGTGTCCTTGGATACCTTCACAGCCTTTGTTGCATCTCTAGTCAATGCTATTCTGGAAAATTTGTTAGCACAAAATATTCAGAGAGTTTAAATAGCTCAACCTAAATAGTCCAATGTGCAATTTTGCTGACAGGGTTTTAAGGAAAAGAAAGAGCTTTTGATTCAATTTGCATAGCTTTTCTCACAGGACACTGCATTTCTCCCAGTTATGTGATACTAGGATGAGGATTTTTCATTTATGCAATACCAGAGTACTTTTCTGTTTCTAGAAGGGCCACCAATCTTGATATGAAGACAATATCAGATGGAGAATGGCTGTTTCTCTTGCCACTTTTTGCTTCAAGGATTAGTTATCTTCACTGCTAAAACTCAGACTTCATCATCAGCTTGAAACCATCTGGCTTCAGCACTTAGACACTCAGTAAAATGTTCTCCATAAACTGAGAGAACACTTTAGAATTTGGAAGTTTCTTCATGAGTGGATGTGTAGATGTTGTAACCAATTCAACCACCTCACTTCCTTTGGGCTCACTGAACAGAGTACTTTGTATGTCCCAGGTGTTTTGCCTGTGGAGGTATTTTCATTAATCCTCAAATCATTGTAATTGTATTTCTGTCAGTTATAGGCACTAACACTGAATATGTTTTTATATTGTTTGGGTAGAATTACCTCCATACTTCAAGTGTTTCTGGTCCCTATTAACCCCTTGGAAAAACCATGAGAGCAGAACTCAGTTTGATTAGTTTTTCCACAATTGCCTCTGGATAATTCTGAACTAATTTTTTCTCTTTTCCCTCGTGTATGTACTGCATTTGGCTGCATTAAAAGATAATTTATCAAGATATGTATCCTTCTGGTTGACCATGCAGTTCTTATTCCTAGCTGTACTACCAACTTCAGAGTCTTCCCCAAATTTCTTCCGTGATTTTCTTTTCCAGTTTCATTCATAAAAAATTGTGACAAATACTCAGATGGTTCCTATTGCTATGTCTAGCTTCCAGAAACATCCCTGTTCAATAATCCCCCACTAACAGAGGCTTTTTGGGGAGCTGTCAGCATGACATGGCTCTTATGCTCTTTAAAGTGCACTGACTACTGTGCTCCCATAACTCTCAGTGATCCCAGTGGAAACTGGAGTCCTCAGTCTGGTCCTCAAGGCAATGTCAAAGAAATATATTAACAATTCTGTTGGATATGAAAAACACATTTCCCCACTCTGTGATCTGATCGTAAAGACTGATTGGCTAAGCATGAACAAAAACTAAGGCTTTCAGGATTTTTAACATACTTTTCCAAGTAATTTTAGTTTATTTATCAATACCCATTTCAAATTTTTTTAAACTCCTTGCAAAATGTCATAGTGCATGCCATAACACGGGGACTAGTACACCAACAAATATGTTCTGCATAAGTCCTTGCTTTCTGTAAAGATTCCAGTCACTGGGTTACATTAAAATAACTGTACCATTGTGCTCCTTTAGTCTGGCCATGGTTGCTGTTTCACTCCCTGGCTGAGGGTTCTTCTCTGGGAAAACTGAAAACATGAGCACCCATGCAGTCAGACTCCTATGAGGTCCCAAAAAGTCTTGCTGAGGAATTAGCTCTGTCCTGCTTCCACACAGCTTTTAGGATGCCTGGGACTGACTTTTCCTTAGGTACCAAAAGCAGCCTCTGGACTGTGTCTCTTTACCCCAGGCCACCTGGCAAAGCACTGAGGAAATGAGGTTGCAGATGTTCCACAGTCCTTCACAATCTGAGACTTTCTGTCTGCTCAGGGAGCAAAACAGACTCATAGGAGGATAAATTTAGCTGTATACATGGCTTATGTGACTAAAATAACTGCATATATGTATAATGAGAGAGAAAGAGGTGCATGTACACACATAGGCTGATTTCGTTCTTTAAGGCACTTTGTCTACTAATTAATTATCAAATAAAGGCTGTGCTATTTAGTGATTCAGTTTTTTTCATATTTTTTAGTTGTAATCTACTCTGAATCTCCCCCAAGATTCTACACCAGCACTGAGTTACTCACATTGGCTCAGGCAGCAGATACTCCTGGAGTGCACTGTGCACTAGGGAACAGAAATATCAGCTGAACTGAAGGGAGCAGTGAGGTTTGCAACAGCATCCACGCTGGGAAGCCTAGGATGAGCATAAGATAACTTGAATTTTCTTCCAGTTGGCAGAAGAAACTATTTGCCATATCTTCAGCTGACAGAAATCTGTGCAGCTGCATTGGCTTCTAATCGATTCTTTGAGCAAACTCTGCTGATCCAGGTGATGTGATCCCTTACAATGACAAATAAAAATGGTCACACATCTGCATGCTACACCACCCAAACCCTTTCCAGCAACAGCAACAATGGCAAAGCACCAAAACTCCCAGTGGCACTCGGAAGAGAACAGTGGCAGGAGGCTCCCAGCAAACTCTTTACTAGTGGAACACAGGCCACTGAGACCCATTTTTGCCTCTAGACTGGATCACAGACTAATTGGAGTTGCAAGGAACGTTTAAAGGTCGTTTAGTCCAACCCTCCTGCGATGAGCAGGGACATCTCCAGCTAGATCAGGTTTCTCAGAGCAACCAAGGCCCTTGGATGTTCTCAGGCAGGGGTTATCTACCACCTCTCTGACAAAACTGTTCCTGTGTTTCAGCGCCCTGATTGCAAAAAACTTCTTCCTTAAATGTAATCTAAATTCACCCTCTTTTAGTTTAAAAGTCCCTTCTTGTTCTCAGTGTTTCTCAGTGGCTATTTGGGCACACCCTCCACTTTCAAGCAGGGCTTTGTGTGTAGTGCAAGATGCAACTCTGACCAAAGATGGGCTGGCCATGATTACATAATCACTCACTTTCCAACTACACACCAGCCCAGAGATAACCTAAACCACCCATCAGTGATGAAGATCAGACAGGCTGCTTTCAATTTCGCAGTTTTTTGGAGGTACCAGGTTCACAGTAACACCATTTGTGAAATCAGTGCTGATTCCTAGTAACCAATAACAAACAGCAATACCACCATTGCATGACCTGGTCTTAACAATGGGGAAATGTTTGCTAGCAGATATATTAGGAAGCTTTTGGCCATGTGACTTAATTTATTTTTCTGAACAGTATCATAGAATCTATGGCAAACTTGGACTAAAGATATTGAAAACATAATAAGGAGGGAATGTAACTGATCAGCAGAAATTGCCTTTTCTTCCCATCTGTAACTCAATAAATGAGAAATAAATCCCAAGTAACTCAGAAAGAGAAGAAAAAAAGAAGGCAAGAAGAGTAAAAGAAAAAGAAACCCTTAGGCAAGAAGAGAAAAAGGAAACCCTTGAGCTGAGAAACTTGGGTCAAGAAATCCAACGTTGGAAAAACAGAAAGTGCTTGGATCTATACTTTTGTTCAAGACAAAGGTGACGTGCCAGGTCTGGGCTGGGACTAGATTCAGATACAAATTTTAAGCAGTGCCAGTACTCAGGAATGCTGGAATTGGTGTTCTGCTGAGATTTCATTCACAGCAGTGTGCATCAAAGTGAGTACCCAGCCAGTGCACTGATGGAAATTGGTGGACCCAATGCAGTTTTCTCATTCACAGAAATGCATAGCAAAGCAAGTACCCACACAGCAGGCTGATGAAAATTAGTAGAGCTAATGCAGTTCATATGACAAGTCTGACTAAAAGAAATATTACTGGCACCACAGGATGTCAGCTGGGGCTTTTAATTCCTAGCTGGACTCATTCAGACTGGCAGCTCTGGCTGGCTGGGCTCAGTACAGGTGATTTTCCACTCCTGGCTGCTATTTTTCCCCAGGAGGACATGGGCCAGACCTGCACCAGCCTCCCTGGGCACAAGGTCAGTTCTGGGGGCACGGGGGGATGCAGGGGAAAGCTTTCACACAGCCAAACAACATTCTGGCCTCCAGCTCTTGAAAAAGTTTCCGCTGTCTGCCAAGCCCTACAAACTGCTCAAACACTTCGGAAATTACAGTATCTCGTTTTGCTGCCAATTGGGAAACTTGTTTCACTGCATTAGCTGTCAGAAAACAGAACACACCTTTTCTGGGGAAGGATATTTTGTCTTATTATTATCAAAGTGCAGAGTTAGACTCTGAGCAAAGCTTTGTGGTGTTTCACTTAGGACTCCCCACGGGGGCCCTATATCCAAAGGCAGCACAGGCACACTTCTACATTTTTGTCTAGGCTGAACACCTACACTTGTACCAACTATAGAGCTCTGGCTTGTGTCTCCCACCCACAGCTCACATTTCTCTTGGATTAGTGTTCTCCCATCAGAGCTATTAATGCAGTCACATCAGGAGATCCAGTTGCTTTGTGGCCTGGAAGGCCCTTAACCATCCCCAGATTAAAGCCCTCTAGGCAATAAAATAGTTGGGCCCTAAGGATTTTCTTGGAAATGTGCTCTGAATGAGCAAACAGAAATTAGTGCTGTGTTGATCCTCCTGGCTCTAAGATCACCTTTTGCTTGGTTTACTAAGAATTAATATGCAGTAATGGGAAGTTAAACCAGCTTTAAAAAGTCTTTGTCACATGATGTCTCTTAATATACCCAGTTAGTATTTCCAAGGCACGTGTCTCTTTGCAAGTGGAGGCTCCAGTAAATGTCCTGAGCCGTTTTACACACATTCAAGACACACTTTCCTCACCATCCATGCTAGAGAAATCTGGACTTGGGATTCCATTCAAAGAGAAAAAATTAACTTCAAACCATGGGTGCCACATGCTGGCCCCATGGGCAGAACAGGAGGGCAGGACTGGAATTTGGGCATAATCAAATCTCCCCTCCCTGGATAGGTGCTGGCTGCATGGAGAGGATCATAATATGTATAATTTAATAGGTGAGGGAAGAAGGTAAGAAGAACCAGCTGTCCAGCCTGGGTTTATCTGACCTTGGTTTAGGTGTAGGAAATAACAGAGATCTCAGCCTGCTTGTGCCCATAAAAAGCAATAGTCTGAGCAGAGCAAAGCTTTCTTCTCCCTCCAGATATTAGTTCAGCTCACCAAGATTTGAGTCATAGATTTGTCTCTGCCTCCATTTATTATGAAAAGAGCCTGTGGCAAGTTCATTCCTAACTCACACATGCTAGCAAGGTGTTTATATGGGCAGATATATGGGATAAAGCTATATTTGGATTTTAGCCATGAAACAGCCAGTGACAGACCCTCTTATGTGGTCAGTCATACTCATCTAGTATGTAACTGTTGTTCTTGTTCTGAATAAACATCCAGCAATGATGAAAGTCCTCATCACACCAAAGTGCTCTTTTCAAAGGGAATTGCAAAACCTCTTTCCTAACAGAGTCTCTAAACATACAGCCTTGAACTTACACTTGCTGAAATCAATTACAGAACTTACAGGTGACTTTCTTCAAGGCTACTTGAGGCCCATAAACTGCTATGCATGGCAGAAAGCCCCTTGAACAGCGGCTTGGTTCAATGATTTCTCTTCCTTGGTTCCCCCTCCCCTCAAGGGCTGCTAAGCTCAGAGTTTTTAACAAGCTGACACCTCTGAATGCACATTCCTGATTACTTTCCCAAGGTGCTGCTCCCTATCTTTTGGTCTTGTGAAGTTAATTTATGAAATGTAAAGAAAATAGCAGACAGTGTCAAGGTCTCGAGGGCATAAATAGGTGTTAAAGTCCCTGCCCAGCTTCCCCTGAAACCCCTCCACACTCTTGCCATGTCCCAGGACCCCATTCCAGCTCAGCCCAGGGACATCAACACCATCCTCAGCTGGTGACAGTCCTGTCTGCAGTCTCATCTCCATTTGCTCCTGCCTGGATCTTTGAGTGGACCTTGGACTTTGTTCCCCAGGGCCACCTCTTCCCATATGGAGAAGGTGCACATTTGATCCCAAGACTGGGCAGGCATTGGTCATTCAAGATGCTGACTGTTTTCTGGGTTAATATAAAGTTAACTACAATCTCAAAAAAAAAATGAAACTATATTTTTCACTGATTTTGTACTTTTGCCATTGTATCAGACCAGAAGAAGAAGTAGAGCAGCAAATTCAGAATTCACCTTGAAGATGAAATAATTCTGTGGGATAATCCTGTCTTTGAAGGAAGACTGACAGGGGCTGGGCTCCAGCCTTCCCTGAAAGTTAGGAATGGGGATGACCTTATGACTGATCCCATTCATGAGATCTGGATCAACTGCATTGTTTTTATCCTGTTTGATTATTTACATGTGCAGGAAGCTTAATTTCTTGGTCATGCAGGTGAATAAGGTAGAAATTGTAACATCTTCTAGGAATGGTGGGCACAATATTATCCAGGTGCTCAGTCTGGCCCTGACCTGCACTCCCAAAAGGCTACTTTATTTGCAGAGACAGGAGAGAACATCCAAGTCAAAACTGGAATTTGATTCCAGAAGGTGGTGGGAACAGTGGGCTAAAATAAAACACCCATCTGAAACCTCATGTCTCTCTTTTATGAATAATGTCAGGAATATGTCCAGGAACTCCTGACTGCACTGCTTAACTTCTGGAGATACCAACACCTCCCGTTATGCCATGACCACACTGAAATAATTCCTGCAATTTCTCAGCATCAGCACTAAAATACCCATCACCCCTACACCACCTGTGGTGATTGAGTGTACCTCATAAATGTCAAAACACTTTCCAGCATAAATCTTCTACAAGAAACTGTTTAACAGCTCCTCTCACTTTTTACCTTCTGCACTAAGAAAGGGAAGTGGCAGTAGATGTTACTGAACTTCAGGTATTTCTTTCCACTAATGGTAGGCCACAAAACTGACTGTGAGACCCTAGCAAGACACACCATAGGCTGTTTCCTAGTCAGTCCATGCACTTCTTTGTGTTACCAGTCAACAGTTAGATAAAAATATTCTTTGGCCTCTGTCTGTCCGGAAAATCCATCTTTAAAATCAGTTGGAAGTTGTATCTGGAAATCCTTGGATAAGTTAGTCTTAGGGTTGTGTTTTCCGGCACAGAAATAAGCTGGCAAGAAAAATATTTTACTCTCCATAGGGTCATTCACATCTATGTACAAAATATAACTCATTCTTTTATGGGAACAATTGCCTCTAGAAATGTGAATCATTCATGGGTGGTGCCTACAGCTTCAGTCTTGAAAGCAATTAGAAACGTGAGAAGGTCCTGGGCTGAAATGGGGCTTGTGCATAACTGGAATGAAGCACATCAAGTGATGGTCACTGTGCCAGGCACACATTCCCCAGGGAGCAGAAATCCAGAGCCACCAGCACCACCCCAAGTGCCCCAGAGCAGTTTGCATCCTCACAGGAGGGCTGTGAGCAGCTCAGCCACTGAGTAACTTGTGGGGACTCTCATCTGGACTAATCTGCTCTGCTATTTGCAAAACCTGCTTCCTCCTCTTCCTTATTACTTCATGCCATACTGCCCAGCCAGTTGGAAAAGCCTGGCCTTAGTTGGAGGGATTTTTTAAAAGATTTCAGAAGGTGAATAATTTGGGATTATTTGAAGCCTTTTGCAGAGTAAATTGCAAGCAATTCCTCCCATTCTGATGATGCCTTCCCAGACCAAAGACAAACGTTTAGTTGGTAGATATGTGCTGTGGACCTTGAAAAGTGAGATTGGAGAAATGCACACGGGGTGGGAACAAACCCCGTGGGCTGAGTGGAATCTGGAGTGAGCTGTAAACCAGTTCACTTTGCATGGAATGTTGACATAACACAGAATGAGGGGCAAAATCTTCAATCAACTTCCTTTGGTCACAGTCTTGAACAATGTGCTGAAGGGAAATGACACAAGCAGCTCTAAGAAGCTCTGGAAATAAGTGGTTTTCAGCTGCATCCAAACACAGAGAATTAGTTTGTACTTTGCTGCTCTGTGCATGTGCAGAAATCACCAAAGGAGCCAATACAAGAGAGCAACAATACACCTGAGGAGCCTAAGCAGGGGTCATTGAGGGCAGGGAGACACTTCCACATTTTCTTCATGAATTCTCCTTGGATAAATCAAAAGTTCAGTCTCCAGCAGTCTCAGCATTTAAAATATGCTCAGTACCAAAGGCAAGCACCCAAAGCTCACAGTTCCATGTTTCAGCAGGATAATTTTGTAGATGTGCCTATACCAAGAACGAGTTCCTCCAGGAAGCTGCCCCCACTGCCTCAGTCAGAGCATTTGGTGAGCCTGTAAAAAAAAAATAAATACCCAAACAAGACAAAAAATAAAACCTCCAAACCCCGCTTTCTAGAATCAGAAGCCATAGGCAGAGAGTTCCACTTTATCACTATCAGCCTAAATATATAAATAATCCAAAATCTGAAGTGTGTGTTGGACAGCACCCTCAGGCTATCATTTTACACCCAGCTGTTATTCTCAGAGGATTCTCAGTAAATCCAGAAATAGACCCAGCCAGGAGTCGGGAACAGGCTCAGAGGAGAATGTTGCCATATGGCAGCTCCTGACTGTTGCATAAATGTATTGATTAGCTGAACCAGCTTCAGGATGTCTCTATTAAGGACAGTAGCATCAAGGGGATATGTAAAATTATCAGAAAGATGAAAGATCACCTGAACTGGCTGTTCTTTCCATTTTCCATCTTCTCGTCTGAAGTATGACACCAATCGCTTGAGAAAATTTGTTAGTTCAGTTTAAATCTCAAGCTTTTAAGAAAATCCTTAAATAAAAATCAAATATAATAATATTTTATTGCTATGACAACTCAGAATAGCACATTAGCAACCCAAATGACAATATTCTTCCTCCTTTTGCATTGACATTGGCAAGGAAAGAAATTATTTTGGAGTTTTTAATGTAAGTTTTCAAAAGGGAAAGATGATCACACATTAAAGCCTACCATGAAAATAGAATCCTCAAAGAGAATTTTCTTTAGCTGCTTAAGCAGCTAGTGAGTGGGGTTTGAACTGTGTGCTTTAAGACAGAGAGGAAGGAACATGTTGCAAAACAAGTTCTCCCATTCACTTGTGTGACCAAGAGAAAAACCACTTTATCACAGAGTCACAGAATGGTTTGGGTTGGAAGGGACATTAAAGATCATCCAATTCCTACCCCCTGCCATCAGCAGGGACACCTTCCACTAGACCAGGCCACTCAAAGCACCACTGCTGTCACCAACAGTCCACGACCAGCTCAAGGGGGACAAGACCTGCAGATTTTAACTTGGTCTGGGACACAGAAGTCCTCATTGTGTCCTCTTTGGTGGCAGGTGACACACCTGGAGCAGTGGGTCACAGGAGGGGACAGCTGCAGTGGGCTAGCTGAATGACATGGAATGGAGCCAAAATGTAGGGCTTTTAAAAGGTCCCAAGGGCATAAATAGGTGTTTCATTTAAAAGCTGTGTCCTGCAGCTCAGGATCTTCCAAGGATCTCACTGTGCTCAAGTAGGAGAGCAGAGCCAAGTAGGAGCTGGTCAGGATGGATGAAATGGATGTCAGCCACCAAGAGCCACTCACTCAGAGAGTGAGATTTAGCAGGACTAGGATGATAAAGAAGTCAGAAGGAAAGTTATTTTGACTTCAAAAATAGGTCAAACATCAGGTATTAGGCTGCATATTCCATCACCCTTCACTAACAGAACAGCCTTTCTCAAAGGGACAGAATGCCCTTTTTCTTTCTGCTGCTCCTACTGCATTTGTCTGAGCCCTGAGGAGCCTGTGCAAATCTGTGTTGCCCACCCAGCAGACTGGGGCTGTCTAGAGACAAAGACAGGGCACCTGGCAGGTCCACATAACAAAATCCATCCTTGGCACAAGCCAAACCCTACAGGAAAACCTTAGCATGGTGCCCAGGAATTTCCTCACACAACTTCACAACAGCAGCAAAGGGATACATTTTTCTCCATTTTCAGTGTGCCTGGGTGGCTTATCATGATGTTTCAGACCCAGAGGTAGGATAGGGCCTGGGGTTTGGTTTTGGGATTAGCTTGTGCTAAACATTCCTCTTCATGAATAAAGAATGAGTATCCCATCATGGACACCAAGGAGCTCCATGTTGAGGCTGATCCCAGGCTCCAGATGAGAGGATAAACCCAGGTTTTCAATTGCTTGGGACTGTCGTTGATGTCTTGAACTTCTGGAAAATCTGAAGCTGCTCACCATGACACCAAGCCAATTTCATAGCTGGGTGACCACTGAAGAAGTATAAAACAGCAAACAAGCTCATCCTGAAAAGTTCTCTGTCTTGCGTTTTGGGTTTAAAATGCTCGCAAAGAAAGTTCTGTTAGTTCAGAGAGTTGTTGGCCGAAATGGATACATTTTCCAGGGAAGTCAGCCAGTTTTTAAAGGAGGCCAAATCTGTTTCCACATGGAAATTGGCTCATTTTCGGAGTATAGATGAATTTTGCATAAAATATATTAAATTCTTTCCCCCACCCACAACTGTATACATTTTCATGCATTTTGATGGGAGAACTGCTATTCCACCATCACAGAGAAATGCAGTTTCAAAAAGTGTAATATTATGTAATTAAAATGCCAGTCATGTCAGTATGGATGAAACAGGGAAAAGAGAAGAAAAAAATCTGGAAAACAAAGATTATCCAATCAGTCAGCTCTTGGAAATGCTTTTCCAATCTACCTAAGCTCTTCCAGAAGCTGCACATGGGTGCAGATGCTGTCAACATTCTTGTTTTTTCAAAAAATAACCAAAGCCTCAGCAATAGAAAATAAAGTTAGGAAAAAAAAACCCACAACCCGTGACGTAACTATTAACAACTGCATGGTATGTTGCCATTAATTAGCAAAAGGCCAGTTATACAACTTGTTCAACTTTAATAGCCCTCATCCTGAGACCATTTGGACAGCAAGTTTGTTCCAAGAAGCACACCCTCCTCAAATGAGGAGTATCATGGAAAAAAAGAAAGATATTTCTTAATATATATGTACCAAAGGACCAAGATGTGCTGGAAAACACATAGCATGTACCAATGCCTCTCTCTGAAGTTCCTGCCATTTGGAATATTGCAATTTAAATACTTTGCCTGTTTAGTATATTTTGAATGACTTCGTTATGACTGCAGGGAAATTCTCCAGAGAAACTGGAAAAAAAATGTTTTGGAAAATGTTTCAGGTTCAGAATTGTCAGAATGCCCCATTTTAACCTTGTCAATGAAAGAAAAAAAATCACTGCATGTTGACACAGATATCTATTCTACAATGTGTATCTATAAAATAGATAGGAAATAAATGGTAGCTTGACTCAAAAGTATATGGTTTAGAAATGATCAAAGAAGATTTCATGTGGTCTGCATTAAATGCTAATGGAAAAATTCTGTCAAAAAATGTCAACATTTTGTCAATTTACATGGGATGGAAACCCAGGTCTTGCCCTCCTGTAATCTTACACATTCTGGATCAATTGCATCTTTAGTAAAGGAGATCCTAATGCTTGACTGATGGATGGGAAACCTTATTCCAGATAAGCCTGGCACAATAGCAACATGTAATTGTGGCACTCCCAACCATGCTGGGTATGAGAAAGAAAGCTGTGCAAACAGATAGGAATCCCAGTTCATCCAGCTCTTCTTTTATGAAGAAAGGTCATTGCTTCATTCAGGTATTCACTAAATATAAAAAAATGTTCAGGAAGTTAAGAACTTTGATCTGGAAATACTTGTAGGCTCAGAGCTATGAAGGGATGAGGGAAATGTTTAAAAATGATCGAGGGAAACAGATGTTTGGCCTCTCCATCCACTGCCACTAAATCAGTCACTGGCCCAAACTAGTATTTAACACAGGTGATTTTCCACAAAGCTAATCCTGCTTTCATTCAGGGCATTCCTCTTCCAATAAAAGTCCATCTGCTTGCCTTGCTTTAGACACCAGCATAAATTTTGGCTTGTCCAAATGGATCTTGCAAGGGGGTCTCTGCACCAAGGCTGAGAGAACCACATGCTGCTTAGTGAGAAATCACAGAGCAGCTCACAGCTTGAGCTGTCTGAGTCACCAGCTGATGAGAAACTTGACTTTTTGCTTGATTTTTTTCCCCTGTTCCTTTTAAAGGAAACTTTAAAAAACAAATAAACCCTACAGGCAAGCAAGCAAACTTTCTCATTTCATAGGCACCTCCTCTGAGCCATGGTTAAATACACCACAAAATCCATTTTCTCATGGATTTTTTTCATTTATTTCCTGCTTGCCTCCTTTTGTTTTTCCATAGGCATTAGTGTCATTTTCTCCTCCTGCACACAGGCTGTGAGCATTTAGTTCATTCTCTCTGGCTTACACACTAAAGAGCTACCAACTGTTGTGTCCCAGCAGCTGCATCCAATTCCCCTTTGCAAACAAGAAGCCACACTGAGAGGGTTTTTGCTAAAGGAAGGTGATAGAAATACTTTTGAGTTATTAGGTTGCAGAGTAAGGGCAGAAAACTTGGTAATCAAGTCACCCAGGTCCTCCCTTTGCAACCCCAGCCTTAATTTAAGTCCTAAGATCACTGGAACACCCCGTGGTCAGCCCAGGCTGAGTCCCCAGCTCACAGCTTTTCTTTTCTCACAGCTTTTCTCCACTCCCAGCTCATATTGGTCATGAAGCAGCAGACCCAGATGCTTATGGACCAGTCAATAAACACAGATAATAGCTTAAAACGCTTAACTCTATGCAACTGTCCAGACAATTATCTGCTTAATGTATTTACATCATTCTTATTATGTCTCATCAGCTCCCATGTATTAATGGACTTTATCCTCTGCAAGTGCCTACCACAATAGGACAAAAAATCATGCCAACATTTGTTCCTATTTTTCTTATGCCAGGATTCTTCTGATCATCAAAATAGTTTTTTATCTTGAAAATGCTACAAAAAACCATACTGTCAACAAAAGCAAGTTTGTACTGGAAAGTTTACAAGTTCAACAAAAGTAATGCTGCTGCTTAACAAAACTGTGATTGCAAAAGAACTCAAAACATTTCTACTGCCATGAGTGTAATTTAAGGATATTTAGCCTTTGCTCAACCTTTTACAGGCAAAATGATGTTTCATCCTGTCTATTGTAACAACATTTAAATTGCAAAATCTAATAGAGTATTAGCAGCAAAAATGCATTGTGAATGCTAAAGTTGCATTACAATACTGCAGTTTTACAAACACATACACGATTTCATTGAAACAGCCTTTTCAACTTTTTTATCATCAAAAATTGATTGTAGGACATAACTTCGATGTCAGCATATAGGGGAACTTTATTTATGGCATGTATTTTAGTTCCCCATTACATTTTAGGAACAACAGGTAATAAAGTGTCAGTATCTTACAGGAAATAAACCAATGATAAAATCACTGAGCTTTCATTTCATAGTTCTGGATTAACTCAGAATTTGTATAGCAAGGTATAGCAATTCTTGTAGTTTGGAGACTACTACAGACTTCTGCAAGCTGAGTTTCTCAAAGCTTAGTCAGGATGAAAAACATGGGAGGATGTTTTGCTTGTGTCTAATTCTGAGAGAATTCTGGGCAAGCTCTTGGTAGAGATTTAGTGTACTCAGACACAAGAAAACACACTTGGTTCAGGGTACTACAATTTTCACACCTCCAATGAAAAAGGTCATACAGATCAATAAAATATCTATCTTCTGAAATAAATTGCTAAATAAAAATCAACATTATGATACATAACTTGAATCCAGACATCTTTTCAGCTTTAGGCTTCCTTTGGGAAACTCTGTTATGTGTTTGCCCACAAAATCAACTCTCATTTTTTCCTCTACCCTGAACACACATTTTACCCACAACGGGTGATACGTGCTGTTCTGTTCATGGCCTCATGGACTGGAATTGGAGGTGAAAGTTGTTTTGGGCTAAAGGAGTATACAGCTGATGTATTGCTTCCATTTATTATTTGATCTCATTCTATTGTGTGCTTCCTTATGGCACACTCAATAGGTCTGTAATCATGGGGAACAAGATAGAAAGGGTAGGGCAAGGATTGTATTTCCTGCCTTGGCTAGTGAATAATTTTTATTAGAGCTTATTTTGAAACACGACTTTGAGATAAGAATCCAGCATGAAGGATTAGAGATACAATGTTCTGGACTGAAACCTACAGTTATTTATTTTAGCTTTATGTAAGCAACATGAAGAGTTAATGCACTGTCCACTTTTTAATAGCTGAAATGTTTGAGCTTTTGTTTTAAAAAAAATGGGAAATGATACAGTGCTGTTTAAAAAAATTGTTTTTCCAGCTCCTGTGGTACAACAATTGTTTGATATAAACTTTCATGACACTGTGAGCTTCCTCTCTGCTAATAGCCCAAATGTTCTTTTTCCAGCAGGAGGAAAGTGCTTGTGTCCAGGGATAGATCACACCAGCTGCCCCAGAACAAGAAGCCCCACGGTGCTGCCAAGACAGGGCTCAGCAAGGACATCAAGCCATGTGGAGTTTGGCACTTACTGAGGATGGAGGGAGGGATATGTGCATAGAGGGGAGGGGAGTGTCTTTTTTAAAGGAAAAGCCTTGTATTGTGTGGCTCGTGAGGGAAAAGAGGACATGAAGTAGAAAATTAAATGCAGCTGTTTTCTTATAAAGGCAGTGTTGTGCCTGCCCCAAGCCTTGAGAGCTGCAGGGAAGGTGGAGGAGTTTGCACCAAAGCAGATGAGATGTGAGATCTGAGGACATGGAGAAGGGGTGACCTGCAGCTGAGACCGTGGCAGGGGGCCAGGGACAGAGTTGGCAAGAGGCTCAGGGATGAGCATCCCTGCTCCACTCCCCAGAAACATCACTCCCCTTGTGGGGATGGATGCCCTGAGATGTGGATATCCCACCTCTGGCCTTGGGGCTGGGCAAGGCAGAGGGCAACATCTTCTAGCAGCACGTTCCCAGAGATCAGAGGGACAGAGCCATGCTTTGATCAATGTGTCTCTGATGATTTTTGGGCATTAAGGCTGGGGAAATGAAGGAAAACTTGCAGTGCAGCCACATGGCTCTTGGGATAATAAAAACCACTTGAGAAGTTGCAGGTTAGGACAGGTCTGGTCAGAAGGTTTCAGAAAAATCTTCAACTCCTTCTTGATGTAGCTTGTTGAAGTAGAGATCCTGCCAGGCTTTTACTCATAAAAAGAGTTGAAAGAATCCCCCAGAAAAGTCTTGTCTAGGAAGGCAGGTTGCATGAACTCAGGTCATCCAACATCTTCCTGGGATCCATGCCTGACTTGCAGCTGTGCCCTTCACACACACAACACTACTTGTGAGCAAGAAAACCTCAAAATGGACCCTGACCCAAATAGACTCTGGGACTCTTCAAACCCTTTGATCCAGGAGTGCAAGTGTAGATGGAAATGTGCATCCCTAACCTAAGCAGGCTCCTCCTGTCTCTGCAGCCAAGGGGGCACCAGCCAGGGCCAGCAAGGTCCCTTTAAACACCTCAGATGTCTCCTGCCAGCCCTGCAACAAGTCCAAGGTCCCAGTCCTGAGCTCTTTTGGGAGTCAGTTCCTCCATCTGGGCTCTCAGAGCCCTCTTTGGCCTGGCCACACTCCCAGTGTGTCCCCAAGGAGCAGGGACAGGCACCCAGCAGTTATCATGCTCAGCAAATGCCCTGCAACACCCTGACCTGCCATCACTTAACCACTCCCTGGGCTTCTCCCTGCTGGATTATCTAAAGCCCCAGACATCTGATATCTGTGCACTTGGTCTCAGACCTTTCTGGGCCCTCAGCTGGTCTGTCCAAGCAGATGGGATGGTGCAGATATCACAACAGTCAAATGGAGGAAAGTGGTGAAGCTCTTCTGCATCAGATGTGCAGCAGTTAATTTGGGATGGCAAGGAGCCCACAGTGGCCAGTTCCTGTGTCCTGTCCAAAAGGTGATGACATTCCCTGATTGAAAACATGATCCTGTGCACCTCATAGACAATTGTAGTCACAGGCTAAATTGTATAAATCTACTTTCACAAAAGATAAAATCTTCCCTTGTATTTTTTTCCATTGCTCAATTAACTATTGTTTTGCTCAGCATGTTTTAATCATAAGTAAGTTCATTAATAGATGTGCTGTTTGGAGTCATGGGGGACTGTGATATAATAGCATTAATTTTTCTGAATAACATCATTAATATCCTTTGCCCCTTAAAGGCACCCACTCTGTCCCCCAGGCAATTACAAAACTTTGTTCCATGGTTCTGAATGAGCTCATCCAGCTAAAATGACTACAATGCATGTCTGCATAATATTGCTGTTAGTTGAATTCTATTTGTTTATCCTACTGCTCAGACACTATTAGAACTTGTTTGGGAGCATGTTGGGTCTTTTGCTGTAGAGCCACCAGCTCAGCTGGCTGCTCCCCACCTGGATCTCAGGAGAGCTGTCCTGTAAAAAGGTCATGAAAAGAGATCTAGAAATCCCTAAGCCTGAAGCTTTTTGACAATTCTCTTCAAAACAATCTAGCAGTTGTTTGACCACTAGAGATGTATCCTGTTAGGAGACTCCCATGAATTCAGCAGGCTTGGGAATCTTGCTAAGCTTACTTGGCATTTCAGCCAGCTTTACTAAATCAGAATTCCCAGTTTCTGAGTGAACTGGTACTTTCTGCCCAGAGCAGCATCTCCAGGCAGTGAGAGCCTGGGCCATGTCTATTAAAGATTTCCAGCACCAGACATGTTTGAATATATTACATTTTCCGTCCAGACACTTACATCTTCCCATCTTGGGGTAAAGATTCAAACTTCTAAAGAATTTGGGTTTACATTTTATTCATCCTACTTCCTCATTAGAAAAACAGACACACTGCTCTTCCCTCCTTTATACAGCAAGCTGGGAACTATAGATAAAAATTCCTATACAGAGGTGAGATATCTGAATTTTTTCATGAGAGTACTGGGTAGCTGCTGTGTGCTCTGAGCAGAGCAGCAGAGTTTTGTGGGCTTGCTGTGTTTATTCTGTCCATATTTGGATGGGAAGAGGCATAGGCAGCAGATGAAAGTAGTTCATATAATAAAACTGGGTTTGGATGAAGATCAGCAGTATATTGCTGCTTCGTTTTAGCACTCCTGAAATAGTAAGACCTTGTCAAATTCAGTCCCAGAGGAGAGGACCAGGCAGATTTCAGCTTCAACGTGTGCCACATAGTTGCACTTTGCCATATTTGCTCACATTATGGCATATATGTGTGGAGGAAGAAGGGAAGATTTTCCCCATTTCTAAGCTGTAAAATGTCTTTCAACACCTCTCTTCTTTACTGCAGTAGCTATTTGTCATTACTGGTCACACAGAGAGGCGATTACATGACTACAGCCACTCCATCTGCAAACACAGACATCCAAAATGTGGATCCAGCTTAAGTTTAAGCAGGAGAAATTAAAGTTTTTTTCTTAAATTTTAACTTGTATCTCAAAAACCCCCCACAGCAACCCAACTCTTCTTGCTCCCTATTTAATTTCCAGCTATGCACAAATTCCTGAATATAGGACCACAGGCCTTTGACCAGGGGCTTCATAGGTGCTCCCACAGGCATGGTGCATTTTGAGGCTGCAAGTTACATGAAAAGAAGGAGAAGACAAGCATTTCATAGATAAGGAACTTTGCTGGACCTTGAGCACAAGCAGGAGTGGTCAGATGCCACCCACCACTGAAGGCCAGTGTCCAAGGCCAGGCTGGAAGGGGCTTTGGGCAGCCTGGTCTAGTGGGAGATGTCCCTGTGGAACTAGATGATCTTTAAGGTCCCTTTCAACCCAAACCACTCCGTGATTCTGTTTGCACCTTTGTAATCAGATTTATCTGATGGGGAAGCACAGAGAGGATGGGGGAAGCTGCACTCAGATATGCCAATGTTTAAAGTTGCCTGGAGTCTGAGATCGGGGAGGAGGCATTGATCAGAAACAGCCTTTTGTTCATTCCTGCCTCATTCCAGTAGGAGCAGAGGACACAGCCACCCTAGCACACAGGGATGCTGCTTTTCCTGGAGGCCAGAATCTTGATTTTAGCGGCAAGGACACTGCTGGGAGCAGAGACCCCCAACCCCTGCAATGTTAGAACCAGCAGCACCTTTAGGTGTTTCCTCTGCCCAATGGAACTACGTGGGGTGAAGGGATGCAGCCATCTCACTGAGACCAGCCCAGCACATGAAACCAGGCTGTCCTACTAACCAAAACTGAACATGCAGTGACCTGGGTGCTCCTCCTTGCTGTGCCACAGCATTCTTTCTGAAATCAGTGCCAGAAAGGCTCTCTCTATGAAGTGGAAATAATTCTTTTCCCCCACATCTGGACTAGTCAACCCTTTGGACAGGGATCTCATCTGGCTGCAGCTTTGCAGATAAGAGTGCACAGAGGGAGCCCTGATCCCAGCTGGGGCCTCCAGGCACAGCACTAGAGGCTGATGAGCAGGGCTGCTGCCTGCCCTGCCTCTTGTGTCCCCTGCACATCAGGGCTCCAACCTCCCTGTGAGTGATATCTGCAGGGCAAACACAGCCACAGATGCTGCTGACCCCAAAAAAGGAGGGTGACACAGGTTTTCATCATATCTCCTTGCTTCCATAAGGGCATGCAAGTTTAGAAATATTGGATAAATAATTCCTCAGCTGCATCTGAGACACAGGCCAGAGCAAACTCTGCTGGCTGCAGACCTGTTGCAGAGGAAGCTGCTTTGTGGGTCTCAAACAGCGTATCTGGCTTAAACCCACTTTCAGTGTCTTCATCCAAATGTTCCTGCCAAAGTTCATATCTCTGAATATCCCACTCTGCCTGCTCCTGCCTCCTGCTCCCTCTCCCTCCATCTTCCTTCCCACAGCCGTGGGAACAGACTTCATCACTTGAGAAAAATGCCCTGCTCATACCCCCCGCTGTTGCTTGAAGCAGACAAAAAAAATTAAAGTCTTTTGAGCAGAGAATCCTTGTCAGGACAAGAAATAATACTGACCTCAGTGAGGATGGCACGTAGAGCCCGAGAGGTGGCTCAGGCTGTGTGTGCTGCAACCAGCTGTCTGTGTGACTACAATACAGTGTGCAGGATATGGAATATAATTTCCCTCTCCATTTACATTTAATACAATGGCTTTGGACCACACATTATTTAAAAAAAAACAACATGAAGTCTCGGCACTTGGCTTTCACTAATGGCTTGTTACTCCTCTAACACTGTCACTTCAGTGAAGAGTGACAGTGTGATTTGTGTCTCTCCCAGAGACTCCCCTTGCCTTCTTCCCTACCCTCTGAAGTCCCCTACTTTTTAAAAATAACACCTCTGTATAACAGTGGGAGGACAGGACTCACATGGGTGGTCTCTTATAATGAAGATAGAGTATCTGGGAACAATATTTTAATGTGTTTTTCTTCTAATTGAGTTTTTCCAGCCTTTGGGATAATTATTTCTACCAATTAGCCCAGTGGTATTGTTAGTTGGAAGCAACCAGTCCTTCTTCAGGCCTCTGACAGAGGTTTACAGTATGCACAATGGTGCACAGTCCAGTTTATGAGAAAAAAATTGCCCCTCTGCTCCCAAAAGTATGGGAAACAACTCCATTGTGAGACAAGCATTTCCCATGGAAATTGTCCTGAGAAGCTTCAGAAGGGTCCACGTTTCAGATAAAAGCAAATGGGTGGAGACTGTGAACTACAGCTCAGGAAAGAGGGGGTTATCCCTGAAAGGAGGAGTGGCACAGGGGAGGGGAGGCAGGGACAGCTTTGGCCCTTGCACCCTGCAGTGTCCCAGAGGAGATGCTAAACCCAGTCTGGAACCAAGCCTACCCCCAACGATGGAAGAACAGGACAAGAATTAACAACAGTAAATTAATTAGGAGTGAATGTTAAGCCCTTCTTTAGGAGCAGGGCATTTTTTTTCCTACTAAATGGGAGCTGAAAGATGATGCAGCCAGGTAAGTGCCAGAGCAGTGGCCTTGGGCACCAGCCTGGAGTGGCTTTGCTTTACCTCAGCCCTGATCATGGCACTTTTCAACAGTCTGCAGAAGAATGCTCTTAATGCTGAGGAGAGAGGCCTGGAAAGAAGTCAGTGCAAAGTCCCACCAGCAAAAATATGTAATTGTTATAAAGGTAAAGACTAGTGAGGAGTAATGTATGATCTGGTAGAAAATAGGCACAACACTGGATAACTTCAAGCCATGCCTTAAAATATTTCTTTGGGCTAAATCCAGTTAGTGAAATCAGCAAAATTTTTCAAGTCAAAGATGAATGAGGCCTTTACATAGCCTGAAGTGTAAATGACTTGGTGATGATGGACATATAAATATGAATTCTTACCTAGGCTTAAAAAATATTCACCCCAAGTTTTTAAAGAAAGTAGGGGAAGGGATGCTCCTCTGTAGAAATATCTTAGTGGAATCCTTTTCATTAGAAAATGGTAATTCCTGGCAAAGGAAGACATGTGTGGAAGCAGAAGAGCATCAAGAGAGATATCTCCAAATTCAGGATTTTGAAGAGAAATCCTTTAAAGATGGCTCACTTTATGAACTCTTAGATGTGTGTTTGTCCCTATCTTCCTCACCTTCTTTCCCTGCCCAGTAAATTCTTCCTATACTGGGAGAGGGTCTGAACTGCTCTTGACAATTTCAGTCCTTTAGCAAAGAAGCAGAGAATTTATTACGAAGATAAAAGTCCCAGAAATCCATTTTGCCATGTGCTGGGTGTCCTGGTAGTAAGTCCTCTACACAACAAGTGTCTCCATCCAGAGCCTAGAAGACTGAAACTTCAATGGAGTGACTCACATGATGAGCAGGGAGGTGTGGCATAGAGATTTGGACTGATTTCCCTGAGGATTACAGAGCCAATTAATGAAAATAGCAATTCATTCACATCCTTTGCCCTTGCCATGCTTCTTTATTCATTAAACATTTCATAATACATATTAATGTGTACATTTAAGGAGTGTGCCTCTATTTGTCATCGTTTTTCCTTGGAAGTAATGGCACCAGTTTTTCCAAGGACTGACTCCTATGAGTAGAAATCAGGTAATCCATTTGCCTAGACCATTCCCAATGCTGCCTGTCTGAGCTGTTCTGCCAAATTTGCAGTCACAGAGAGTCTACAATACCTTTTTATTAATCTTCATTTCATTTGAAATGTGAGAAAATAAGGGTGAGCATCTTAAAAACGGAACTGGATACAAAGGAGGTTTTCTAACTTGAAAAAATATTGTTTGATCTTCTCTTCATATTGTCAGGTATTCTTTACATTTCAGACCAACAGTGTCTAGTGTTTAGGTCCCAGTTTTAACCACCCCAGGCCACTCTGTACTGGCTTTTACAAAAGATGAGCAAACTCTATTACATATATAGTTCCAGGTAGGAAAGAGTTCTTTACTTAGATCACACCATAATAAATTTCCTGGTGTCTGTTCCAGCAGAGTTGTAGTAACCTTAAAAGATGGGGGAGAAAAAAAAAAAAAAGAAAGAAAAAAGAAAAGATGAAATCCCAAGTACAAAATCTTGAAGCAGATTCTTTAAAAGAGAGGTCTGTCTCAGATTATAAGAAAGTCCCACTGTGGTTTTCCACAAACTGCTACAGAAAGGCTTAAAATAGTGGATCGAGCAGTAGTCAACAGGGACACCCTGGATCAGACCTAATGCACATCCATTCAAGACATTTTTTAACATGTAAGCCAGCATCAGATGTTTCAGAGAAAATTCATGCAGCTGTGGGATAATCTGCCTGCCAGGACAATTTCATCCTAAATCTTTATACTGAAACACTTAAACCCTGAAGAATGAGGTCTGATAATATTTCCAAGCCTCTAGTTTTGTTAGCTTTGGAGTTATAGTTCACTCTGCACTTGCTATCAATATAAAATGTCCAATTCCTACTTGAACCTTGCTAAATCCTTAGCTTCAAAGAGGCTCAGTTTCAACAGTCTACCTAGACTTTGTCAAAAAGGTAAGGAGAAAGAAAAAGCTTTGCAAGTGCCTTAGATATCAGAACCAGCTCCAAGAAAATATAACATTGAGAAAGATAAAGAAGAAGGATAACTTCAAAAGGTCAGAGAGCAAACGTCTGAAATAGCTGAAGAAAAAACCATCTCTTACTCCAGGTTTAAGATACCTGGCAGGAGAAGAAAATAATTTTGAAGGATACCTGTTTCCCCCATGCAAAATGAGGTTTTCACTGGTAAGTATGCTAATCTGAAGCTGTTTAATACCACTTTTTCAACAGATGTTGGCTACATTTGCAAATAGTAACTCCAGGAAATGGTTGAGGTGGATGCAAAGGTACTTGGAAATACTTTATAAAGCACTGTAGCTTTCCTGCAGGCAGTGGAACTCTGCCAGTTGTGCAAGATGAAGATCTGGCCTACTCATTAAAGGTTTCAGATCTTCAAGGAAAGAGGTAGGCATGTGTTCAGAGTTGAGCTCCCTGACCTAAAAACCCAAGGAGAGAGTAGCAGAATGGAGCAGCACATCTGAAAATCCCCTGGATAACTGTAGGTCATAGCTCAGAGAGGCACTGACAATCACACCTGGTTCTTTCAAAGAAGAAATTGCTCATATTTCTAGAGGGTGTACAAAAAAGGGATCTTAATTCTGCATGTCTTCTGGGGAGGCAGAGAAGGGCACTGCTAATGAGATATGGGAGCCCTGCTTCTGCTGAAGTTGTGAAATGGGCCCTGAATGTCTGTGTAAAGCAGAAGCTGATCTAAGGTAGTGAAAATCAGGGCATTAACTTCAGATTAAAATATATACAATCATGCATTTCTCATTCTACATAGATATTTCTGGGCAAAACTGCAGAATAACACCACAAGAAATCACCTCAGGTGAGAGCAATGCCCCACCTGGTCCTATCAGTGCCTGAGAGAAAGCAAACATGATATATGTAGGTCAAGTATTTCCATGATGTACCCCCCAAAAGTGCAATCATCCAGGGATTTACCAAGCTGGAAGAACATTGTATTTAATAACTGTTCTTGGACTTTTCCTCCTTGAAAATGCCTTTTTGAACTCATTTATAATTTTGGCTTCCACATCATTCCTAGCAATGATTTTCACAATTCCACTGGGTGAAAAATTAGAGCTTTGGTAGAACTTATTTTTAAACCTGATAATTTGACTGGGTGCCCTTGACTTTTTGGGTTGTATTCACCTTCTCCACATTGCTGAGGATTTTATGTGTCTTCATTGCCTTCAGCCACCTCATTTCCAAGCTGAAAGCTCACAGCCTACACATGAAAGTTGTTCATTCTTCTCTGTCCTTTTTTGCTTTTCTTTGTTCCAGTTCTCCTACATCTTTCTGAACATCAGGATGACTAGGATTACACTTCATATCCAAAATAGAAAAGGACCCATTCATGTGTATTTATTCTCTCTTTTCCCCAGAAAAGTGCATTTTAAAAGAAGATAATACAAGATTTGCCAAGATCTCTGAAAAGCCTCATTGATTTTATTGTTTCTTCTCACAGTAAACCAGTTTTGCAGAACTATTTCCTTAGATCCTATAGACTTGGCTCTTTTTCCAATAAACTTCAAAGCTAAGTTCTTGCTTACTTTAGCAGGCCCTTTCCTTCAGCACTTAAGTTGCATAATTGTTAATCCAAAACATCCTGCCTTAGTGATGCCAAGCACTTTAAAATTAAAATACATCAAAACTTGGAAAGTTGTGTGATTCACCCCAAAAATAGCCCTGCTGCCATTTTCCAGCAGAATCGATTTAGTGTTGCAGTGACTGCTTGGTGTGTTCTGGATAATCCCGTGCTCTGGGAGGTGTGAACTCCCATCCTGGGCTCTGCAGCAGGCACCAGAGCTGACTGCAACACGAGCTCCAGCTCCCAGGAAGCCAAATTTCTGGAGTCATTGCTGGGGCAGGGTTAGACAGGAAAGTTATTGCACAGAGGCACAGATTTCACAACATTTCTTCAACCACCACAGCTGAAGGTCACTTTTACTGATTCAGTTCATTCACAGCCCACCCTGCTTCTCCTTGTGTTGTTTCTTTTGGTCTCAGGGTGTGAAGTGTCACACTCTGTGTGTGACCCATGACCTTGATACCCTTGTGCTGGTCCACCTGCCCTTCCTCCCTGCCTGCATCCTGCTGGGTTGTTCTGGGCAGACTAATTTGTTGTTTTGGGAGGCACTGAGGAATCAGCCTCCCCAGGAGATATTCTGAAAGTGTGGACACAGCAATGTCCTTTGCCAAAGACCTTACAGCTGGTGTAGAGTGGTGAAAGCGATTCACACAGCAAAAGGTTTGAAGTACCAACAATTTTCACATGGCAGAAAGGCTACATTTGTCCTGGTTCTTTTTATGTGCCCGGTCCTAGGGACTATGGGGGGAATCCTGGGAGATACTTACAAGAACCTCACTATTCAGAATAATAATTAAGAATGAATGACTGGATCTTTACCACCAGCAAGTAGAGTTGCCATGTCCAATACACTTGGCAAAAGGCAACCTTCAATGCATGCAGGATCAGACCTGTTTAATCCATTAATCTTCACAACATGTTGAAGCAGCTGGGTTTTATCGTTCTTATTTCGCAGAAGGGAAGAGCTCAGGCAGCAAGTAGGGTGACTCGTCTTTTGCCAGAGAGGTTTTGTCCTTTTGTTCCTCTTAGTGGTGCTAAAGATCCCACCTTTTCTAGAATAAAGAACTTAACTGGAAGTCAACTGAAAGAAGGGCTGCCTTTCAATCAGTCCAAGTTCAGAAAAGAAGGATTTGAACTACAGGTTGCCCTTGAATGACTCTTGCTACACCTCTCACATGACAGTCTGTTCTCACGCTCACACCCTTGTTTCATGTCTTTCAGGCAGATTCAACTCTCTCCAAATAATTCCTGGATTAAAAGTGCAGGCTCATGCTCATCCAGTGCTCAACACCTCCTGTTTCTTCTGCAGGAGGAATGAAGCTCAATAAACTGCATAACATGCTGAGCTCAATAAGCTGAGTAACAACTCAGCATTACCCAAAAATAGGCCAGGTGTGAAGAGAACCAGAATTCCCTGAAGCTAAACTGCACGTTCATGCCATGGAACACCTTTCTTTATCACATCCAGTGCTGCAGGGGCTTTTTTTTTCTTCTTTTTTTCTTTTTTTAAGAGAACTTTTGTTTTCAAAAAATGATAGATCACGATCAATAACAGCATTAAACATGGATCATGGTAAGAAGGAACTGGTGGAAGTTTATGGCCACTCAATCCACTTAACTCTGCCAAAGCAATAAACCACCACCGGGGTTATAAATTGCTGAGCTGAGTCTGCAGTTTTAAAACGTTATCCAAAATCAATTGCCTCCCTCCCTCATTAGACCATTAGTTGTCAACAACTTTGTTAAAGAATAAGCCAGTGGTTCACACACATCTGCTTGGGAGCAGAGTCAGGCTTGAGCTGTTTCCCTGGCTACTCAAGCTGAATCCACGTCTGTTATCATTAACGTGAATGTGGGTAGGAAAGCAAAAAACTGTGCTGGAAATGAAATCAAGCTCTCCTCCCACTGCCCGAAGCACATAAATCTTCCAAGTTAATGGTGCCACAGAATAGGTCTGATTGACTGCAGTGGGGGTCAGGGATGCACCAGGAATGTGGGGTCAAGCCCTGTGTACCACTGACCCTTCAGAGGAGGTGTGTGTGTCACTGCAGCCCCCCCAAAACGTGCTGCTCAGCACCCATCCAGAGTCATTAGTGTCTATCTGCACACAGACTGACGGCCCCTGCGGACCCTCTGGCTGCTCCGTTGCTATGTGAGCAGCTGTGGGAGGAGCTGGGCTCTTCAGAAGCCCCAGGAGTATGGGAAACTCAGCTGGGGTCAGTGGTCACAGGTCATCAGTGGGGAGATGGCTCCTGTCTGAGGTCAGCTCCATCCTTTCTCTCCATGGGACAGAGACACTGCATGCAAGGGGGAAGATGAACCTGTGAAATATGGCCCAGGAGAAAAGGAAGAGAATAGCTGGGGTACACCCACCCTGGGGCAGGGGGTCACTACAAAGTGTGGCTCACACCAGACACTGCCTGGTGTCCTGGGCACGTCCCTGGTGTGCCACTGTGCTGCCTTGTGTGGGTGCAGCTCAGCACTGCACTTGGCAGTATTGTGTGCTGCAGGGAGGGTGAACACTGCAACAGCCTGATGTCAACCCACCTCACCTTGCTTCTTCCAGTGGGATCACAAGATCTTAGCACAGACCACACTTTAAACATTAAAACTAGCAAATAAATACAACCAGCAAGGCTGACAGAACTTGGGTTTTTTTCACATCAATTTTATGCTGTTGACTCTTCATGGGCATCAATGATGTATCTCCTGGATCTGCAACTGCAAGTACATCAAACATTTTGCACTCACTATTTCATCATTTGACAGCATTGTTGCTCCAGACAAGAGGCCACTGATTTGCACTCCTGTAGCTGAGCAAAATGACCAGGTTGCTGGTCAGCACCAAGAGCCCAGCTATGTGATTCACACAGCAGTGGTACTCCTGGACAGCAAGAAATTAGGCTGGGAACAGAAAGAAAGAAAATGTATTTAAAGCTGTTCTCAACTATACTCTTCCTAAATTAATTTCTTTTGGCTCCTGGTAGCTTTTCCACTGGTGTCCAAGCAGATGACTCTGGCATTCTGGATTCACCTTTTCTGTCAAGGGTATCATGAAGGCAGCTAATCCATAAAGAAACTTAGGAAGAGCTGAGTTTGATGACTAGAAGACAATGTCACATAGGTATTTTAACCTGGATTTTAGATCTATTCTCTATATTTTCATGACAGGACAAAGTACATTAGTGCCACAGCAGAGGCACCTTACCCAGAGATGGGAAAGCAGGGACCAGCAGACCTCACACAGAGATGGGAAGGTATAGACCAGGAGATCTCCAAACAGCTTTTTTCCTTGCTCTCACCACCATGTTACACGTGTAAAATACAAGTGGGCATAAAACCTTCACATTAACATCATTTGAACTCAGCTCTATCCTCACACTGCTCTTTCCTCTGGAGCACATCCCATCCTCCTGTGTGCAGTTATTTATATTTCTTCATGCTGTCCTTTCTGGCAGGCTGTTCTACTTAACACCCCCCCAGCAGAGCATTCCCAGCAGGACCTCTCTGCAGCAACACTGCTTTTAACCTACCATCATAATGACCATAATTTACTGCCATTGTATTTCTACCCCTCCTCAATGCTAAACATTAACCCTGGGCCCACTATTGACTGCAGAAGGCATCTGCTGCAATCATATGGGAAATATTGGGCATTATTTGGCTCTTCAGGAGATGGAAGCATACAGAGGTCCATGCTGTGTTGTTTAGGGGAAGAGCAAAAAATATCTGTGCATAGCCAGTTTTAAAATTTAAACTGAGCTTTCATAACTTCTGCTTCCAAAGGTTGGTTCAGTAAAGCACTAAATCTTTTCCACAGAAAGCACAGAAGTTTCCTTGATGATCAACCTTGTTAGTTTGAAGGACCTATTCTTTCAGAGTCCTCATTGTGTGGCAAGAAGAAAGAAAAAATGAGTTCTTGGAAGTAAAAATCCTCCTTCTGTTCAGGTTGGAATAAAGAAAGGGTCACTGCCCCTGAAGGCTTGCCTCTCTCTTTTCCTTTTCTTAGACCACATAAATAGAAGAGTAATGCCAGCCCATAAGCTGAATACATCAGGTTCTGATCATACACCAAAGCTTTTGCGACACATGAAACTCATATTTGCTGTAACGTGCACGAGGTGTCACGTACACGTTAATGCCACACAGGATTGAATGGGCAGATTCTTGTCATTCTGTGGTGTGCATCTCCCATTGTATAATCCCTGAACAACACTCTGCCCTTGGAAGGAAAACCTGAGAATGTTTTCAACTTTTTTTAACCTGCAAATTGAAGGCTGGTGGTAGGATTAGTAGGTACTGATGGAAGTACTAGCAAGTGGGAATCCTGAAAAACATCTCCCTTTCCTTTGTCTTCAAAAGCCTTGACAAGCCTCCCTCTCCCTGCTTTTATCTCACCCAAACTAACCATCAAAATCCCTCCCACCAAGTCATCCATGACTTCCAGCCTTCTTTTACTTTTTTGGTGTTCTAAAACACCTACCATGCATAAAAGCAAGGTAAATGTAATTGGCTCATACTCCTCTCCTTCCCCGTACAGCTGACAGTGGCAGACTGGAGGCATTCCACAATAACATCCTTCATGAGTGCATCCAGCACCTTGTGTGTGGGGACTCCCACCCTATTAATTGCACTTGGGGACATTTAAATATCCCATGGTGGTCCTGTTTGCAAGCACAAACAGTTTATGATCAGAGCAGACAAAATCTCATTGTTCTCCCCTGTAATACAAATGCAAATTATTCCACTTTTTTGGGGATGGAAGGGACATTAAATATTATTCAGTTCCAACCTTCCTGCCATGGGCAGAAGCACCTTTCATTGCACCAGATTGTTCAAAGCGCTTCCCAACCTGGCCCTGAACATCTCCAAGAATGGAGCAGCCAAAACATCTCTGGGCAGCCTGTGCCTCTGCCTCACCACACTCACAATAAAGAATTTCTTCCTAACAGCTAAACTAAATCTGTATCCACCATCTTTCAATTTAAAGAAATCGTCCTATCAACACACACTCTTGTACACTCCCTCTTCAGTTCTCTTGTAGCCCTTTAGGTACCCTTTAGGTACTGACAGGCTGCCCTAAGTTTTCCCTGAAGCCTTCTCTTCTCTCTTCTCTTCTCTTCTCTTCTCTTCTCTTCTCTTCTCTTCTCTTCTCTTCTCTTCTCTTCTCTTCTCTTCTCTTCTCTTCTCTTCTCTTCTCTTCTCTTCTCTTCTCTTCTCTTCTCTTCTCTTCTCTTCTCTTCTCTTCTCTTCTCTTCTCTTCTCTCTCTTCTCTTCTCTTCTCTTCTCTTCTCTTCTCTTCTCTTCTCTTCTCTTCTCTTCTCTTCTCTTCTCTTCTCTTCTCTTCTCTTCTCTTCTCTTCTCTTCTCTTCTCTTCTCTTCTCTTCTCTTCTCTTCTCTTCTCCCTTCTCTGAACAACTCCAGCTCCTTCAGCCTATTTTCACTGGAGAGGTGCTACAGCCCTCTGGGCATTCTCGTGTCCTCTTCTGGACTCACCTCAGCAGGTCCATGTCCTTCTTATGCTTGGGATCCCAGAGCTGGATACAGCTCTGCAGTTTGGGTTTGTTCAGAGCAGAATCCCCTCCTTCATCTGGCCTCTTTCTTTTGTACTCTCTGGTGAATATATTCAGTTTAATCACAACATCCCTTGTCTGTTCTTTTTCTCTTTTGTTTCGTGTCTTGCCAGCTTTATATCACTGTGAAGCTTTTGGGGTTTTTTTGTTGGAGAAAAGTGAAGCAAAAGGCATTAAATATGTTTGCTTTCTCTAGGTCATCTGTACCACTCCTGTTCCTCATTAGGTAATGGGTTTATGCCTGCTGCTGTCTTTCTCTTACTTTACTGTATTTATAGCACCTTTCTCCTTGTATCCTAACACTCCACACTGGTTGTAATTCATTTAGCACGGAAACCTTTGTGCCCTACATGCTTATTTTATTCCTTGATCTCATCCTCAGTAATGTGACCTCATTCTCCTTTTTAAAATTATTCTTCTGGGACTCTTCCATCCTTACCCTACCCTCTAGCTATCCACAGTGGGTAGAGGTGGATCTTCTACAGTGAGCAACATCCCCTGGCTCAGATGCTCAGCTCCTCACTCCTGGCCCTGCTGAGAAAACCTTGTCAAGATGTGGGGTCTCACTCAAACAGCAAGGTTTTATCCAGCACACAGCACTTAAGTTGTTCCAAATCTTTCCAGCATCCACAGGAAGGGGATGGCCCCATATAGAGGATGAAGGCAATGATTGTCCCCTGCACTCAGTACTGGTGAGGTCACACCTTGAATCCTGGATTCAGCTTTGAGCCCCTAACAGCAAAAAGATACTGAGGTGCTGGAGTAAGTCCAGAGAAGGAAAATGGAGCTGGGGAATGGTCTGGAGCACATATTTCACAAGAAGAGGCTGAGGGAACTGGAGGTGCTTAGCCTGGAGAAAATGAGGCTCAGGAGCTTATTACTCCCTACAACTCCCTGCAAGGAGGTTGTGGTGAGGTGGGGCTCAGGGTCTTCTCCCACGTAACAAGTGACAGGACGAAAGCAAATGTCCTCAGGTTATACCAGGGGATGCTTAGATTAAATATTAGGAAAAAATTCTTCACTGCAAGGGTGGTCAGGCATTGGAATAGCTGCCTAGGGCAGTGGTGGATTCACCATCCCTGGAAGTGTTCAGGTGTGTGTGGGTGTGGCAGCTGGGAACATGGTTTAGTGGTGAGCACGGTGGTGTTTCTGTGATTCTGTATATCAGGGATATGCCAAAGGAGATCCTCTGTATCCCTTGTTGCTGATGTGTTGTGGCAGCCAAGGATGGGCCTCAATCCCACCAGCAAAGGACAAGGGGGCATCAAAAGAGACGTGATCAGGACATTACAGAAAAGTCTCTGCCCCCAATCAGTGAGGGAAAAACACATTTGCCCTCCAGTTTTCATATCTGATGGATACCTTAATGTCATCTAGATACTTGGTTTTCTTCTGCAGCAGAGATGAGCATTTTCCTGTGCAGATCCTCGGCAGCAAAGTTAGAAGGATGCAGGTCTGCCTTGCTCCACTCCTCCCCACTCACACAGGAACCAACACTACCCAAAGCCACCTCTGTAAATTCTGCAGGGAGTTAACACAACACTGGCAGAAGTGAGGCTGTAAAAAATCATGTTTAAAACTTCAAAATAGATATCTCCTCTGGCAAAATCATCTGACATAGAAAGGCCCATGGTAGGGAAAACTCGAACAGTACCAGGAGCTTTGTATGTGTTCAGCCAGTGTGTGCTGCAGAAGGGGGATGTTGGAGCAAGAGAGTCTCACCCATATTTGGCTTGCTGAAGACATGAGGAGGTTTTAGCCTTACCTGTTCCCTCCTCAATGCTCAGCAGCTCCCACACTAAAGTCCTTGCAGTGTTCTGTTGTACCCAGCAGCAGCTGAAATGCCTTAGGCCCCTTTCATGCAACCTCAGCAGGGGTGGCTCTTGGAAACACTGGTAAAAGGGAATAATTTTAAAAAATTAAAAAGAAGCAGATAAAGAACTGACCACAGCCCCAGTACAAGCAGGACACCAGAAAAAAAAAAAAAAAAAAAAGGCTGATTGCAGCCCTCTAGGTAGGACACCAAAGACTTTCTCTGTCCAGTTTGGGTTTGGTGAAAACGACAGTGATTCTGCTAAGATTTGACTTGGTCTCTCCAGGTATCGTCCCTCTGCCATACAAGGTGTCAAATAATTTGCAAAATGATTGTAATTGCATTGATGCATGCTGGCATGCATTGATACACGTGTTCTTTGGGAAGTGCCTCCTCAAAACTTTTCCTCTCTGAGATTGCAAGGACTCAGGACTCAGAAGCTGTTGTGATTTCTGAAGCAGAGTGTTCTATTGCAGAGGCAAATAGCTCCAGAGAGCCCTGTCTCTGTCACAGTTAATGCAGAACTGAGAACACTCATGGACCCCTCTTCCAGCCTTCCTAGATGAAAACCTGATTCTAAAGTATTTTAAAGATGAGATTTTATAACACTCACTTATCACATATATGTCTAAGTACCGTGGTGTGTTGAAGCATCAGTTTTAATATCACAGCACCACTCTCCTGCTGACATGTCCCTAAACGATCTCAAGCCTCTCTTTATCCAGAAAAGGTTGCGGTTTTATGCCTTAATTCCTTAAATTCAGATAAACTCCAAGGAGTTTCCCAAAGTCAGCCTGGAGCCTGAGGGGAGATCAACAGGGCTGGTTATTTTTCAGCCCACAGCTGATCCAGGCCCTGGTTGCTGCCTATCTCACCCAGTGAGACCTGGGCTGAACCAGCCTGGCCCCACCAGCTACCCTATCAGATTGTGTGAATGCAATCTAAATTCAGCAAGCAGCCCTAATTAATGCTCCTTATGTTTATTTGACTCACCGAAGATACACATCCACCTAAGTAGTAAATCTCATCGTTGCATAGGAACTACAGGGATCAGTTCCTTTCCAAATGTGTCCTGGATAGAGCCCAAGATATTTAATACTGTGGGGAAAACACATATTGAGTGTCAAATAAAAGCAACAGCGGCTCTGCAACAAATGGCAACTTCCTCTTGGAAGAGTCAAAGATGGCTGTGACTGCTGATGGTTTTAAATGTGCTTTCAGATTATTAATAGAGACAATTTAAAATAGTTCCTCTCACTCCAACTCCTGCTTTAACTCATACCCAACTGCTAAACATGATGTGGCTGCTCCTGCTAGTACACTCTCTAGCAAATCACAGCCATGCATAGGTTTCCTTTCAGTATTTCCAATTTACTCTTTAATGGCAGACAAATGTGTCTTATTTGCTGACTGCTTAATGAGTCTGAAAGAACTTCCAGGCATGCTTATTAGAGCTGCTTGCAAATTGCTTTTCTTGCTTAAATCTGTGGCCATAGGATATTCACTGGCACCTAGATACTGGACTGGCTGGTGCAACACTAACACGTAAATCAGTAAAATGTAAAATGTAAAAGAAATAGAAATTTTGGCAGGACTGTTCCCATTTACACCTAACAAAAGTCAGAAACCAACATATTGAACTGACAAGATGGACGTGTAAATAGTTGTTTTGCTCATGTAGTTGTAGGATAGTTGTTGGTGTCTGGCTTCCTATTGTAGAAATTCACTGAGTAGCTGATCCTGGCAACTTCAGGTTTGTTGAATTTCATGCTCCTGAAGTTTACTATTGATTATTCAGAGGCATTCTTTGTTTTGGTGGCCATGCAAAGGAAATACGCCTCTTTGTGGGTTTGTACATATATTTTGGGATTGGATTTTTATTTATTTTTTTATAATTTTTTCTGGGTGTGACAACTCGACCAGGAAACATTTCCAAGCGCAGACTTTCTGACATAAATATTTATATTATCACCTGCCTTTCCACCTGCTCCAGGCCACTGGGTCAGAGGTGGGAAGCATGGATTAAGGGCTGGGGACAAGGGGAAATGCAGCAGGGAGAGAAGCTGAGCCCGAGGCAAGGGTACTTGGGGCGTGAGAACGGCTGGAGGAGTTGAGGGAGGGCAAGGCAGGGAGCCATGGGCAGGGGATTTGTACAAATATCACATAAAAAATTTTAATTTGGGGCAGGATGGATCAGGCTTTCATTGGCAAATCTCTTGGTGTCCATGGCTCTTCCTTCACAAAGGAAGGGTGGTTTGTGGGTGCTGGGTTTTTTCTGTGGCTGCAGACATTGCAAAACAACAAAGAGCCAGATGCAGCGAGTTTGAGCAGAGTCAGATGAGGTTTGGGGGAATAAAGCACCCCAAAATAGGTGGTCATTGGAATAGAAACAAAAAGAGAAATTGTACATTGACCCTGAATTCATGTGACTGAAAAAAAGGAATAAATCCCTCATTTTTCCAGCATGAAAACCTACACAGTTTTTAGAGACTAAAAGGCCTTAGATCTTATTGCTTTGTCTTTCTTACTGCTAGTAGGGCATTCAGGCTTAAGAAAACCATTAAGGATATGCTTTCTCAGGGTATCCAAGGCTTTTTGCTGTTCAATAACAGGGGAAAAAATGAATTAACATTATTCTGTTGGTTTCACAAACTGAGAGAGGGGACTTTGAGGTTTCCCTCTCTTTTACTTTTCAGCTCTCAACTATACCAAAATTACCCACATTTACTGCAGAATAGCCCTGTCAGTGTGTAGCATGTATTTGAAATATAGAGGCATGCCAGATGAAAACCAGCAGTGTGAAATCAGTGCACCAAGAGAAAAAGGCAAGGATCAGACCAGACCCTGTGGGCTGGCTGCTGGCAAGCCTGCAGTGTGTGTGTGCTCTCCCCTCTACTCCCAGTGCCCTTGATTTCTCAGGCTGCTTTGAAAGACAAAAAGAAAGTTGGTAATCATACACCGACAGATGGTTCCTTGGTTAGTTACTCTTTATTTAGATTGAAACAACTGCGATTCATCAGCTTTTTCTTTCTTTTTTTTTTTTTTTTTTTTTTTTTATAGCTACATCACGGTGAACTTTCAACTCCTAATCTATTTCTAAGAAGTATTGTGTGGCAAGCGTCTATTAATAACAAACCTTGGGCTGACTGGAAATTTCCTTTTCTGTATTCATATTCCAGTTTTTGAGACGTTTTCACTCAATTTTCTTTCACTTTTCAATAGCAGAATTATCCAGAAAGTTTTCCAGTGAAAGATATCCAGTTAAAGATACTGCTTACATGCCTATAAAGAGAATTTAGGTATTTCCTTCTTATTCTTGGACTTGCTTTCTTTATTTTAATTGTGAATTGATAGCTAATGAACTGCTTGTTTCTTATTTTGATCATAAACAATTTTGATTGATTATTTGGGGGAAATATGCTTGTATCACCTTCCTAGGCATATCAGAGTTAAGCTGTATCTGTGAGTTGTCCTTTTGACTCATATTTCAGAGAACTCTATATGCAGTTAAGAATGTCCAAAAATAATGTGTCTAGATGAAAGCCTGAAACAAAGATTTGAAATTATTGACTTAAATTTGAAGAGTGGCTGTCTGCAATACATGGAAAAAAACTTGCATTACATTCCTCCTCATGCCTAGAGGTTCATTTTCCTTTTGGCCCTTTTGGGTTGATGTAGGATTTCACTGCACATCTAAGACCCAAGTGAATAGTGATTTCTCCAAGATTCACTAATTAAAGGAAAATCCTGTTTAAAAAAATCCAAACAAAGAGAAATTCAGATTCTCTGGGGGCTCTTGTTTCACATTTCCTACTATCCATCACTACAGCCTGCACCAGAATTACTATGTGCAAACAAGGCTGCAGATGAAGTGTCCAAGTTTTCTTTTACAGACATAGGGGATACTTTCACTGATATATTTTTTCCAGCAGCACAAATTCAAAATATCAGAATTACTCACTTTTTCAGGTATTAAAATGGGTTGAATAAAAAAAAGATTATTACCTTGATCTTTCAAAAATACATTAAAATCTTTTAGATTTGAAAAACAGAAGGGGATCATTTCTACACTCAGTTACCATAAAGCACTTAATGCACCTGAGGCTATTAATTTTTTAAGGAATTCATTCTGAATTTTTTGAGGGGAAATCTCAGGGAACTCAGATGGTCAATTTAATGTCTTTAATTCTAATCTTTAATTTTAATTCACATTCAAAAGAATATGATCCAAGTCTGCTCTAAATTATTTTCTATTTGGACCTGATCTACCTCGAAACCAGTCCATAGCTGACCATTTTCAGGTCACCCAGTACTGTGCAAGTTCAAGTTGGAAATTTTCCCCTTTTTCACATCAAGTTTTTGCCTCGAGGTTTGTTCTTTAACAGGCAAAGTGAAAGGAAGAGCCCCTTTTTCACAGGGTATACCACACTTCTGGCCTTCTAGGCAAAAGCTGCATACACTGATTTCCCAAGGGGAATGGCATGCTGTTAGGAGATGGGATCATTGGCATGAACAACTCCCTTCCTTGCAAACTGCTGTCTTCTTCATCTCCCTTTGGCAAAAAGCTCTCATTGATAAACCTCAGCAGGCAACTGGGCATTCCCTCAGTTGTTTTATCCTCAGTTCACCTGTCTTGCTGGCCCAAGTGCTGCTGAGAGGCTTTGGGATCATGCCATGTTTTTGCATGGATAAAGGAGATGCTATGAGAAGATTCAATGGGAGGTCCCTTAGACAAACCTATCCAAAGGCCTGGACCACTGTTTCAAAGATTCATTTTGTGCACATCCTCCTTGCAGGAGAGCCCGAGGTAGCCAGGGCTGTTGACCTTCTCCAGCTCCTCATGGTGAGAAATGGTCACACCCCAGCACTGAGCTCAGAGTGCCCTGCAGGCACCTCCCTTCCCTGGCCCCACACATCCCCAGCTGCCCTCCTTCTCCTCCTCTTCCCCTCTTTGGCACTGATCTGAAACCCCCATGGGTCACACAGTGGGCAATGAGATTAAGACTGGGATTTGTAAAGATGAAGCCTTTTTAGAGAGCTTAATAGGCCAGATGCTCAGCTGAGGATCAGGCCATCTGTCCATTCAAGCCCTACCTGTACAGCAGGTTATTGCTAAAAGAGAGGGTGACAGTTTAGGACTGCAACCCCAAAACCCAGGGACACAGCATCCTCCTGACACAAAAAACTTGGAAGAGAAAATGGTAGATGATGTTCCTGGCTGATAAAGGCACTAGTAAGAGGGAGACAAGCCCAACTACATGCATGGCAAAGGACTTCTTTGCTCTTCCAGCAGATATTAAGGAGCCTGAGAGTCAGTAATTAGGCTCACTTTAAAATCCTTTGCTCTACCAGAGTAGAGTGAAGTGAGCCCCCCCAGAAATGAGAGTCAGGCCCAGTCTCCAGAGCCAGCTGCTGCTTTAGTGCAGTGATCTGTCTCCATCCTCCCTGATAAGCAGTCTATGCCCCGTGACTTATAATAAAAGGGAACGATGGTCCCTGCACAAACCCAGAGAAGAGGTATTGATTTGCAAATAGTTTAAAAGAATATTCAAGGGTCATGAGCTGACCCTTTTTCAGCTCTGACATTTTATATCAGGGGGGATCCCATTGAGATGGGAATTCATATCCTAGACATTGTTTTGTCCTGTTTCATAAATAAGTTGAATAGCTTAATTGATTGACACCCACTGCACTTTCCCAGCTTCCTCAGGCTCAAAAGTACACTGCTGTTTTCTGCCATAAATAATATGAACTTTCAATCAGCCGCCAGGCACAAAAAGGAACTGAGAATTCTTCATACAATAGCTGCAATCTGGCATACGAGGCACTGCAGGTCTAAAGGGAGAGCGGTATTTGATGTCACCAGGTATTCATTTTTTTCCTGTGGCACCAATAGCATTTTCCTACCCAAACGACCTAAATCCCAAAGAAGAAGCACCCAGGGGCCCCTGCAAGGAGGAAGACTGGTTTGTCCTGCAGTTTATGTGGGTTAAGATCCTGGTTTGCAATACTGTAAACATAACATGGAACCATGTGCTGGACCATCCAGTCCAGTCCCTTGGACATGCTGGTGCAGCATCCCTTCATCTCTCTTAGATTCTGGCCCAACTTCATCTCGAGTGACATTATTCACCTCAAGCTCCCCATTTATCCCCAGACCTCACTCCTGATTATTTCAAATCTCCTAATTTTCAATCCATGCTTATTTGTGTTTAACTGAGATCAATCTGCTCTCATGGCAAGTTTATTCTTTTACTTAAATAGTTCTTTTCCTCCCTGGATATTTAGTCCCCAGTGCATTTTGTTTTCATTGGTCCTCCTCAGTCTTGGTTGCACTAAGGAAAATGAGCTACATTTTACATCTCTTATTTTTAATGCAATTCAATGGCCTTTTCAGCAATTCTGGTGACTTTTGGAGAGCTCTTGGCTTAGATACAGCCTACACTTTCAAGAAACAGATGCAAAAAGAGTGTGAAAGTGTTGAGGACTTCCTCTCAAGGAAGGAAAGTGTGGATGTAAGTGCTTACCTTCAGTTGCCCAAGTTGGAAAATGTTAGCTTCTGACCTCCCTGTGCTTTAATTTCCTCATCTGTAAAACAGAAAGAACAACACAGACCTCAAAGGGGAGTAATTAATTTTTCCAAAGTGCTCCAAGATCTTCAAATGAAAAGTTCAGTTCTAAACGTGAAGCTCTTTTGTCTGTTGTTCTTTACTTGTTACTTCTTGAGCAGTGCAAACCTTGGAGTGAGGGCACTGAGCCAGACCAAAGCCAAGGCAAGTTCCCCACTGATTACAGTGGGAACCCCTTATGCAAAAGGTTTCATAAGGGGTGACAGGCATCTGCTGCTAAGACAGAGCAATAAAGACTGGGAGGGAAAGAATACTGACTGAAACCATTGCAAGGCCAAGTGAGATCAGTAGCTTTTCTTTAGAAATAGCAGCAAACAGTTAAATCTATTTTTCTTGCTTTGCTTCAGCAGAAATTTCTCCAAGGATGATCACCATACACACCCTCATCTGTAATTAATAAATGTTTGGAAGGACACTTTCCCACTCAACATATGAAATTATAGATGATCCCTTAATTCCCCAGACATTTGCAAGCCTTGTCTTGTCAGAATTGAATTTACTACAGCTGATTACCCTGAGAATGCACTGACCTTCTTAGCTCCTGCTGTGGTCTTTATTTTTTCCATGGTAGATAATATGGGGACCAGAAACTGGGGACTTGGTAGTAGGGATTATGTGATACTAATGAGACAAAGCTTATTGTTGATGTTAACTGTTATTACCACTAAAAAAGTGCACGACTTCAGACAGATGGACTTCACTTTGTTACACCAGGAGGGAGCGAATGCATTTTGACAGTAGCAGCATCTATTTAAAATCTGGACCACATCTGGTGCTTCTCTGAAGCAGACCATATCTGATCAATCAGAATTATGGCTCTTCAGTCTCCAGACGAGTTAGAAGAAATTCATTATCTGTTTTGAAGCCTTCTTCTCTTTCATCTATTAAAAAAAATAGAATTGTCATCAGATCCATTTAGCTAGTGAAAGAAAAAAAAAATACAGTAATTAAACTAACTAGCAAGCTCCACATCTGAAGACATGATTTATTCTTTGAAACACAGTGTATGTAGGTACTTGGCTCACACTAGGCTTCAGTCAACAGTTTCCTAGCTGATGAAATAGGTAGCCTAGGACTTATCTCCATTTCTGGTTAATTCATAAACTCTTGGAAATACCAACAGGAATTTCTCCAAACTCTGTCAGAGGTCAATATTTGTCTTTCAGTAACATTTAGCCCCTGGGCATGGGGCTTGAGAGTTACCACCTTGAGGACAGCAGTGTCTCCATGTGGTCTCCTGCTCCCGAGGATGTCACCCCTGTCCTGTTATCCCTTTCTGGACCTGCAGTTTCAAATGCTCAAAATGGGCACTACATGCTGTGAGCTCTTCCATGCGTGGTCTGCTGAACCCAGAAAGGTGGTGAGAGCCTGGGCTTACAAATAAGCAAAAGCAGAAGGCAAAAGGATCCTGTTCTGGATCACTTTAATTTCTTCAGGTTTTTTGTGATTTTTCTTCTTGCCTTTGCTGATGAGCACGATCATCACACCATGTATAAATCAGCCTCTGAAGTTCTTATCACTGCTGCCATCCTTACCACGTTTTAAGAGCACGTTTACCACGTTTTTAAGAGTTTGAAAAGAAGCCTTGTGAAAACAATTGACTTACATCTCCCTCATTCACAACTTTTCAAACAAAATTTTTATTGAAAGATAAAGCATTTTATAGGTGTGATGACTAAAGTTAGTGAGAGGGCGGGGAAACACAGGTTTTATGTGCAAAAGTGTAACCTTGGAAGAACAATTTAAAATGTTCATCAACGCTTGTGAAATATTTCTCAAAATTCTTTGTCAAACTTCTATTTTTAATTCTTGCTAACGAAACCCAGGGAAATTATTTACTTTTTTGAGTGAGGTGGAGGCAGTGACTGTAACCTTGCAGAGGAACATCAGGTGTGCAAAAGAGACCAAGGCTGGCATTAATTTCATCTGTAGCAGTGATAGCTCAGGAGCAAATGATTTTGACTGCTTGTTGATCACGTCCAGATGGGTAAAGTACAAAATGAGGTTATAATAGCTGCCTGCCTCAATGCTAAACCACCCTCAAAATTAGGTGGGGCAGCTCCAAAGCCATTTATCTACCTTGGGTGCAGGACTGTCATGGGAAAATTGACTCAGGATGATATATATCAAAATCTCCTGCTGGCAGTAGTAACTCCTCTGGAATTTCTACAAATCATGGATGACAATTTTCCAACCAAGAAATAAAAGCTAACGGTAACTAAGGTGGAAATGATTATGTTGGATCCCTGTCTGAGTCAGTTAGAAACACATGGTGTTTCAACACAACCAGGTTCACAAAGATGAAACAAGTATAAGGCAGTTGTAAGGAAGGACTGAAGACTAAATGTGATGCATGCAATTAATAGTTTTAAATTATTTAGCTAGATGTAAAAAGAACCAAATAACAACAAAAAAATCAGACTAAAGCTGTAAGTAAGGAAGCAAGCATGGTTCCAAAAATCTAGAATAGAAAAGTATGTAAAATAAGCAATAATAATGGATGGATGTTTAGAAGACAGATGTTGTAAACACTGAAAATACATCCTGGAGCTATAAAAAATTAATAAAGAAGCAAAGGGATGGAAGGAAATATATATGGCCAAAAAAAATCCACAGTAAGGAGCAGATGTTTGAGTCCATTGGGACCAAGAGTAACCTTACTAATACTAAAAGCCCATGAATAGTGAGAGCACCAGAATAGTCAGTAATAATGCAGAAAATCAAAAGTGTTAACAAATGTGTCCCTTCCCTTCCCAGGAGTAAATCAGGACATGCTCATATCAAAAGGAAAGAATGAATATTTTCTACTCAGGCCATAATTGAAATGGAAGGAGAACAGTCACTACTGAAGTAACTTTTTTAACAACCAGATACATGGCACCAGGACTACTAAAAGTGCAGGTTAGGAAGTTCCTCTGGATGCTGCTTTTAGTAACTCAGGCCCAGCAGAGGCAGAAACATGAGAGAAAGCAAATACTATTGCAATGTTTGGACAGGGTGAAGGAAATGATCAAATAAGTATAAATCTGTCATCCTGGCACTCACTAAGGGTTGCAATAACAGAAAAATTTACAAGACTTAACTACTAAAGATTTCAAGGAGGTACTCTAAATATTTTGCAATTTATGGAAAACAGAGCTTCTAAAGGTTGCTGTTATAATCACTGCCAAAGACAGAGACAGATAAGACCTGTTGATTTCACTTGTTCTCATGTCCAGAAAAGATGGGAAATATTCCACATATTCACCAAGAAATATCTGGGGTTTAGAAAAATGTGACATAAAATACAGACTTACTTTCTTCGAAAAATATTTCTTATCACTCTTAGAAGGATGAAGGAGGTCCTAATTAGTGCTTGTACAATTTGACCTAATTTTTAATTTAAAATTACCAGCTGCAATCTGTAACCTTTTCATTTAGTTGTGGTGATGAAGTAAGTTTTTTGTCAGTATTCTATTTTAAGAATGGTTTAAGGCTTTAAGGCAGTGCAATCCAAAACACCTGTAGACATCCACAGCTGATAAAAAGTACTCTTCTCTCTATTGTTACATAGGCTTCAGTAATTAACCTCTGATATAAAGAAATAAAGAATTTGTGAAAGAAGTGGAAGAGAAATAGTCAACTCCATCTAATTTCCACCCAAGTCAGAAACAGGCATGAAGCATGGTCTCCAAAAATAACTGAAATGCTTCCTCTTTTTTTTTTTCTTTTAAATCTGTCATTTCTTTGCTGAAATAAGACATATCAATTCCTCGAGGTGAAGAGATAAATTCCTTTTTTGTCCTGAACTTTCTGAAATGATCCCCACTCCCAGATGGAGTGTGCAATGGCAGGTTACCGAGTTCAGGGAATTTCTGTGGCTCGTGCTGTGATTTCTGCATTTCCCAACAGCCCTTTTACCATATGGACTTGAAACTCACTTTCAATCTCTGAGCCATCACACCTGCTTTAAAACTGTCTGTGACTTGAGGGGTGGGATTGAGATCCAAGATTAGGACACGGGAGCACAGCAAAGTGCCCAAACTTTCATTGTGGTCAGTGGAAATGGAATCAACTCATTCTTATCAGCAGGTTAAATTCCACACAAGTCCCTTTAACATCTAATTTTTTTCAGAGAAATTGATCCAATGTTCTGCAGCAGGAAAACAGAGCCCTCTTTTCCAAGGCAATACTTCAATCTATGTTTCTCTTTAATAACATTTCTCCCAAGGGCCATAGAGAAGGCATTGCTCACTGCTTTAAAGGAAATGTTTTTTTAAAGACCCCATACTTCCTCAGCTTTTATAAACTCCTCTGTTTCACAGATGTGTCCTCTCAAATCTTGATGTCTCATGGGTACACCTAGATTTTTGTAAGCGCCATTCAAGAATTAGTAAAACCAAAGCTTTGCATTGATGTCAATCTGCTCTTGGTTCTTTTGAGAATTTATTCCTCCTTACTTCTGGATGTGCCCACTGAAGGAAGGAAAAGCCCAGCTTTCTCCCAAATGCCATGTGTGCCATTCCACATCCAGCTGGGATATAACAGCATTGGAGCCAGGCTTGCAGGGGTTGCAAATCCCTTGTGCCAAGAGTGTTCTCCTCAGACAGACAAAGCACAGCCAGCCCTGTCCTGCAGCAGAGAGCTTGGAAATAACAGCAGGATTTGCTGAGGTCACCCTGAGCCATAACCTTGGTGTGAGCTCCCCACTGCCAGGAACAGGGTGGGAGGTGCATGCATGAGAACGCCTGGGGGAAGGAGGCACATTAGCATCACATCTCTGATCGTCAAGATATGCTGCCAGGAGACTGTTTGTGGGTACTCAGTTATCGCATTATGATTTGCAATATTCCAAAATACGGTATAAAAAAAGACCCCAAGCTGAGACAATGCCCTGCAGCACCAACTCTGATGGTAGAAACAGGTTTTCCACACCTGCTGACTTCACACCCAAACCCACATCTGTTTAATAAACAGTAGCAGGAATAAAAAAATACCAGCTCTGGAGTTTCATCAACAATTCGAGTAAACTTGTTATTATGTCAACAATCAGCTATTTCTGCTTGGTGACTGTCACGCACATTGACCTGAGAATGTTTCTGAGTTGGTCTTATTTGGGACAAGGATATGATACAGGTGTAATTTTAAAAGCACTCAGATAGCGTGACATGGATTGCTTTAAAAGGACTCTCGTGGAGGAGCTCAGACACAAAGTTATCTTGCTCATACAGGTGGTATCAGCACATTTTCATCCCTGATTGAGTTTGAATTTTAAAGTTAATTACATTAAGTTAGACAAGATGAGGAGATTGTGTGCTGACAGTCTTTTTGCTTTGCAAGCCATGCCAAATGCCAGTGATTAGCACCTTACAATCTCCTGATCTTCATCCCTAACATTTTTCTTCTAAGTCTTGTTCTTCAGATTCTTTAGGTATTCTATAGAGCCCTACCTAATCTTCCCATTTTACTGTTCTTCCCTCACCTTCCACACACACCAAGCATTACAATGCTTGTTCACTTACTTAGCAATGCAGCCTTGCAAGACCCCAACACACTTGGTTGTATAATGAGGATCATAATGAAAATACTCCATGGAAGAAAAAAGAAAACAATTCTTTTGCTTTTATCTTTCATTTCACTGAAACACTGAATTTTAATTTTTTTATGAAAAAATTAAATTAAACATAAAATGTTAACAGGTTTTTATAGCTCACAAGAACAAGCATATTAAAGCAAGACACTGAGTTGGACTGAGTGCAAGAAAGCATTATAGTCCTTATTCCTAAAACCAAGTAAAAATTCAAAATCGTGGCAGGATTCAAGGTTTCTCCAGCTGACTATTACAGATTTCAGTATTCTCAGAACTTTAACAAACTTAGCCCAAAGCCCTGAGCTGTTAAATCAGCCTACAAAAGAGAACCCCTTTGCTGGGGTCCCACTGAAGCACCGTCTGCCATCAGCTGTGGACCCGTCCTGCTGGGCCCCAGCTCTGCTCCCCTTTCAAAGCCAGCCAAATCCATTCGTGTCACACGCTCTGCCTGCCCAGGACCAGCCCCTTTCTGCCCCTGTGCCCATTTGGCAGGGCCCCCAGCCCTTCCTCCAGCCCACGCTCCTGTCACACACGCAGATTGCAGCCTGAGCACCGTTTTGGCACCCCAAACACACAACACCTGTTTTGAAGGTTAACAGATAGTGACAAGTATAATCACAGCTTCTGCTGAAGTTTTAGCCTGCCAGACAGCCAATTATGCTATTATTTTCAATAGTTTTTTCTCCCCACAGACATAACCCATCACTTTTGCAAGGCAATGCCACAGGCAGCTGCAGCATGCTCTGTTTTGGAAAGGTGGTCGCCTTTCCTTAGGCTCCTTCCTGATGGCCAGCAGCTCTCTGTGCCATTCCCCACCACGCCATGGCATTTCTCTGTGATGCTGCTCCTCAAAGGTCACGGTAGGAGGATGCTCCATCAGCTTTTCCCACCTTATGTCCATCAGGTGAGGTCATGTCTAGAGTTCTCTCCTCACATTTCACCTCTGGGGGCCCTGGGGTCCGTGGCCAAGAGCAGTCACGAGCTGCCCCAGTTGTGGTCGTGCTGCAGGACTGGGATTGGAGCCGGGGTCACTGCCAGGGCAGGAGGGGGAGGCTCAGATATCCTTGTCTAAAGGTTCCCACGACCAGAAAGTTCCTCAATCTCAGAGCAGGGGGTTTTCATTTGTCAGTGAGCGTGCTTTGACAGAGGTCTTCTCCCCAGGCAGGCAGCTGGGGTCGTCTCTTGTGCAGGGGAAGAGAGGGAAAATTAAAAAATGGGAGTGTAATAACACCCCCAGCTCCTACAATGCACTGGTGTTCAGTCCTGCAGCCTCACTGAGGACACAATTCCTGGCCATTACAGTGGGAACAAAAACACTGTCCTAGACCTTCATATTTTCAGCATTAGGCTTCCAAAAACTTCAGACCAGAAGCAATCATTCATTTGTCAGTGCACCATTTTGATTTCATCTTGGCACAGAAAGGAGAGACCAAGTGTTCTCCTTCCTTTCCTGGAAGAAGGTCTAAAGATACGTGCAACACATCCAAGGTCCATTTCAAGGTCCATCCCTATTGCAATCCCTGCTGACCTGAGCTGAGCAGCTCAATACAAGTGAGGATTCTTTCTTCAGGGTACTTAACACTCTGCAATTGAACCCCTGGGACAGAAAACAAGCATTGGGCATAGTGGATGTAACCTGGAAGGATGGGATAAAAAACAGATTGTTACTTCACAAAACAGGGACACACAACTTTTTGAAAAGACCTTTATTTTTCCAGTTTAACTGAAAAAGAAAGGAAGATTTAAATACTCATTTGAAGGGTCATTAATCCTGTCACCAAAAATTAAACAAATATAGTAGCATGGAAAACAGCCATGGTGAGATGACAGTCTGCAACACTCTTCTCCAGTGAAATCCATTGCTTGTTTCCACTAGAGCTGATGTGTTTTCTGTAGGACTACACAAAACAGACAGCCCTGTACCCATCACATGAGTGGGGACAAGAGCCATGTTTAGCAGGTTTGCAGATGGTGACAGGAACAGCACTGGCATTTTTGTTGTGGAAAGTCAGAGGCTCAGGATATAGCTAGGAAAAAATTACAGTACTGGTGTAATGATGTGCCAGCATAGAAAAATTCAGAGCATTGTTTCCTTTGGGATGGGAAGGATGGACAGGGAATAATGTTTTCTTCTTTCCTTGTTGCCCTGCTACCTGGGATGCAGATGAGCATAGCATTCTCCTAGTATTGGGGAAAGTAATGTTTCTCCTGTAACTTTCTGGCAAAATACCAGTTTGGGGGAATCCACAATTTCCCTGAAGACAGGGAATGTGCTGATGGCAGCACAGTTTCCAGTGGCCTGCCTTACTTGCTCTGAGTTAAGAAAGTTCACAGACCTGCACAGAGGGGGTAGTCACGGGGGACCTGGAACCATCAGATGCCAAAATCTTGTGCCAGCTTTTCCTGACCTAAGGGTGCACTGGGGGTACTTGGAGGCATCATATCCCAGAAGACAAACAGAGGGGCTTGGCATGGAAGTGGAGCTGAGGATATAAACAGCTGTCAAAAAGCCCAGATCCCACCTGCCCTGTGCAGTGAGAGGGCTGGGAGAGAGCAGGAAGGTGGGATCAGCTCCTGGGCATTCCAGAGTGGGCTCATGGTGCAATCTGTGTCAAGAGATGGGAGATCAGCCTGTCTGACCTGGTATATCTCCTACCCGGACCACAGGGTGGGAGGGGGGTCATGGAACATACCCAAAATTGCAGATGGTGGTTTCCTGACAGGAAAGTTCACAGCAGTTCATGATCCACCTGCTTCTGGTGTGGGACTTACACCCCTCCACGTGCTAAAATGTTGGCCACTATTGTGGATGCTAAGAAACAGAACAGCTCAGCAAAACAGTCTGCAGGAGGGAAGAGGTTATTTAAAGGGTGTTTGCCCAGGCTCGGCACCAGCAATGCTGTGTTGGGAGGCTGACAACCCTGCTGGGGGGAGCAGTATGAGGTGAGGAGTTAAGTGCCAAGTTCTCATCAGCCTTTTCCAACCACAACACTGCAGCTAAATTTAAACAAAATCTGTTCCCGTCCATTCTGCCTGCCGTGCTCTTCCCTGTCACACACAAGGGGACCTGAATTTGATACAAGCCCCCAGGCATTTATTTATTTTCAATCTCTTCACCTGGTGACCACCCACCCCTCCAGAACACCCCATGACCTCTGGAGCAGACAGTGTGCCAGGGACACCCAACCACCACTTCATGGGAAAGGACAGAAAAATGTAATAAATTTGCTGATGAGGTGCATTCACAGTCTGCAAGAATTGTTAAGGACCTGCAGGCTGTCTAGCTCTCAGGTAGCTTGGGCAACCATGGGGTACCTTCTCCACTAAAAGTAAGGCTTACACTTAAACCAAAGCTGTTCCCAAAGAGAGGATAACTTCACAAATGTTTGGTTTTTGGTTTTTTTTTGTTTTTTTTTTTCTGAGAGCAGATCTCCTTGGCAAATGCTTTTCCTTTTTCTGAGAGAGACACAGGAAATATCTGGTAAGACCTCCTGTGTCCTGAGCTGCAGGACAGGTCAGTGAAGAGCAATGAACGTCAGCTGAGCCTGTGCTATTAAATTCAAACCAGCGATGCCACACGAGTTTTCCTCTTATCATATAATCAAATAAAACCAAAACTTCCATTCTTTTTCCATCCTGCACTAATGCCACTGGAATGACGTGTAGGATAATACCAGAAAAGTTACTGATGCAAAATAAAAATAAGGGTTGAGTTTGCACACTGCATGGGCTGGGGATTATTACCCATTTAATACATCTCTTTTGTCATGTATCAGAGGCAGAGCTTTTGAGAAAAAATCTGTTTACTTACTGTCTATAACTAACACTGCCAGTTAAAATATTATGTGGTATATTGTTAATGAGATACCAGAAAAGCCCAAAACAGGAAGAACAGCATTAACAAAAACACAGAGCATGTCCTCCACAGATGGAAGACACAAAACACACCTATATTACACAATGGTATCCAAAATGCTCCCGTTTGGCAAAGATAAAATGTTATCCCGAACACAGCACTTCTGAATGAAATCCAAGATAGACGAGTGGGTAAATGCCAGAGCCTTTTATTTTTTTCTTCAAAAATTTCTGAAAGGAAATAATAATTTACAAAACCTTTCTTACTGGTAAAACAATATAAGGAAAGGAAAGAAGGATAGAAGATATAAGTAAAGAAGGAAAGAAGGAAAGGACAACAAAAAATTATGGCTACTTATGATCCTGTCAAAGCAGTTTTTGTAATTACTAACCCAGGAGAGACTTAGGCTATGAGTTGGGTTTCCCGGGGTTTAATTAATTAAAGTAATACAGAACAACATTAAAGAACTTGTTTGTTTTGCCATGGTCAGTTATGACCTGATATATGGCCTGTGACCAAACTACCAGGACTTTCTTGTGTCTGGTCCTGCCATGCTGGGATTTGGTTTTTATTAAGTAACCCTGCACAGTCTGCACGTGCTCTCCAAACAAAACCAAGGCTGTGAGCACTCAGTGCCACTGAGCACAATCCCCCTGGTGTGCCCAACAGCTCCCAAACACACACCTGGCCCAATCCCTTCCCCAAAGATGACATGAGGATTTATCTGTTTTAGCTGGTTACATTTAAGAATAAAGAGGATATTTGCTTTTCCATACCTTTCTTTTAGAGTCTACATAGTCTCATAAACAATAATGGTGGGCTCTGGGAGGATTTAAGAAAATCTCCTCCTGTTTTGAAAATCAGAAGTGAGACTCCTTGGCACTACACAGGCAGAGAATCACTCTGATAGCTGGACCCAACCTCTTCTGCATTTCTGCTTAGCTGAAACTAATCCTACAAATGATCTACAGGAGCTACACAAGACACATGACCAAAGCCTTCATCCCGGAATAATCTGGAAGAAGGCTCATATTTCTGATTCAATATCTGTTTTTGTCACAGAGGATAAATGATTTCTGCAATACAGGCTTGGAGACAGCTCTCCTGATGATAACTTGTCAACAGGGTAGCAGGAAGGCAAGGGCATTTAGCCTTTCAGTTCCTGTGTATGGAAATGTGGATGGATTTCTGGGCTGCTGCTCAAGCCCAAATACCAGCTCTGCACTGTGTTTGGAGCATCAGATAAATAAAGCCACCTACATCACTTATGAATAACCAAAAATGGTGGAGCAACAGGGAGCACCTCCTCAGGCCTTCAGGCGAGGGCCATAGCTGAGCTGAGAGCAGAGACTGCTCCCTGACACACAGCTGAGAGCACTCCCACACCACTGAGTCATTTCCTACCACCAGGAAAGCACAATCCATCCCTGGTGACTTCTCAGGACAAGGTGACTCCAGCATGGGAGGCAGCAGAGGGACAGCATCCACTTTTTTGACTTGTCCCTGCATAGCACAGAGCACAGAGCAGCAGTGTGGGGGACACCAGCCTTGTTCTCAAGTGGAGCATCATCCCCAGTGCCCAGCCATGACCCTGCAGTGCCAGGCCTGCCCACAGCCCCTCACCACAAGGACACCTCATACACATTCATTTTAAATATAGAGAGGTGATCCACTCCCCCACCACCCTGCAGCTCAGTGATGCTTTAGCCAATTAGATTGATCCGAGAGTCCTAAGTGGGATATAGTCAGCATTTAAGTAGATCATTGACAAAAATAGAAAATCAGAAGGACCTAGGAGCTATTTTGGTCTAGCCTTTGACTGTAAATGGTGTGGCTGATAGCTGAGACTACTGGCTCCATTACAAATAAAAGCCCCATCTAGAGTAAACAGATGAACTGACTCAAATAAACCAGCTTCTGTTTTTACATTTTTAAGAGCCTTTTCCTATGAGAAGTACTCTTAAAAAGGTCTGAAATGCCTTATCCCAAGGTCCCTTATAAGTGAAACAATTAACCCCTACTCTCACCAAATACCTTCTATTTTTCAAGTGCAATGCAGTTATTGATGTGCACAACCATTTTCAGATGATGCCTTTTCATTCAGAGCAACAATATCCATATATGAAAATACAGCTCATCTCTTCTAGTGGTATCAGAGAATTCAGTTTCCAGTAGATAAGATTGCTGCACTAAACCATGCTTGGGAATGCAATATCCAGCTTCTGATCTTTGACTGCTTTAATATTGGCTTCCCACTGTAGCATTTGAGAAATGTTAATGGTCTCTTTTTTTGAACAGCCAACACCTGTGAGAGGGAGGGAAGTGGTATTATCTCTGTTTTACAGAGGATTGCTGTTAGCAGAAGCAAGCAAAGGTCAAGGTTATCTGCAATGTCTACAGTCCAGCCAGAAATAGTTCCTCTGGGTTCTATGGAGGGTATTAAAAAGGTAAGGAAGTTGGTCAAAATATTTCTTGGAAACCAAACTTACCCTGGCAGTAGAAGAATGCTTAATCCAGAAAAAAGCAAAACAAAAACTAGCAAACCAAAACAAACTGTCAACACAAATCCCAGACGGTAGAAGCTCAATTAAAGTACTGAAATAGAGAGTGTTTTTCCCAGCTGTGAGGATAACCTTACCATGATCTCCTAAAAAGGGGGTTCTTCAGTCCTTCATTTAAGAGTTTTTATACGAGCTCATTTGGGAACTCTGAGCTTGATACAGAATGATGTTGTATGGTTGAACCAGGGGGGAAGTCAAACTGAAAGAATATCACAGTCCCTTCCAGCCTGAAAGTCTGTGACAGATCAGTGTCTTTCATATGGATAGTTCTTGCTCCAAGCAGATGCTGAATTATTGCAGCATTTAAGTGTTTTGCTGCTGGCTCTGATAGGATTCTGTGCTCCTACCATGCTGCTCCCCAGCTCTTTATCTTCAGGAGAATGCCCTGCTGGTAAGGGCTGACATGAGCTTTGACTTCTAGGCACCATGTTATTATAAAAAGTACCAGATCCAGAAATGGACTGACAATCCAAGATAAGAGAGTGGCAAAATATCAATTTACAGCCTCTTGCTCAAGACAAGCACATCCCACAAACAGAACACATGTTCGAACTGCTTGTTCACATTGCTCCAACATGCCAAGGATTCTCAAGTCTACTGGCCTGGAAAATTTCCAACAGTACCTGGGATGCCAAAACTGTGCTTTAGTAGATGACACCTCCTAGTATGTCACCTTGGGCTGATGTCTGTTGTGGAGAAACCTATTAGAGTTCAGCCTAATTGCAAAATCATGGAGTAATTAAGGATGGAAGGCACCCCTATGCCAACCCTTGCTTGAAATAGGGTCACCTTCAGAGCTGTCTGCTCCACTTTTAAGTATCTTCAAGGATGGAGAATCCCCAAATTGAAACCACTGAAAGAAGAGACATAAGTAATGGAAACAAACTCTTCTTGCCAGCAGTAGAGGGTAGAGCAAGAGGCAGTACTAAAGGGGAGCAGAGGAGGTTCCCAGCTCAGAAGGCTCAGACTGGCAGCTTTGGGACCTGGAGATGGGGGATAAACTCCACTTTTGGAGGTTTTCTAGAGTAGGTGACACAAAGGCTGTGCTGGCCTCACCCCTTATGGCCTGCTTTGAATAGAGGTTAGAGATCACCAGAGGTCCCACCCAACCAGTGTGTCTGTGATTCTGTTAGATTGTTCAATGGATCAATCAATCAATGGAAGCAAACATAGTCTTTGCAAAGTTGTACCTCAAAATTCTATCAAATATTTTGGAAGGATTGCCAGCCATGAGGGACAGAGCAGATGGGTTGATTCACTGCATCTAGGTTTTGAAAAACACTGATAAATGATAAAGTCTCCAAATAATTTATTGTCATGGACTATCATAAACTCATACCAGATTAAAACACAGGAAGTTAAAAGAAGAATAAAGGATGGTATGAATGTACACATATACATATGGGTCCATATTTTTGCATGTATTTGTACATTCTGACATATGTAACAGAAGAAGAGTTTCTGGGAAGCCCCCCCAATACCTTATAACTTGTGCTGGAATTTCAGGTGTTTAGTGCAATCATAGTCATCTGGAAAGAGAATAGGTGATGGGTGAAATGACCAATGATCAAGTATTAAAAGTTATCCAAGATTTTCTGATCTAAGCCTGAATGTGAGTAATTGACAGTCAGTATCAATAAACACAGATTAATTTATGTGGGAGAATCATCCTAGTCATACACAGAAAAACAACTGACATAATTGTGAATGATTGTCTGAAAATTCCAGGCCAGAGGCAGGCTTTGAAAAAGAGAGTGATAAGTTTTATCACAAGAGGGCAGAGAACAAAATTAAAAGTCTATTGCACATCCTCAAATTTTGTGGAGGGAAATGCTGATCAGAGGCCTGGAGTGGCATTTGTGTGCCAAGTGACTGCATGAACTCTGCAGCTTGCAAAGAGCTGATGGTGGGGTGTGTCCCCACATGCAGAGGCACCAGAAGCTGGCTGCTCCATCTATGGGTTGGCTTTCCCCTGACCCTGGCATAGGGTCCTTGCAAAAAGCTTAACTGCACCATCCATACCTGTCCACCCAGGTACCACCCATAACGTGAGCAAGAGACAGGACAATTAGCAGCCTGACACCACTTAAATATTTCATTTGCATGACTAAATTTCACATATGTGACCAGAAACCCCCCATTTCAGCCTGCAGAGGGAGAGTGGGAAGGGAAGAAAGCAAGAGACAGACCTCTGACTCACAGGTGCTCAAGTATGATAAGAATAAAAGAGAAATGGCTCGACATAAGATTCATCTTTCACACCCACAGGTTCCATGATGGGACTCTAACAACCATGTAGTCTTCAAGTAGCATCAGGAACAGCAGAGATTCCAGTTTAAGGCCACTACTGTTTACTTATAAATTGTATTGGTGGGTGGAAATTCCTATTTCCAGTTTTGTAAGACAACTAATTGCTCTAGAAACCTCTGCTGTCTGCAGAAAAAGTGTCAGGGCCTGTGGCAGGTTCAACAGCCTGGAGGACAAAGTCTGGGCACCAAGAGCAGTGGACAGGACATTACATTCCATGGGCCAAATTAGGGCTGGTGCACAAAATTTGTCTTGCCTGCAGCTGTTCCCAGGCAATGAGCCCAGTGAAGGAAAAGCTGTCTGCCTCCTGGATCACGATGAACTTTCTCCATCTCTGGGCCACATATTGCCATAAGAGGCAGACACCTGAACTGCCAAGTGCTTTACTGACAGCTGAACAAATTTGTGTCTGATGGACAACCCTTTCTAGTAAGATTTTCATACAAAGTGTTTAAATATACTGGAAGATTTACAACGTAGGTTATTAAGAGCTAGGATATCAAAGAGTTCCCACCTATTCTCAAACCCAGTTTTGCAGACACTATGTACAGACCTTTGAGCTCTTGGTATGATAAACATCATCCAGATGGATTTGGACTTCTACTCCTAGTATAACCAGTGTGTAATTCATGGATGCAGTAGTATTTTTGGCAGTAGTATTTTGACTTCTACTTCTTACAGAATGTTGTTCTGTGTCTTAAAGAATGCTGTTACAGAGTCCTGCAAAACCAAGCAATGTCACTTTTGCATTTTAGTTGTGCCTGACAGGCTTCAGAAACCAAAACTCAACCCCACGGTTTTGCAAGCAGAGAGTGTGACAGGAAAGCTGGCCAGCACCCAAGCCCATCCTGACAGGGGAAACTGGCTCAGCTGTTTCTGAAAACACCTACTCAGTTCACCCATGCACCGAGCAGTTTTACAAGTTAGTCATTAACCACCTCACCCCCACTGAGCCACACAAGTACAACAACCTTGGCTCTCTGCAGCCAAGTGCCTTGCAGATGTGTAATGGAGCCAAGTCCTCACACACTCTTTTGGAGTCTGGGGCAGGAGGAAAAGAAGGAGTCTTGGAAGGAAACCCCCATCGGTTTCAATGGGACTCCAGCTGACAAAGAGGAGTCAGGAGTCTCTGTGGGTGCAGAGCCAAGTGCTGAAAGGTGCATTACAGAAAGTCAGATGAAGCATTACAGAACCTGAGAACAGCTGCTGGAAGCTGCACTGTGTGACACTGCTTGCTGTCAGGAGCTTACCTAGGGCATGAAAAAAGAGCTCTTCTTCTACCTGGAAAAGACAGACTCAAAGCCCCGTGGTGCTTGGAAGATATCTCAAACACAGGGGGTCAGGGCACGTACCCTCACAGGAAAGAGTTGTGGAGATAGAGGGGGGCCAGGTGGAGAGAAATAAGACCTGGTAATTCAGGCATGCAGCAGAATCCTCACTCCCACTTCTTGTTCACAACTTAAGGATACACAGCTTAAGTTGTGTATCCTTATCACTATACCATGCCTCCTGTATTCTGTATTCTGTATCACAGAATTTTCTCATCCATTTGTATTTTCAGAGGCCAGTTAAATCTGCAAGGGCTGGAATAGATCACACAGAAGAGAACCAGCCCTTTTTACTCAGTTTTTAAGAGCTCTACTTTGAGAGAGCTGCTTCCTGCCATGGCTCTTTGTCCCCTCAGAGCAGGACAAGCCTCATTAGCACATTGAAGATTTCCTGACCACCTTCTGGTACTCTGGGACACTGCAGTGAAAGGCTGGAGAGAACATTTCATAAACAAAAGGCTTCCATCCTCTTCACATCAGCAATACTGCAGAAGGAAACAAAACAAAAAGTGACAGTGGGCTGAGATAATGCCCTGCACCCTTGTACCCCAAAACCTCATTGCAGACAGGGTGGGGGCTGGCAGGTGGCATGCCATGGAATCACAGAATCACAGAATCACTGGGTTGGAAGAGACCTTCAAGATCATTGAGTCCAACCCATGCCCTGACACCTAACTAAACCACAGCAGCGAGTGCCACATCCAGTCTTTTTTTAAACACATCCAGGAATGGTGACTCTACCACCTCCCCAGGCAGACAATTCCAATACTTTATCATTCTTTCCATAAAAAACTTTTTCCCAGTATCCAACCTATATTTCCCTTGATGCAGCACAAGACTGTGTCCTCTCATTCTGTCTGTTGCTGCTTGAAGAAAGAGGCCAACTTGTCCCCAGCTGGGAATGGGGTCCAGGCACAGCTATGCAGTGATCTGAGCCCCTCAAGCCTCCCTGCTTGCCCCAGGCCTCGCTCCAAAGGAGGGGTGGCTCCACTTCCATCTGGCAGCTCTCGGAGCAACAAATCAAGAGACCCCTTGTTAGTTTTAAGACAAAAGGGGAGGAGAAGAACAAAAGGTCAGAGCAGGACTGATTTGTCGGCCTCCCTTCAAGTCTTTCCTGTTTATTGGAAAGTTTGCTGAGGGCTACAGATGATCCTCTGGTGTAACCTCTGCTCCAGACAGCCTCGAGCACTTGGGAGAAGGAAATGACTCTGAACTTGGCAGCATGAGGCTTGTCCAGCAGAGCTGGAGTGTCCTGCCACTCTCTGGGGAGCAGAAAGCCAAACGTCCCAGGGGAGGCTTTCAGGGCACAGCTTTTTGCCACAGGCCTCCAAGCAAAGGCAAACACCCACTGAAAGTGTGGATCTTGAAAGGATGCAGGCAAGCCCTGTGTCCGGCAGAGTCATGGCTGTCAAGGAGCCAAGAGCACATCTAGAAATGAGACCCTTCTGCCACGGGATCACACAGGGCTCCTCATGAAAGTGACTCAAAGGGAATGAAGATCTCACCCCTCAAAGCTGCTGAGTTTGCTTGTCATGCTCATCTGTGAACACTTTTAGCCTACAGACCTCAGGCATGTGGCCAAATAGTTATGGAAAGGCATTGCCCTGTCCAGATTGCATTGGCAAGGAGGCAACATTTGCTGTGGCACTTGCAGAGCCCTTGTTCCTGCAGTAATGCCTGTAGGGCTCTGGTTTGAGATGATTTTTTTTAAACAGGAGCCAAAATTTGCTAACACAAGAGCCACTTTTCCCTTGAAACAGGCAAATGTGGTTGTGAGCCCTAGCTTATGAGCACAAGTGCAGATCCTACAAAGCTAAGAGAAAGAATCAGAGGAGATCCTTAAGGGTGTAAGTGCTATGTGCCCAAAGCATCCTGCAAAGGCAGGAGCTCATCCTTGCTTGTCTCACTGGTATACAGAGATACCTCTCAAAACGGGACAGAGTTACAGCTGCACTGCATGAAAGTTGTCCTTACTCTAATCTGCTTTTCAGGCTAAATTCTCCTTTAGTTGGACCTTTTCCCCAGTTCTGGGCACTCAGGGGCTGTTGCCTTGCTGGGCTCTCCCCTCCCACAGCCTCTCCATGGTCAATCCCTCTCTGGCTGGAGGAGCAGCCTCCAGAGCAGCTGTGAGCTGGGGACCCCACGGGCAGCCAGGCTCCCCTGGCACAGCCCAACTGGTGCCACCAGCCCCAGGGAGGTGACAGCCACAGCAGGGCAGCTGTTCCCCAAGGCAAACCCCAGAAGTGTCCCCCTGAGGGCAGGTCAGTGCCAAGGGACACTCTTGGGCTGGGGTGATTCGTCCCACATGGGCAGTGGCCTCCAGCCCTGCCAATGTGCTACAGGTGGCCACAGCAACTGCAAGCTGTCCTGAAACTGGAGCCTTTACAACTAGTTAAATAACAGATATGGTCCATTAGTTTGGCAGGCCGACAGGCCCCCGTGCCAAAAAGCCCATCTCTACTCAAAAGGGACACTGTTAACAGTAACTCAAGAGGATGCAACAGAAGAAAATAAACAACAGTTGAGGCAGTTGGTGTAATTGGCCAGCAGACGAAAATAAATTTATGCCAGCTTGTGAATACAGCTGCTGAGCATGATTCAGTGAGTAAATCGTGTGGCATAGAGCACAGGGCAGGCAGGAATAAAATTAAGCAAGAGACAAAAGCCAGGCTGCCTCTTGGAGAATATCACCCCTCCAACCACCCAGCTTTTCCCATTTCTGCCCATTTCACTCTTATGTGTCTCCTCATGTTATTAATGTATGGGTTTCCCAGCCAGCCATAATGTTTTTCAGGAGGGACATATGCTTGAACCACTGCTAAAACAAATACCCAAACCTCACAAAACCCAAGCAGAATTAAAAAAAAAGAAAATGTTCAGTAGAAAATCCCAACCATTTCAAGTGCTCTTTGAGCACCATACATGAATAACAAAGAGTGAGCCTGCCATTTATTCCTTTGCGGATCACTTTTAAGATCAGCTTTTGTTCTGTGCTTTTTAGAGCAGCTCAAGTCCAATGGACAAAAATTCCATTCCCAGGAGCACACAAGAAAGAACTGGGAGCCCTGGGCTGCACATTTCACCTTTACTTTTTCATTCTATACTATAAATGTTCAGCATGGTCTTAACAAACTGAGCCAGCGTCCTCCTTTATGCAGTGGGGCTAACAGCTTGGAAACTGGAATTCTGCAAGCAGGAGAGGATGGAGGCTGTAGATTATGTGAATCACCCAGGAAAAAAGAGACCTCAGCCAGAGTGGATGGGACCCTACCAAACATTAACACAATTTCTACTTTGCAGATGTTGTTTCCTGATTTTACAGACAGCAGAGAAAAGAGCTCCCCTTTTCTCATCTTGGCCTGGATACATAGAAGGCATTTTAAGACACCTGTTTATCTCCTGGTTTAGCTGCAAACCACTTGCTCTTATCAGCTCTCTCTGTGAAACACCAGCCTGCCTTTTTTTTTTGCAGAGAAGCTCCAGTTCTTGCTGGCACAAAGATGGCTTCAAAGGCAGCAGAACCCCAAGGCTCACGCTGTCTTCCACCTTCAAAGGGACGTCCCAGCTTGTTGCCAGCTCAAGCCCATCCTTTGCAGAGAGCTGGGGGTTCTCCTTCCTACAGAAACAAGCTCCTAGCAAGAGGTTTTTTCCTTGCCTTTTTCCTCAAACTGATGGGCTGCATGTTTCCCCCTGGTTTATTCACTCCATCTTTTTCAGAACAAATCACAGTGCAAAGCAATGAGGTCACTATAAACTCCACAGAAGATGTTATCACTGCTATCCTATGATTCCCTCAGTCTTTGCTTTGACTGCCTTGTTTTCCTGAGCCATATGGGAGGATAGTGCCTCCCAGCAAAATATAGACGTGAGAAGTCTCAAGGGCTCTGCCTCAGATAACAAAGACACCAGCATTTCCTTGACAATTATAACTCTAAGAAATAGAATTTTTCCTCTTTTTAGTTATAGAAGAAATATTTGGGCCAGATTTTCAGTGTATTTCAAATCCCAGGTAGGCATGGCAAACAAACGGCCTGGATTTTTCCCTAGATCCGAGAGGCTCTTTGAAAAACCAGGTCATAAAAGTGAGAGTGGGAGCTGCTGAAGGCAAAGACCTTCTACCAAATCTTGCCTTAAACAGCTTCCTGTGCTGACAGTGACTTCATTTTTCAGCCTCCCATGGAGCTTGGGAAATAATGTCACACTGGGAGCAGCAGACAGCAGTAGGAGGGAGGGACCACTGAAGTTAATGTTGTCAGGTACAGGGGACACATTTAAGCAGATACATTTTCATGCTCTGATAGGATGGAACCAAGGCCAGGAAGACCCACAGCAGGTGTCAAGGCTGGATTTGTATGCCCAGTACAAAAACCATTTCCTTCTTTGAATATGACAAACACATCTGTAGGGTGGCCACCGAGTCCCCAGGCACACGGCGTGGTAGGGTGAGGTGAACTAATTAACAATGGACTCTGTGTTGTGCACGTTTGAAAGCACAACGTTCCTTTGGGAAAGCTGTTGGTGGGCACGTGTGGCTGTGCACAGACACGTGAAGGCACTGGCTGCTGCTCCTCAGGAGGAGGCTCCAAAGCCTGGCTTTGTCCCTGCAAAGTCACTCATCCAAAGTCCTCCAACTGCCTTGCAAACATTAATTGTGGGCTCGTGCCGTGGGGATGCAGGTAAATATCAACTGCCCTGTTTTACAGACAGGCTGACCATTGCGTAATCTCGGCTGATGTCATTCAGAAACTAAAACCAAAAGGTCAGTTTTAAGGACTATATCCCTTTCCCTGCATTGTGCAATATTTCTTCGTGTTACATAACCATTTTTCCTGGTATTTTACATGTGTGCCTATTCTAAATTCTGCTGCCTTCCATGATTGTCTGCTCTGCAACCACAGGTAAGTGTCCTGCTTATTTATTTGAGATATCCCTTATCTGCAGGCTTTCATCACATGTTGGAGTCCCCAGCAGCTCCCAGCCCCACAGAGCAGCACCAAGGCCCATGTGCAGGCACTCAGGGGGACTGATTGGACCCAAACCTCGGGCAGATATTGAGGCAGCCTGTGAACCAGACACTTGTGTATCTAATAACTGTCTAGACACATCTGGAAATCTGAAATCCTGCATCAAGCCTGGGTGGGAGGCACATCTGCCCAAGGAACAACTGGCAAATTTTAGTTCTCTGGAGGCTAATTTTCAGGGTTTGGCACACAAATTTCCCCTTTATTTGGAGAAATGCCTGTGTGATCAGAGGATCTTCAATTCCCCAGACCTCCCTAGGGTGGTGGGTGTGTTAAACCACAGCTCACAAAGGGAAAAGTTGTGATCTCAGGACAGACAGCTATCACAGAGTGACACAACCATAGGGATGCATATCTCAGTTGTGGGGCAATTTCTGCTTGTATTAGTGGGACCTTCTGCTGCTGCTTCATTATTGAAGTGTGCAATGACAGCCAGCTTCAGAATAATCTTGTTTGCAGCAGGTGCAGCTCCAGATTTCATATCTCTGAGTTCATCTTTTGTTTGCTTTTCTCTTGCTGGCCAAACTTCTGGTAGAGTTCTGCTCAGGGCGCCAGCACCAAGTTACAAAAGCTGGGTAGATAAGGAGCAGGAAATGAGTTTCTCTAATGGATACAAAATTCAGCATCCAGATATCAAGGTCAAGCAGAAATTGAGATTTTTGGTTTTTTTTTAATTTCAACAGGGTGAAACAAGAATGATGTTCTTGTCACAACTGCAATGTAGCTGATGACAGGAGACATGAGAGGCTGTGCCTGACTCTAGTGTCCCATGGAGGATGTCCACGGGAAAAGAACTACCTTAGAGAAGACTGTGACAAAACATGCAGCCCAGGAGGATCACCATGGGAGCAGCAAGAAGACTGATTTCCCAAAGAGAGCTATGGTCTGACATAACTCACCCATCCACCTCTTTCATTGTCTTGTTCCCCTTGGACCTGGGGCAAGCAGGCCTCACACTTCCTCTGCCCCCACACTGCACAAGGTATTATCCTTCAAAATAACTAGGGAAGACACCATGCAGCCTTTGCATCTTCTCAGCATTCATTGTGGAAGTTCCATTTTCATCCCACCTTAGTGGCTGATCACGCATTTGGACCTGTAACTACCAACCCAATAGCTGTGATGGTGCTTGAGGCTAAACCATCATCTTCTGGGCAAGTTAACTTCAGCTTTAAACTGATTCCTCTCCTGTAAGGACAACATGATGTTTCTGTTCCTGATGACAATGACCAAGAAACGACCACAGTTCAGCACAAGTTAGAAAGATGAAGAGTTGGTACCACTTAGGAAAGGTGCCCTCCCTGCCCGGCAGCAGTTAAAATTATACAACACCTTCTAGGTTTTCCAAAGGACCATTTTACTCTTAGACAGGCCCTTAAACTTTTTTATTTTTCTTTTATGCTGCACAGAAGGGAAAACACTAGCCTTGCTGACTGAAAACTGTATTTCAGGCAGTAAAATCTGGCAATACTGAGGAGAAACATAAGCTCAAGAAGAAGCTGTGCTCCAACCAGTACCCTGTTGTGAGATAAGTTTTTCTTTTAGTGATGAATCAACATAATAATCCATCTGTAACACTAGATGCGTCTGCCTGTGCTACAGCAAAGGGCCATCTGCCCATCTGCATGTATGTTCAAAATGCTGCTGGGACAACCACGATGGTCTCTTAATGAAAGGCACTTGGCAATTAGTACTTCAGTGAAATCGTGCCTGGGTGGCTCTGAACCCTCATTTGTCCTTCCCACTCCAATGCAACAAGTGTCTGTAACTTTTTCTCTTTGTTTTTATTCCAGCAATTCCTCTTTAAAGCCCGGTGGGGAGGGGTGGACACGTTCTGATGCCTGCAACAGCAGGAGCTGAGGCAAGTTGTAATCAACATATGTCCTGTGTGAGCTGCACGGCCCCGAATTAGCGGGACAAACCGCTCCTCCTTTCCAAAATACCCACCTGCTCGGGGCCAGGCTGCAGCAAAGCCATCCACTACGTGGCTCCATCTGTCTGACAAACAGGCTGCACATTTGCTGAAAGCTGAATCGTTTTGCCTCTATTTACTTCCTTTCTTTTCCCCCCTTCTCTTCTAATTGGGGCTGGTTTGAAAGGTGCAGGCACCCACAAAAACAAAGCAGCACAATGAGGCCACGGCCGGCGTTCGTTAAACTGCTCCAACCGAAATCCGCTGGGGCTGGGCGGGCAGAAAGGACACAGACCTTGTCAGCCTCCACTCAGAGCGGCAAAATTTGAAAAAAAAAACAACAGTCAGGCTACAAAACGGTGCAGAAAATCCACTAGGGAAGCCTTGTGTTACAGTCAGAGGAAGTAGCCGCGACCAGGATGCCAAGGGTGCTGTAGCTCATGGGTCCTGCTGGGAAAACCAGGGGAGAGAAAATTCAGATGTTGAGAGTCCTGAGGACCAGCTCTCCAACGCCACTCAGCAAAGGGGAAGCACAGGGGACACCAAAGCACCCTTGAGTCCATCCCCAGCTCTGCTGCAGGCTCTGTCAGCAGTTCTAATTAGATCAAGCACAGTCCCCAGAGTGTACAAGAAAATGATGAAAATTGTGTGCATTGGCATTGCGGTGTCTAAGCAGGTGCAACCAGGAAAGCACAACCTCTTGGAGGAGGTCTTCCCTTGGTTTTTACAGCCAAGAATCATCCTGACAGTCCTGTGGTCAGTAAAATAAGGATATTTCTATCCCTGCTTCAAGAAAATGATGGCCAGGAGGCTGGAAAGCACAAACTGCTACATGGAGCAGGACATAATGTGGTCATGAATTTCCTTCATCTAATCACTTAACCTCATTAAGGAAATTACAGATTTCTCCACTAATCAAACCTTCCATTTCACTCACAAAGGGGAGACTAAAAAAGGGAACTAATTGTGATTCTGAAAGACATTTTACTAAAAACTTTCAACAATCTACCAGGCAGTAAAGACACATTATTTTACCAGTAGTTGGGATTATCTTCATAGTAATCTGTTACATTTTCAGATGGACTACTTACAAAATGCATTAAAATTAGACTGTAAAAGCTATTTGCAAGGATTGTCATTGGTAGAAACATCAACTTTCTGGTGAGAGAGTGAGAGATGGAGAATGAGTCAGGTTTCAAACAAGACTTTGACAAGTCAAAAAGGGTGTTTCTGGGGAAAGCACCTACTCTTTACAGATAATGGTGAAATTTTTCTTCATTCTTTGCCACCACCTCATTGGGTTTCTCCCTAGCATGGCATAGCGAGGATCTGAAAGATGCATCAAGTTAATATTTAGGACAGGAAGACTGTGAGAGAACAAGGTTCACTGCACATCTGAAAGAGTTGATACACACAGCCAATACTGCTGCCAAGTCCAGTAAATTTCTCTGTGGGTTGCAGTGCTCAAACCTGGCTCAATGTCTTTAGAGGTGGAACTCTTCCATTCTTTCTGTCTATGATTCACTCTTTTCCTTTGGCTTTGGAAACCCGTATACTGACCTGCCCATCCAAGACAACCTTCTTTCCCCACAGACATCTCACCACGATGAGCAGCTTTGCCCCAGCCCCCCACGAGCCCCCACTGCTTGTCTGTCCCTCCTGATTCCCCCTCTCCAAGCAATGAAATTTATTGTTCAAGAGCCCAATAATTTACATGCCAAATTGCAGTTCAAAGTTTGCAGGAGTGGATTTCAACACCTGAAACGGTGCTTGGCTTTCAGCCAGATGAATTGCCAATTCTGTTTTCCCAGCCTTTCTCCCACCTCTGCCTAAAAGGAGGGTGCTGAATTCTGCATCCATGTGCCCAGTGCCCTGGCTGCACTGTGGGCAGAGCATCCCTGCCCTTGTCATCCACTGAGCTGTGATGGGGGTTTTGATGTCAGTGTGGACACATGGAGGGCTTTCCAGGAACAATTCTACAGGAGTGTGAGCTGTGCAACCACTCACATGCAATGACAAAGGGAGAGGTGCTGGTGCAGCTCATCCACTCACAGTGGGCAGCTCTGGAGAGATTTTGTTTTATGGCTTCAGTGGGGAGAGCTCCCAGGCTCTGATGTGTGTTTGCCAAGGGACAAGAAACACAATCACTGACAGAGAGCCACAAGGTAAGGAGGAGGGAAGGGGCCCAGTTCTTTGTAAAAGGTCTGTGAGACATCCCAACCCTGTTTCAGCCCAGCCCAAGGCCACCAGTCCCTGTCCCAGTGATTCTGTAGGGTGCCAGCCCATGCTCCCCACCACGGACACCGTGGAGCCAGGACAGTCATGCAGGCTGGTGTCCTGCCCCATCCAGCCCTGTGCCAGGGCTGCCCCACGCCCTGGCTGGGGTCACCCAGCCCTTGCTCCCCAACACTGATTTCCAAGCCTGAGACCCCATCCCATATCCTGGCAGGGGGATGCAGCTGCTCCATGCTGGAACCCCCACATATCCCATGGGAGCTGAGCTCAGCTGGCACGACCCACCCGGCTGTGCCCCAAACCTGGAGCTTTCCACCCCACTGCAGAACAGATCTGACACCAGGGCAAGGAGGAGAGGTGGGCACACCACACCAGGAGCCCCAGCTCATGGTCAGAGGGATTAAAACAGGGGTAACAGCACGGGATGAGCCCATTCACTGTGGCAGAGCCTGGATGCTTGCTGGAGCATCACACAGAACTTTTCTCATTGCATGGAAGAGATGAGGGTGAGAAGGAGGAGCAGGCAGGGAGTCACTCAGCCAGTTCACCTTGGGAATCCAGCATTCCTCCCCTAAAGAACACGAGTTTTGGGGCATGCCATGGGGCCGAAGGTAAACTCTCAGCAGGGAAATGGCAAAGCTCATCCCGAAGCACCGCGGGCACGCATGACAGGAGCAGGCTCATGGTACAAAGCCCAGCTCCCAGCCGTGGTCCAGCTGCCTTCCTGTGCCCCCTCCATTTGCATAACTATCCACGGGAAGGAGCGGGGCAGCCCCGCAGCTCAACAGCTGGCCATTGCCGAAATGGATTATATCACCCTTTTGTCCCCGTGTCTGGCTCGCTCCCTCTGCATATTCAAGCTTTTTCCCCAACAGGGCATCTCCTGTGCTGGGAACTCGAGGTGCTCCCGGCTCAGCCCCTCGCCGGCAATTCAGTTTGTTCGGGTATACAAATATCCCGTGAGGGTACTGAGAAAAATGGAAACAGATCCACTGGGACAGAGCCCCCACTGTGCGGGAAGTTGGGAGCATGGAAATGAGGTTGGATGCTGCCATTTGCAAGTGGATTTAGGGACAGGTGTGACTCTGAACACTGGGATCTGTGAAATGGCAGCACTACACAAATTTTAACAAAACCCCAACATACATTTTAAAGTTGCTCTTTTCCTGTCTGAGAGTCACTGCTACCATTCTGAACAGCTCTTGCTGTTCACAATACTTGTGTCTTCAGGAGTTCAAGGTCCAAGCTTTGTGTATGCATAAATAAGATGAACAGACCCAGTGCTTTCCTGCCTATGGGATAAATTCACACACTTTTCCTGAAGGGCAACAGTTTTAGGAAACTTCTCTTGGCAAGAACTCAAAGAGATTGGTGCCGAAAGACTATCCCAGCCATTCCCACTAGTCCTGAGTAAGGCTGACTTAAAGAAATTCCTTCCTTTAGAATTAATGTTTGTTTCACACCAAAAATATGCTGGGTAGAACAACTTGCATTGCTACAGTTCAAACATTGTGCCACAACCCTTTTGGTTTAAATTAAGATTGCCTATATTGGACTTTTTTTCCTATTCAAATTTTGCTATTTCTTTTGAATTCTGTTTTCCCTCTTTGTTTCTGTCACCATTTTCTCATCTGCCTAGACAATATAATGACATTTGAAAGCAGAACATCCACATCAGACAGGCAAGTCAGAGACACTCACCCTGCCCTAAATGATGGAGAGGAGCTCCCAGATCAACATTTTTACTACAAAATCTTGATTTTAGAACTGTTTCCAATGACTTAAAGGTGTTCAGGCTGAAGTTCTCCCATGACAGGTATTTTTTTTATTAATTCCTTCCTTTTTTTTGAAAAAAAGCTAAATAGGTTCAACACCAAAACCAACCAAACCACCAACCATCTAGATAAGGAGCCTTAGCATCTATAGGTATTCACATTCCTGTGATCATCACAACACTCATATCACAAATCAGCATTTGTGATTCTTATAAATTTTCATCCAATTTTGACCTTTCCTTTAAGGTGGAGAAACACAGCACTTTGTAAACTCTTATTTGAGACTGGAAATTTCAGCATCTCAGCTCTCGAAATATTTCACATGGGATGGGCACACACCTGCTGTCCCAGCTCTCTCTCACTGCCCAGGTAGCCCACACACCACCCAAATCCATCCAGCAAACCAGCTCTGGACATAATTTTCCAAACTGAGAGAGGATAATGGATGTAACTGAGCAGTACAGAGGACAGAACAGAATGATGGGGATGGGTAGACATTAGGGATGCTTATGAGTCAGAGGGGAAAACCACAACTAGATCATCTTGTAATAGACTAAATTCCAGAGTAAATCCTATGTTCCCTAGGCTTGGACATTGCTTTCTTGGCAAGTAAAAAACTATGAAGACATCTGCAAAACATGTATCTTATTTCCTCTCTGGTGGATCCATTCTATCACACAATAAATGCAGTAGTCTTAGGCTGTATGCTTGCATAGAGACTGGCTCTGATGTGGGCCACACAGAATGACACAGAGCCATTTGGGTTGGAAAGAAACTCCAAGATCATTGAGTCCAACCTTCTGACCAACCACCCCTTTGTGAGCTGGACCACAGCCCTGACTGCCACATTCAATCATGTCTTGGACACCCCCAGGGACAGTGACTCCACCACCTCCCTGGGCAGTCTGTTCCAAAGCTTAACGACTCTTTTTATGAATAAATTTTTCCTGATGTCCAAACTGAACCTCCCCTGGAGCAGCTTGAGGCTCTGTCCTCTCATCCTCTCACTGGTTGTCTGGGAGGAGAGGGTGGTCCCCACCTGGCTCCAACCTCCTACAGGGAGTTGTAGAGAGACAAGGTCTCTCTTCAGCCTCTTTCTCTCCAGGCTTTTTCTCTCCAGCCCCCTCAGCTGCTCCTCATAGGACTTACAAAGGTCATGACAATGCTGATGATCAAATCTGGACAATTAGCATATTTTCCTATCTTGTTTCAGTGGAGGATTTATATGACATAATGTTTTCAAGACTGTGCTAGGGTAGATGAACATGAAAAAGTCCCTCAGAATTAGCAAACAGCAGAGTCGAGGCTGCCTGCAGACTCACAGTTTGCTCTCGTACACCTTTCTGCATTATGCAAGATTGACCACTCATGTAACAACATGCTCCATTTTCCATGGCAACACATCTCAGTGCATGGAAAGAGCTTTGGGAGAATGAAGTAGAGCCATGCAGCAAAATCACAAACAAGGGCTACAGCACTGACCTTTCCCTTGCTGTAGCCATGCCATCATGAGCTCTGACACTTCCAGAAACCTGTTCAGTATCCCAAACCCTCACCTGATGCAGAGTAGCTGTGAGATGAAGCAAGGAAGAGAAAAAAAAAAAAAAGAAAAAAAATGGAGCTGGAGCAGCTGAACATCATCCCAGCCTGTACCTGAGTGCTGTGAGAGGACATCCTCACTCCACTCAGGGAGGAGTTCAGCCAAGTCTATTTGGGGAAGTGGGAGCCGAGTTTTGAGCACTCTACAGGATAGCCCTCACTTCCAATTCACATCATCCCTCACATCACACAAGCTTACCTGAATGAGGAGACCACAGCTCTTCATCCAAACTGAGGCATCATGAAACATTTAAACTTATGGCTTGGGTTTTACAGAGTTTAAGAAATGAAATGCTGCTCTAAGGAAGTTTTAACTTGTTTCCGTGGAGCTCATGCCATACTTTCCTGGCTCAATGCACTCACAGTGTAGATCTCAAAGGCGTTTTACAACAGCAAAAATCCATGAAGGCAGTGCTGCTGATGGGTCCAAGAAGCTGCAGATAGTGAAAGCAGCCTCATTTTCTCCTAGTAAATACCCAGCATTTCAGCATGCCAGTGACTATTGTGATGACCAGATGGTGGTGGGAGCAGTAAGTTGGATTATGTTAACTGCACACAAACTCCAAAACAACTGATGTCCAAACCCACTTTGAAAACACACCCGAATGGATTGCTCAGCATATGGCAGCAACGCTCCACTGAAACTGCAATTGGTGTCCTTTAAACAACTAACAAGCTCCACCAAGGGGTCCAAGGACGAGCAGCTACAGCAAGCAGGGCCCCAGATCCCAACTATTTGATGCTCATCCCTTTATAATGGTGGTAAAAAGGTGCAGAGATGTGGTGGAAGTGTCAGCCTGAAGCTCCTGGACCAGGTCCAGGTAAGGTGAGCATGTGTAACACATGCCACCAGCACAGCTGTGTCACCTCTTCTAATGACAAGAATGAAACATTCCAGGTGATCTGCTGAGCAGCACTGGATGATTCCTAATGAAAGGATGAGCCTTGCTGTGAGAGCCCACTGTGCAAGCACACAGATCTAGGCTCGGGTACTTTTAAAAACAAACAATGTGTCATTTGCAAAATAAACACAGTGAACAGATTGAGAAAAATTATTCTGGCATCTGCCGACCTCCACTGAGGGCTTTCCAACAAATCTGGGGGTTTTCAGACGAACTGCAGAGGCCATCTTTACACCAACAGGTAAAGCAGCAACTTCACCTGTGATTTGAAAGCAAAGGTAAATTTACTAGGCATCACCCCTCAGAATGGACTTGCATACACAAAAATACATATTTATGTTTTTCTCAGAGATGATTTAGCCCAACATTACACCATAGAGGTCTATATTCTAACAGTGTCAGCTCTGAGCAGGATCCACAGATCCCAGCTGAACCATGCATGGGAGCTCCTTCCTTTCTGCACGAGTGCTCTCCTTGCCACCTTATTTTCAGATTCTTTTCCTCCAGCATTTACTTACCTTGGAACATCAAGGCTTGCTTGGAGATGCAAGCTGTACAGATCCAGAGGAAAATGGGATAGGATCCAGAGGAAAAACACTGTAGAAAGTCAGCCAGGCATGTCCCCTGCCCCAAAGCAAGCTGCAACACAGCTACTGCTGCTGACAGATGCTTGCTCTTAACAGATCTCCATTTGTAGAACTGCTACTACTGGCCCCCTGCACATCAGTTCAGTGACTCCATACCCTTTTTTTTTAATATTTGGCCTTAGAAGAAACTCCCACTCATCCTAGTTACAATTTAAGCCACATCAACCATATGATTTCAAGCTCAGTCCTTCCACTGCATCCTCACAAGTGCCTTTTCCCACATTTTCAAGGTATCAGTCACACCACTCTCCACTGCACTTTCCTGCCCCATGTGCAGTGTCTCAAGTTGCACCTCTAAAGTACAGGATGATCTTGAATCTCACCAAATGCACTACCATTTCTGAACCTCAGCCTGAAGCTTTTCTACCACCAGCAAGACCAGCTTTATCTGAAACAGTGCTTACAAGCTGTCACAACTCTGAATTTGTGCAGTTGTTTTACCCTACCTAAATTTAGTGCCTTGCTGAAAAGGATCTTGTCTTTCCCCACCATCTCCTCCCTGCTGCAACCATTTCTACAAGTTGCCAAGATTATTTTGAATTTTAATGCTATCTTATCTTTCACATCTGTCGAGCTTCCTGTTGACTGTAGATTTAACGTGCATACTACTTTGTTATCCAGGTTGCAATAAAAATGAAAGATAAGTGACCTAGAGCAACTCCCTCAGCCCCACGCAACACGGCCTTCCGTTCTGACACTGGGTGCAAGGTGGAAGGAAACCACTCCCAGAGCAGAGCTGCTCACAGCCCACTCCACTGCTTCCAAGCACAATTCGGTCTCTGAAACCACTTTCCCTTCTTGCAAACCCCAACAGCCACACCACCATGCCATAAGCAAGTGCAAAGGTGGAATGTTCATCATCTGTGATTTTGTTTGAGGGGACTTCAGATCTCATGGGGTGGATGCAAAGCCTAAGCCTGCCCCATCTGAACAAAGTTTCAACCAACAATTCCTTTTGCTGTTGGTTCTCATGGGGAATTACACACTGGAATCTGCAGACAAAGTGCACAGATTCCTTCAAGCAGATTTCTTCATTCACCAGTGTCACTGCACAGCTGTTCAACTGCTTATTTTCCTGTCACCGACTAACACGAGCCTAAACTAGATAATTACTACTTCCTACTGTCATGCAATTCATTCTTCAGTATCCAAACCCACTCCTCTCGGTTTGTTTCCATGAAAGGGCTATTTAGAGTTTTAACAGCTGGCTTAGCAGGAGGCTAAGTCCTGCGTTACCATGAGCAAATGTATCTGTAACTTCCCTTGGGAAACCCCTTCCTACTCTAAGGATTGGGGTAGGAATGCAGCTTTGTGTTGACTGGAAATAGCACACCTACAAAAGCAATTCATCAACACCACAGGCAGGCTGTATTTCAAAGCCAGAATAAATATTATCTGGTTGTCTACCCTTGCCTTTGCTTTATCACCATCTTACTGATAACTTCAGTTCTTGTTATTTTTTCATTGACAATGTGCATCTTAACCTCCTCCTATCTGTGTCCTCTGAGGCATTTTTTTCTTTTACTTCTTCCAGAAGCTTGTCTTCTTTGAGGGAGGAAGAGCTAAATGGATTGCCACATTAGCTTTCTCATTCCATGCCATTACACTTTTAACTAGTGCTTTCAAATAGGTAAATTAGCTTTTAAGCGATCCCAATTGTACCATTGGCCTTTGCTACAATCCAGCATTAAAGCCGATTCACTTTTACTTACCTCTACTGCTCAGTTAAGAATACACAGAGAGGAAAAGCAGTTCTGCAGCCAGCAACTGCAGTCCAGGAATGAACTGGGTTGTTCCATCAGCACACTGCAGCACTTTCCCCAGCCACCCATGAGGAGAACTGGCTGTACCTCACTCACTGTTTCTGGAGGAAGCATCAGCAATAGTGAACCTTCATCATATAAGATTATTCCAAATGGCTGCATGTGCCAGCACCTGTGTCTGGTGTCTGCTCTGTGCTGCCCCACAGCAAGCAGCTGCAGGGTGAGACATTCCCAACAGCAGCTTCTGAAGGAACTCAAGTCTTTGCCCCAACATCAACTCCTTTGTTTATTCATCTAGAAAAAGGAGAATGATTTTTATCCACAGTGAGCAGCTTCACTGCTCCCACACAATATGCAGTAACACAGCAAGAACCTGGCAAGTCTCTGCAGTGTTCTTGCACCTTACTACACACACGTGCCAGTATCAATGGCACAGATCATTGCCACTCACAGTGGGAGCCGTAAAAGTGAGAAAAAAGTTTAGAGCATCTTACTGAATATTCATTTAAAATTTTGTTTAGTTTCTGAGTTATGTGCACTTGTTCAGTAATTAAGGGCCAATCCCTTTATGATCAAAGGCTGACCCTAACCACATAGCTGGATCCTGTACCACACCTTGCCACAGCCTTTGGCACACCCCTCAAGGTTATTTTTTTCATACTTTAATCATATCTCATTAGCTGACTGGGGGCTGTATTTTGGTTTTATGTCACAAGTTCCAGTAGGAGTTGGCTCATATAAGCACACTAATATGATGGACTCAAATGACATTACCTAAGTTTCCTTTTCCTATCCCATTTAACACCATTTTGGGATCAATTTCCCCCTTGTTGAGGAAGTCCCTTATTGTAGCTGAACTAAAAAATTTAAGTATGTGTTGCAATAGTCTGTAATGAGTGCAGTATGACATTTGAGATGATTCCAGTGAATGTAATCATTGAGACACTTCTGGGATCCAGCATGAGTTATTCTGCAGCTCTCCAGACAAGCCTGATGTCACTTTTGTTTCAGATGACCATAAATCTGCCCTTCCTCTCCACCAAATTCCACACCTAAGTACCACACTACAGAATCTACCACATTTTTCACCAGTAAAATCCATCAACAGACACAAGTGCAAAGCAAAATGTCATTTTATTTAATTCAAGGACTATTTTCCTTCTAGTATTGCTGAAGGGATCACCTCCTGGGGAATTGATCATTACAAAGTCCCTGTCTAAAAGTTCAAGTGCTCTTGTTGTACATTCTTTTGAAACACAGAAAACATAATGACCAAGTAGGTGGGCAGCTACTTGCAGTTTTAGCCCACCTAAATTAGCATTGCTTCAGGCTAGAAAACAATTCAAGTAGTAAAATAATGAAAAATGTTAACCTTTAAGGTCACTACCATATTTTGATCAAAAAGTCCTGAATGTATGAAAAGAACATTTGTACATGTTATGAAGTTGTTTTTAAACCAGACACTGTCAAAGATGGCAGTTAAGTATTTTGGACCAGTTGTCAACCAGATATTTAAGAGTTCTATCTGAAGGTTTATTACCAATTTCATTATGCAATTCACTTTTCACATTAAGCTCTTTAACAAAAGCAACATAGACCCGCACCAGAATCACTGTAGACAGATTTAGTTTTATAGAATGCCCTTCTGAAAATTCATTTCAAAATAGAGATGCTTTTTCTCCAGAACTGTAAAAGCCATAAAAATGCAAAATATTTGTTAGGAAATTTTTAATCAAAATTATTCCTTAATGTTCAAAATAACATTTAACCTTCTACTTTTTTGTTGTTGTTGTTGTCATCCACATATTGACCAATAGACTAAACAGGTAACAATGGTTCACGTTTTTCCCCCACCTGAAACATTTCTTCTAACACAGGCCCAAAGATAGGCAATACAGAGATTCAGGGACATGGATTATGCATGGCAAAGGTAATCCTCTATCACTTTAATTTAGAACAATTCTGATTCTAGCACACAACTTGGAGTCTCAGTTGTTTTCAATCTGCTCTAGGTCCAGGTCCCCACAGTCTAGAGGGAAGATTCCTTCTTCAGTGCTCTCACAATCACTCGTGTCCTCGTCGCTTTCACACACTGCGTCTGCTTTCTTATAATCCCTTGTTTTGAAGCTACGTTGGCATGACCCGTGGTGCCTCCCTTCATCCAGCTGCTCTTTCATCGGGCTGGAGCCAGGGGTGATGATGTTCATAAGATCATTTGAGTCACATGGGGATGACACAATTGTCTTCATTTGTGTGTCATCATCATCATCTTCATAGTCAAGCGAGCAAAGACTTTTGGAATTTTTTAAAGTCTGCAATAAAAAAAAAAAAGAGAGAAACCATGACTATATTAACCATGACTGGACAGGAGAAACAGAATAAATTCTTGAAATTCTTGAATAGTTTGAGTGTATGAACTCAAGAGTGCCACGTGTTTAAAGTAATCCTGGAAATGAGAGGCATGAAGAAAGAGGAAGAATGGTATTTACTTACTGCACAGTCAGGCTTTGCATGATATTTTGCCTAGATGTCTATTTGTGAGACAAACAGTCCCCTTCTTTATGCAAGAAGATACAAAATCCTATCCTTAGTCAACTACATGAGGAGAGAAAGAGACACCCACCCAGTTTGCTGTATTGGGTTTCTGGCAAATCCAGAGCAGAGCATTTGGTGACACCAGCATTTAGGTCAGACAGCTGCATTGCAGCCTGGTCAACAATTAATTTCCCCTGCAGACAATGAGCCCTCAGGCGTCACCTCAGTGAGACTGCCAGGACAACTGGCACATTTGGGTAATCTCAAACAGAAGAAACCCAAGCCTCTACTGGGAGCATCTTGCTACAGAGTCAGCTTAGCTTGTCTTTCAGCTGGGTACTGTCTGAACAAGAGCTCAGGAGCAACTCTGCTTAAATTGAAAGGATATTAAAACTAGAGGGGCATTCATCTTTATTTGTACAATAGCAAAAGAAAAGAAATACTCAGTAAGTGTGCTACCTCTGCACCAGAGATAAAGGAAAAATGCCTAAGCTCCTCATGAAGTGTAAGGGATCCTTGGCTAGAATCCAGAGAGCATTTAAGAAAAAACAAATACACAAAGAGCAGAACTTAAATTTTAACAAGCGAGAAACTTCGAAATTGTGCCTCGTGCAAGCACCCAATGAGAGGAAGGTGAAATACTCAGCACCCCTCTGAGAGGTGGTGCAAGACAGAATAATGGCACACTCATTTTCAGTCTCTCACTGGTTAAGTGACTCCAGTCTCACACACGGCAATCATTGGATTACAAGGAGATCCACAGGGAACAAGACCGACTTTCACACCCATTTCCAGCTTCCTCCCCCAATTTGTCATTTCTTAAGTATTTCATATTTGTTTATTTGAAATGGGGACATTGCAACATTCCTAGTATGCTGTATTCCAGATGCTCTTAAAGAGTGTAACAGCTCCTACTTGACCAATGCACATCAGCATCCACAGAAGGGGGCTTACCAGTATCTTTGGGTATTTTTTAAACAAAACTTCACAAATTCAGAAGAAATTTGAATTAGCCTTGTCTGTATACAGCTGGTTAAAAGAGGAAAGCTCACTAGGGGAGGGGATTAACCTGATCCCTTAGGTTGATGTTACATATAGAACACCTTGCAGACAACCTCACTGCCATGCTGCAAGGGCATACAGGTCCTTGGACACACATCACATCTCCAGGGAAAGCTCAGGTAAAGGGAAGGAGCAGAGCACTCCAGGTTTGGGGCTCAGGCAGCGATCAGGGCGATCAGCAGCACTGGTGGCCCCATCACTGGTACCCCTCCATAGGGAAGGCACTGCAGCAGCATTCCCTGAGCCTGCACCACATTTAACACACCAATGCAACACATTTCTCTACTGATCAGAGGCTTGTTTGGCTCCTCCTCTGCTCAAACAGCTTTCATATCTCACAACACACATTAGATGATTAGTTAACAAGTCATACATTTCTGGCCAGAAAGATCTATAAGGGATAATCTAGTTTGTTTGAACAGACAAACAAGACATCATCTAGGAGCTCATTTACGTAACTTCCAAGGCCTCCATCCAAAGATGAGCTCTCAGCAAAAAAATTACTCCTGGTCATAGTTCTGTCAGGAGAAATGCAAAATCTTTGTCAGCCGTGGTTAAAGCTCATATCCAGTTTTGCATGTGACTAACACTAACCGTGCATGATCAAAAAGACTTCTATTTTCAAATTTCACTCCCCTGTGAAGACAGCTTTGGTACAATATACATTCCTGTTTTCAAAATGCTTTGGTATAGCTCCCTTAGAGTTTATTCAAGTAAAAACATTTGAGAATATTTGAGTTTCTATGACTAACAGGTACAAACTTCTCTCATATTTACTTAAAAGCAAACCAGTATATTTTTAAAGTAAAAAACTTTAAAGTATATTTTAATGCTAAGTCTATCTCATTGCTTTGAAAAACACAGCAAGATGTGTTCTATCTCCATATAGGGGACAATATTTTCAGTTCTTTAAACTTATAGTAGGTACTGGGAGGGAAAGGAACCGAATAAAGAGAAGCTTTGAAAGTTCTGCTTTCAGTGTTTTAGAAAGGAATTCCTGAGTCCCCCTTCAAAATATCTTTTATTCATTTTACTGCTAGAAATTAATCCAACCACACAGCTGTCTTTCTAGAAGGTTTGTGTACATAAATGGAAAATTGCCTGTTAGCTGTACTGTGCTGAAACCACTTGAATGGGAACTTTTAGCCGGTTTCAACACAACAGCAAGTGCATTCAACTGATTCTTTGTTCACCCACTTGTCACAACCTCACCAAACTAAAAATAGGTGGATTTATTATCTCGCAGCACAATCCAGCTCCTTTCACAAAGCAAAAGGTAGAAATTGCAATGCATTCAGGCCCTCTGAACTGCAGCTTTCCATGTTACACTGGTACAGTACCACACCTTTCAAGAACAATTGTGCTCAGTGGGGAGCCTGCGAGTACTTGCTCAATGGTCCTCATTTTATAAAGGATGCTGGACTAGCAAGACAAAAGAGTCCACAGTTGGCAATGGATAGAACTCAATCAGCTAGAAGTATTCTTTTGTGTGATGGAAAAAAAGGAAAAAAATAAAGAACCTCAGAGTTTTAAAAGAAGTGAGGCGATAAAATGTCTGAATATTAAGAAAAAAACCCCAACTTTGTACCAAAAACAATGGTGGGGAAGGAAATAAAAGAAATCTCTCTAGACCCTTGCCACACAAAGCAAACAAGAAAGGCCCAGAGCAGCTTGAAAGGAAGCTAATGTCTGTACTCTTTATTAAACCTTCAGCTCAGAAGCCCGTAATACATCACTTTCCAAATATAAGAAGCAATAAGAAGGTTGTTTTTGTTTTACTAACAAAACTAGAGCATTTGCTACAGTAGTCAAGGGAAAAAATAAGACATTTATGTGCATGAAAACCTAGTGTATAATGGGAGCAGCAGTTCTCATGCTTCTCCCCCAAGCCCCCATCATCCTCCAAGTCCATCCCTGCTTTGAGCAGGGCTGAAGATCCAGCTGCTCTGAAGAGGTGCAGCTGCAGCAGCTGGCACACCCTGAGGAGCAGAGGAAGCCTGAAACCACCATCAGACCTCTGCCTATCCATGGCTTTCTCAGCACCAGTTACCACCACGGCATGGGCTGCTCCCTGAAGTCACAGGTTTAGGAAGAAAAGGAATTCATCAGACTAATTAGACTGGTTACTTGGCTTGCTTCCTGTCCCACCCTGAGACTTTAGCCTATGCCAGCACAAGAGATGCTGCTTAAAGACTGGCACACAGGATTGCTTGATTGTTAAGGCCTCTCTACCAGTAATATGAAATACGGGGATGGTGCAGTGATCCTCATGAAGAGAACATTGTGGAATTTCCTGGAATTATCAGCATCTAATCCAAAATCAAAACACTGAAGTAGCAGAACCCAAACATGGAGCAACAATGTGGCTTTTTTGTTCCTTCCCTGTATCTAGCCAGCTGATGGAGATGGGGCAACTTTGATGGGCTGCACTTGTCTTTGAGAGCTTCGTAGGTCTTGTCTTCACTTCCTTGAATTATGTTTCCTGTAGATTAGTGAGACTCGCTCAAAAAAATGCCTTTACTAATGGTAACTCATAGTTAAACTTCAGATCAGAAGCACCACAAAAAGCACAATGCATTTGTGTCTCAGACACCAACCTGTCCCCAAAGAAGTCAGAGTTGAGTCTCAGCAACAACAAAACCCAACCATGGTACAAATCCATTGCTTGAAGAGATTAAGGGGAAGGTTTAAGGAAGTTCTTTATAAGAACTGACACAAAAGCCTGGTGCTGAGCAGCTCTCAATCACACTGAGAACAAACCTTCACCTGGCTGACATCACATCCAACCACACAGATGTGAAGGGTGCCCCTCCCTGCAAACTGAATTCTCACTTCATGCATCTAATTACTTACCTGTGACAATTCAAGTTAGAGATGTGTACAGTGTCTACTGTAAACTATTAGAAATGTCTGGTTGTATAGATTAAAAAATATCCCATCACAGTCCTAATCCCTGCATCTTCTACTATGCATGAAGTGAAAAATAGTAAGAACACTGTGCTTATGCAACAAACTATTAATCTTTCTGTAGATTAAATCTCTTGACATTTGACTCTGACTTTTCTGTCCTGAATTGAATTTTGTGAACACTCCAGTGTTTGCAGATAACCTTTGCTTTCAAAAAACTTGCAGCTGAGTAGAAATGCTACTTCACTGGTACAAAGTGGTGCTGACAGGAAGAAAACACTATAGTATTCTCCATGATGTTATGTGCTTGATTCTTGCTAATGCATTAGAAGTTAAAAGTCAAAGTTAAGTGGGAAAGAATCTCTCCCTGTTTAAACAAGAAAAAAGGTGTAGAAATACATTAGATTTTATAATTCAAGTGTCTAGGAAAATACTCCACATCCAAAATCACTGCAGATCAAGTTATGCATTTGAAGTAAATCAAAAGAGAAGGGATTCTTTTTCTTGCACCAGGTTAAACAAGTAGTGAACAAAAACATTTCTATTTATGTATTATGTGGAAACCATCAAATCTCAAGAAAATTCCTGACACCTTCATGGGCAAAATCAAATCTCTGTTCAAATCAAAGATGCTGTTGTCTTTTTTTTAGCTCTTCACTTATCCCTCGTTTTCCTGGAAATTTAACATGTACTTTTATATATTAAAAAGGCAATGTTTATGTCCTCATCTATAGCTTGGAATCAGAGAAGAACTGGAATACTGGATATGAATGTACATTCTCTGACAGCCTCTGACATTCTGCCACATAATTAGACACTGAACTATAATAACCATTCCTTCCAGCAGATAAAGAATTACTGCTGCAATTCTTGTAGTCAAATAAGGTAAAACTCTATTTTCAATGCCAAAGACCCAGGTAAGAATCAATACAAGCTGACAGCAATACACAGCAATATGGCTACAACTTGAAATGACAATTGTTCAGTGCTTTGTCTCTGCTGTATCTTCAAAGATTATTTCAATTTTTTAGATGTAGGTGCCCAGGAAGGGAAGGAAACTGCCATCAACTCATTTCACATCAGATGCTAAACAGCATCATGATGTAACAGGCTTTCATCTCCCACTAGCCAGACTGTTCTAGATTTAAGAGTGCAGTTTTCTGGTGTAGTCTACCATGAAAGTTGATCTATTTATTGGCCTAGATATTTGTGCTTATATTCTAAATTGTGCCACAGTATCCTTATAAGTTTTGTTTATAAGCTGAAAGAACTTGTGATTTAATTCGGCTTTCTATTTAGTGCTATTCGTTGAAAAAAGTAATATGACTTAAAGAAATATTCAGGTGAAATGTCGAATTTATTTCATTATGCTCATATAAGCTGGAATACAAGGCTGCTCATTATGTGAAGTAACTGAGAGAAACCACTGGAACAGTTAAAGTCTCCAAGTGAAAATAATAAAATGCACAAAGACTGGGGGACATGAGGGGAAATCTGAGTCCAGTTCCCTGACTGAACATCACTGCACCCACATGGGGTCCCCAGCACTGGTGAGGGGATTTCAGAACTCAGGCACTGCAGATTTCAGAGCTGTAAAGCAGCCTATTGACCCAGGGAACTTGTAGGACCCAATTAACATCACTTCTATCACACCACAATCCAAACAGCCAAGCTGGTGGCATGGCAGATCCCAAACACATCAGGGCTTAAAAATACCAATACCCAAAAACCTACTCCCCCTTGCTCCAAACTCAGACTTAATCATCCATCATGGGCACTGCACATAAGATAGCCAATTGCATACTTAAACTAAATATCCTCTCAAACAAAGAACTTTTTCCTTCTAGTGCTTTGCAAAGATGATCTGAACAACTGAGAACATCCCCAGCCCCTCTCAGAACCATCAGCTCACCCCTCTTCTGCTTACAGAGTACATGCACTCAGTGAAGTTCCAACATTAAGTAACAAACTAAGGAATTTAAGCAGATTAAAGAAAAGTTTGTCAGCCTAAAAGTGTTTAAACTGGATTTCAGCACCTAAACTACTACTGTAATTTTGTAGTTATTCCTTTAACAATTACATTTTGGTCTGATGGGGCAATTTAGTGCAGGAAACTCAGTGCTGGAGTTTAGCAGCTTCTACAGGTAAAGACCATCTCAGGGGTTAACTTTTGTTTGCTTTTAAAGACAAACTGAAAGCTAAGCAAGTTAATGCAGTACTTAATGCAATACAGTCAAGAATATGATTCAACACTAGTGCTAACATAGAGAAGGTGAATATATATAGCAATTTTCCTCTTTATAAAGCCCAGATCAACATTAAACCACATTTTTAAAAGTTTACACTATGGAATTTTAATCACAATGTTAGCTCCTTAGATTTTCTAATTCAGTGGATTTGTGAACTGTAACCTTTTACCTTCACTGTCTGAGTAAGTATAAATCATGGAAGCTTTTATTGTAAGAATGTGGAATTACACTCTACAAACATCAGGCCTACCTATTTCACCTGCATGTAATTAAGCAGAGAAAGTTTCAGCTATCCTTAGGACCAGTCCAGCAGGCACCTACAGATGCTCTGAATTATGCCATTAGCTACAACAGAGGGGGCTCACACAGAGGATTTAACTCTTCTGAAGTGACTAATAATCAATACAGTGCCCAAGTGGAACAGTGACATTGTTTTGTTCAGCTGCATAATACAGTGCAAGGCTTGAGCCAGGGAGAAGGAGGTTTAAGGCAAATAGGACAATTCCTAGACACAGTAGCAGTGTTCATCTGAAATGCACCCATGCATTAAAACAGGTTTCTACAAAGGCAAAGAAGTGCCACAGAAAAGAATTATTCCAAGGGACGCTGAAAGAGCAGGGAAAGGGCCTGGATGATGAGTTCTTGCTCTTGCCTGGCTTCAGCAACAACTGCAGTACCACAGAAATTCTTCTGCCTTAAGGTAAAAAACTGTCTTTGCACACCTTCATCCAGATTATTTTTCTACTCATTGCTTGACCCTAAGTACATCTCTTATGGCTAGTGAATTTATTCACCTTACAGATAGGCTGAAGAGCTGGACAATACAGAATTGGGCCTCTACTGTGCTTGAGCTGCGTAAGCTCAAGAGGCTTTGGTCTGGCAAATCCAATCAGCCAACAGCACTAATGAGCAGTGGTGTGATGAACAAACAGCTGCACCACTTGTGTGCATACAGGGATGATAAACACATCTGGTTTTGTAGTAGAAGGACACAGAGGGAAACAATGTAAGCACAAGCTCTCTCCCAGCAGAACTGATTCATGCTTTGCCAGGGTCGTTCCCTATTTTCCTATTCAAGAACTATTACCTTTCCTTTCAGAAAGAAAACAGGCTGCAGAAACAAGAAACAACTTAAACTGTATTACTTAGTAACATGACAAAATAATTTTATCAAGACTTAGTTTAAATCAAATCTAGTTAATACAGATAAAAGAAGCGTCTATTTTTCCACATTTTAGACTGGGAAATAAGAAGGCACGCACACATCATTAACATGAGCTACACACACATCCCTGAACAGAAACACAGGCACAAAAGGAGCAGCACAAGAAAACTGCTTAACAAGACTATGATTGCTTGCAGTACCATCACTCAGTGTTCAGCATTCAGGATCCAAAAACAAAGACCACCCTGGGTAGCCAAAGCCTTCTGATGCATTATTCCTCTGACAGAGGAATTAACAGACTACAATCAGCTCTGAAATAACATAAACAAAAAGGTTACCGCCAACCTCAGTTTTAATAAGTTTCTCAGTTTCTAACTAGATACATTTAAACAAGAAGAGAAAAAGCTGTACCTGTGCTTCCACAAAACTCCAAATAAAAAGTGACATTTCAAAGTTTTGCCTTGCCATGCCATACTCTGCTCTCAAGTAACACTGTTTAAGTTGACTGATTATGCACTGGAGTAACACAGGACAGGATTTGACCCTTGTGGCTTCAAAACATGACCATATTGGCTTCATTTCCTGCCATTTATGTGTCATCTATTTTTATAGAGAAGTTCTATTCCTGAGAAGTTTAGCCAAGGTCTTATTCCTTCATGACTTTGCTATGAGCTGCAAACAATTACTTTAACAACTGACTCACATATGCACCGATTGCTGCAGTGTACATCCATGTACCAACTTCTCTTAAAATTCCTGCATGTTCTCTTTTCATTTTATGTTTATCCTCAGGTCCAATATTAAGTTGATATGATGGGTCAAACTTGGGAGAAATTAGAGAAGTAAACTCCAAATCCCAATTCCAGTGCTGCCCTCATTAGTTACTGACAGATGTCAGACTCACCTATATTATTGGGTTATGCTGGAACTCCATCATAACTAGCATTTTAAGGGATTCTATAATTGGGCCATAAAGTTCACTTCTGCCAGAGAAGGGGGATGGGGAAAAAAAGGAAAAACTTCCCCATCAGCTTGGGAACAGTTCCCCCTTCTTCAAACCAATTCTCCACTACAGAAATACCCATCAAAAACAAAGCCCTAAGATCTTGCTATGCAAAGTGCACAGAGGGACACATGGGCAGAGTCACACACAGCCAAAGCACAAGTACTGCTTTGGCTCAGCTCAATGCAAAACCCACAATTTAACAGTAAATTCTTCCAGGAGCATTAATTCAAACTGTAGGTGGACTTGCACCACTAATTATTTCCAGGGACAAGTTAAATTGAACACAATGCATTTGTTTAAGAAGAGAATTAGTACCAGAGATTGAAAGTGAATGGTGGAAGGACTGCATTTTTCTAGCTCCGTATCTGATTTTGGATTATTTGAACATTTTAGAAATAATGTGGTTATAAGACTGCTATATATTTTTAATACTAAGTCAACTTGTACCCAAACTTCTATTTGATAAATTAAATTCAGACAGGTTCGTTTATTGGTTCAAATACCAAAGCTGACAACATGTCAGCAGCTGATGCTCAGTATGTTTTTTTAAAAAGTCAGGAAACCATATATGTGATCCTTTACCCTTCAGTGCAATAGATGTTTTAAAACACATCAAACCAAGTCAGAGGAGAAGCAAAGTATAACTTGTGTAAGGCAGAGCCAACACTCATATTCCTAAAACACTGAGGTAGGTAACCCTAAAACCAAGCTCGACCTCTCACTGTATGGCCTCAGTTTTCTTCCATTGTGTAGTAAATCCAGTTCGCATGAAAAAGCTGCAACAGTCAAAAAAATTGTCCATTCAATTACTACATGTGCTTTGTTCTAAAGACGAGGATCTGTTTATTCTACCCCAGCTTGCAAACTTCCTTTTGAGTTTTAGTCACATGGTTACTAATATAATGAAAGCTGAAATCAGGAAACTCATCAGAAGCCCCATTTATTTAAAATTCGTTTTCTGCTAATACTTAAATTTTATGGCAAAACACATGACATCAGAATAAAAATAAATCAGTGCTTTCAAATATAGAAACAGATGAGCTATTTGATTATCTGCAGCTCACCTTCACACTAAGCTATCACCTCCCAGATCACTTATGCAGAAAACCTCTCCTGGCTAACTATTTTCCATTAGAAGTTGCATCTAATAGCAACTTAAGAAGGGGACAAACATCTCTTCAATTTGTACATACTTGAAAAAACATGTAAACAAGTCAATATTTCTCATCCTAATGGAAAAATTGACATCACTAAGTGATGTAGAGAAATTCCCATCAGTTCACTTTCACAGGCTCGAGATATCTGTTCTGCTTTTATCACAGCTATGCACCAGTGCATACATGCAGCAGGCATTGATCAATGCAATGCAAGACTAACAAAAGACCAAGTGACAGTTAAATTTAAGACTTTTCCAAGTGATTTTAATAAACCTTTCTCTGCACAGAAAAGCCTCAGATGAATCAACTTAGTTTAAGGTCTCTTTTAGATGATGATGCATCAAATCAGAAAGTGACTGTCAGAAAGCAAGTGAAGTTTCACAACAGATAAGAGACTTTGTACGAACAAAGTCTGGTTTCAGAGTTAAGTCCTCACATTCAGGCACCACAAAAATGCACTAGTCTATTAATTTGATTAACATGTTATTACAAAAATACTGAATATTTAAAGAATGCCCTCCCTGAATTACCCTGACAAACTCAAAGATGTACACCTCTTTTTTTTTAATAAATTTTGGAAGATTACACTGGCATTTTATTTTTTGCCAAAAAAATCTGGAAAATTTCCCACATCAGTGATGAAACACTACTCGACACTTCTGCTAGCCATCATATCTTGCAATTTAGAGCACGGGAAAAAATAACTTAATCCCCTGCCACCTGCCAAAACCCAGATGGTAGAACCTGAGAAAAGTGCTCTCACCTCTCTTTAAACCCTCTGATGCAGCTTAGGCACATTAACTATAAGTACCCTATATTTAACACTGAACCATAGCTCAACTCAGTATTGTATTGTTTTCAAAACAACATCAATAATTTTAGCATAATCCAATTTTCTGATGGGATAAGTAATAATTAAAAAAATATCCACAGCTGGCTGAAATCTGGCATGTGAGTCAATAGATGGCCCCTTTCTTTTCTCATAATGTCAAATGCAGCTGGTCTGGTACTCATTAGCTCTTTCAGCAATGAAACTTATTGTACATACAGAAACTTGCAAGAAAGGAAAAGCAACTCTGCAGCAGATATTTCGCTGCCTCCTTTTCTTCTCAGCACACTGCTTACAGGAAAACAGCACAAGCATACACACAGAGCTGACTGCAGGTATGGCAAAGCAGCACAGCAATGAGCAGCTCTGGCTATCTGCAAGACATTTGTTACAGAATCCATTCACAAAAGAGGGGACAAACCTCCATCCTTAATGAGATTTCCTTTTCTTCACTCTCCTCAGGGCTTATACTCCCTCACTGTCAGAGCACAGGGAACCTCCAGCACAAGGGCTCACTTCATTAAATGCCATTTCGGGCCTAATGTCACATTGTGACCCACTCTGCCGAGGCAAAGAAAGCAAAACGCCAGATGCTCTCTGTGCCTGCTACCTCAGCAGCGTTTCATTCACTGCTCCAAAAAACTTCCAGGCATCCATTCAAAACCAAGTACCCCCAGCCTGGTCTGTCCTGTCACAGGACAAAGTGCTGGCTTGTCTTCAGCTCACTTTTGATGCTTGCCTATCATCTCCCAGCCCAGCCTACTCCTATCTCCTTTCCTTCTTCCCAAGCCTGCTGGAATTTGAACTTTAAATGGACGCCCTCCATGGCAACAATAGATAAAAAAGGAGCCTTTGATTGTTCATGCGTTGCAGAAAAGAAAGGAGGAGATTCATCCTGGCTGCGACCTAGCAGAAACTCATCAAGCACAGCTCCCCTTCCATTGCAAGGGGATGCCTGAGCCTGTAGCTACTCATTCAAGCTCCCTGCGTCTATGTTTCCATTCAAAGAGGATGAATTCTTCAGGTTTCCCCCGTTAAGGAATTAAATGTTGATCCTGTGAATGAAGGGCAACACCAGGCTTGGAATGCTGCCAAAAGGTTCTGTAACACTCAGCAGTTTGGAGTTAATTCAATACTTATTGATACCTAGCAGGATTTATAGCTGCATTATTTATAAGGGGGGGAATCACAGAGCCATATTTAGACCTTGGTAATAAACTATTTTTAGCACCATCTGTTTTTCTAGTTTGTTCCCTTGCTTAGGCAAGAGCATACTTTTATCCAGCTCCCCCTTCCTTGCCCATTTAAAAGAATCCACAGAGTCTAAACCAAAGCACAAGTTAGGATCACTCAGAATATTTATTGTGCAGCAATCCTCCTAATCATGTTCTGGAAATCAAACCTGCTAACTAAGGACAGTCTTGGACTGATGTAACACTATATCTTGTCTTCACAGAACCGAGCAGATTTTTTTGATGTAAGGGGCAATGTGTTTCACACAAAGGAAGTTACTATCTGGAAAGAAACAACTGATCATTAACTGCATTAAGCCATCTGAAAAATGGTTCACAACTCCTGGCAGTGCTTTTCTGGGACATAGTTGCCAAGTTTCACCCTCATTAAACACATAGATTTTTTTTTTTTTGTCACAAGTACATTCTGCCAGGCCAGGCTGCTGTTAGAGGGGGAGACAAATCATAAGCAGCTGCTAGAAGCACCTTGTTTCAGAGATGAGTTTAGTTTCAAGCTGCAGCTGTTACCCACTCAAAAGCCCCCCCAAACCTCAAATTACTTCTTTGAGTTTACACTGATGTTCTGCTTTTAGTATGTGACACAACACTGGTGGCCTCTGCAGCATGACAAGGGACAGAATGAAGGGTTTGCTGGTTCCTTGAACTCTGAGAGAAACAAGGCTTTGGGTACTTCATGCTGATTAAGTTCTCAGAAATGCTTTTGATAGCAGCAATATATTCATCTGACCCTCCCAGCTCACAGAAGTTTTGTTTTTACCCAAACAGTAGCACAAATATTCAAAAGTTTCACTGTTAACCGTGTCAAATTAAGAAATTTTACTGTAGAGCAAGGCAGAAAACTCATGTAAGATATGAGCTCATGGAGTTCTTACTTGTTACAAAGGGCAGCAAGCTGGTTTCCTAGGCCTTGCAGCACAGGTCAAGCATTCCTAGGAAGCAGACTGCGTGCAGCAGAAAACCAAAATAATTCCCAGCATGTAGCACATGGGTCGAAATTAAATTCTACAAATGCACAGCAGAAACATACAGCCATTATAATGGGTTCCAACAAAGTCTTGAAGGCTTTGAAACTTTCAAGCAATCAATATTATTAATAGAACATTCATTTGGCACTGGCATTATGCAACCATCATTGCAGTGTGAAGGAAATATAACAGTGCTGCCCACCCAGACACCCCTGGGATGTTTCCTTCCACTTGACTGCTTTTCCTTTTTGTTGTTTTTTTCAGTGGAAGATACAGGACACAGCACCAACAGCACAACAAACTGCCAGGTACATCCTTGGCAGCACAATACATGGACAGGCCATTCCCAGGATCAGAGCCAGGATGGTGAAGTCTGCTCCTGGTGAGAGGCATCTCCACCACTGTGTCCCATCTGCCAAAGCTCTCCACTGATGTGACAAGTGGTCTGTCCCTCTCCAGGGAAAGAAATCTCCAAATCTGTGCTGCTTGGAGAGGATACCTCTCAAAGGACAGTCTGCCTCAACTGAGAGAGCTCAATAAAAGCTGTTCAAAGCACAGAATCAGTCTGCAGTACTTAGAGTGGCCACACAAAGCACATGGACAAAAGCCAGCACATACAGTAACTGTCGCAATAAATTTAAGATTTATTGCCAAGTATGTTTAAGAGTAAAAACTAAGATTACAACTTGTAGTTCAATTCCCTAAGGCTGTTGCATAACCTGCAAATATATTACAACATGAGAGCAAACTAATACTGGTGATTAACCAGGAATATAATCAGAGGATCTGGAAATCCTCAAAAAATGCAGCTTGTTGCAAGCCTTATAGGAATGTATCTGACTTTCAGGGGTCAAGGATGCTCATTTGGTTGCACATAAACATACACTTTTGTAAGAATTTGGAAGGTATAACCTACCTGATTACTTTTACAAAGCTGACACCTTACTAGCTAGTACAGATGCATATTTAGTATGATTCTGCATTAGATATGACTATAGGGACAGATGAATCACAGTCTCAGAAAGCAGCTGGCGAGGATGATGGCAAGAAGATTCAGGATCAGGCTCGCTAGGATCTGCCCATCCACCCTTCCCTTACACACCAGATGGCTCTGGGAAGACAACAGTTATCTGTCCTTAAAAATCAGTGATCACAAAGCAAGGACTTCTTGATTAACTCTCAAGTCCATACCCATTTGAGGGGTGGCCGGGTGCCAGTGAAAGGAACTGTGGCAAGTCAGAAGAACCTGTACAAACTCCATTTATATCCCAGTCCATTCAGGGATCTTTCCCCTCCACCTCAGTAACTAAGGGATCTGAGCAACTGGGATCCAAAATGCCAATACTGAAACCCTCTCTCAGTCAATATTCTTACATAGCAAGCCTATGTGAAACTGATCTACAGCTGGTTCTAACTGGATCAAATTATATATTGGCAAACAACAGGAAACATTAGGAAATCGGTATTTTATCCTACTTAAGTAGCTAATTATCCATAAATGAAGTCTGATCTCACCTATCTTGAGCCTCCAACTTTAAAAAAATGCTCCAAAAGTATTGAGGTAGTTTGGACAAAAATATTACTTTTTTAAAAAAAGTCATACAATAAATGTATTTTTTTAAACCTCAGTAAGTTTGTTACCACTACTCAGTATTTTGAACAGTATTACTTCAGGCCTCATGATGATCATTATTCAGCAACATGTTTCCATGTCAAGGCCTCCAGTAGCAGAGCACAGTGAAAAAAGTACCGGAAGGCCTTTTAATATAGAAATGAATTGTGCATGTGCTCTGTAAGTAGCCACAAATAAATCTTTGTCTCCTGACACTACTCAGAATAAATATATCAATATTAGCCTACAAAGTCACTAACATTAACTTATTCAGTGTTAACACCTCCTGATTTGGACTGGTATCACCCTTGTTCCTCCTAGCAGAAACATTTTATCGTGACATGTACACAGAATTCCCTGACAGCATCCAACAGTTCACCATTTTTCTACAATTGCTGTATTTACATAAGCACATGCTGGCTTATGTCCACTACAAACGTCTGGAAGCCATCTGAACGAGTCTGTGTTACACTTGACTCAAGCTATAGGTGGGAATCCAACTCTTTCTTTAGTTGTTAAGATTGAAGAAGTGGATACACACTTCAGGTATTGCAAGTATGCTTTATAAAGGATTCTTCCTACCCCCATCAGAGAATAACCAGTGTATTTACCAGACTAACCACACCCTAAAGTTTAATCTGTTTTTGAATCAGACTGTATCACTACAAGATGCAACAAAAACACTATGCTTGACATGCAGGCACCCCATTGACTTGAGAACCCATTTCCCTTAAAACTGAATTCTTTCTGCTGCCCACTCTTGCAGGGAGAGGACACCTCCTGCAGAGCTCAACCAGCACAGAATAGAGGTAAAAGAAACTGAATTTAAACTAGGGTCCTGTCCAAAGGAGATGAAAACAACCAGACAGTTCAGATCTCAAAGAGTTTATTGGTGCCTCAAAAGATGGGAATGGATTTAAGTTCTTTCTAGCATACTGAAGCCATTCAAGATTATTAATTACTACCTAACCACTCAGGTTCTGTGTTTTCTGCTGTTAAAGGACCTTAGGCTCAGTAACAGAAAGGACAGAAAATTCTCATTTCTTCTTGAGAGAGTTATTTTAACTCTCAACGAGGTGTCCTCTCCCTAGGAGAAAGAATTCAGTTCTTTTTGAATATGAGTACCAGAGAATAGTATTTTTCAACATGGAGCATATATACACACTTTAGTTGCAAGTCTGAAGTGAGCCTGGAAGTGAAACCCACTCCACTGCAAAGTTAAGTATTTCTGTTCATATTAAATTCCATTATTACATTCCTACTCTCCTGACAAAGTACTTCTATTTAACAAGCTTAAGGGCCATTTACCAACCCAACTGCACACTTGCATGCCCTGAAAACACACCTTACTGTGCCAACTATGTGAGCTTTGCAAAATTGAAAAAAGCAAGTTTATTGCTCTGGGACATGCAATTTTAACAAGCCTTGGAAATTCAACTTTAAAAAAAATTTTGGTTCTACAGTAACACAGGCTCAAATTACAAGAGTTATACAACCAAAATATTAAATGCTTAACACAATGGCCTGTGCATTGAGCACTTCAGGACAGTATAATCACTCTGAAACCCCCAAAACCTTCAAGTCCATATTTTGATTCAGGAAAGTATCCTCAAAACAAGTATGATGAGTAACATTCTCAAAAGAAAAAAACCTGATAGGCAAACTATTATGCAAAAGTAAACTCTAATTAGATGCTGAAAGGAGAGAAGCGAAAAAAAACCCCCACACTAAGTTTATATTTGAGGGGTTTGGAGCACATCAAGAATCTCAGTCTCTGAATCAATTTTGGTTTTGTGCACTTATGAAGAATCTCAGTGAGGCTCTATTTTGGCTACCTTCAAGTACATCTTTTTTCTGCCACTCTCAGCACACACTACAGCAGTTACAAGTAACCTTGAAGCTCTGCAAAATAGGACATGACAGTTAAGCCACAAGCACCTGTCATATGTGTTTTAAGATCTTTCATACTGTTTGTACATCATAACACTACTTCATATCACTTATTTCAACCTACTAGTTCCAACTTAAATATCCTTGTAACGTACATCTTTTAAAAAGGACAATTTTCAACACACTGACTGAAATGGAGTTACCCAGCATTAGCTGAAGTTCAGAAAACCTTCAGTTCTGCTAAGCTATTTACACCACAGTATTCCTGTTCCAATACTGCTAAGACCACAAAGTTCACCTGCTCTTTACTGGTAATGTGAATTAGTCGAGGAGACAAGCAAAGCACATGCTGATCAACGTAAAACAGAACTGAAAACTGAGATAGTTAAAATATAACTAGACAAGGGAAAAAAGTCTCATACAGTATCAAAAGCCACACCTGAAGAAGACAGGGAATATGCAAAACCCTTTCCCAGAAGGACAGAATCTTTGCAGAACTTAAATTGCTCAACCTCTGGTCTTTGAAGGTTTTACAAGTGCAGAGTTTAAAAGAGCCTTAGAGGCCCAAGCAATCATACACAATTTTTCAGTCGTGACAAACTAGCCTACCTCTTGCATGAGAAAAAGGACCACATAGACTATGTGCCTTCTGGCTTTTTACTGTTCAGGCTTGGCTGAGGGAAGGCAGCTGCTTTAGCAGGGACCTAGAAATGTTATAAAGTGTGGCATGGCAGCCTCCTGCTACAGGCATCCTTCCTGGGTAAGGAGCAAGGAGAGACTACCTAGAGCAGGCACCAGTGACCCCAGAAGGGACACACTGAGCCAAGCCTTGGCTCTAATGCAGACACAGATCTACCACTTCTTCCCCTTCCACTCACAGGCACAGGATGTTGTTCTCCTATTGCACCAGAACATCGTGTCCTTTTGAAAACGAAATAGTTACATGCACAAAAATCTGCAAGTAGAATTTCAACACTTTGATATTTCTGATCAAGGCAGACTGTGCAATGATACGTGGAACACAAGGGTATTGCAAACACTGAATGTTAAAAATTTTCAATAGGCCCCCAAAACATAATATTTTATCCCACTGAAACACATAATGAAGACACTTTTGTTCTGGAGATACTTCATGCTCAAAACATTCTACTGACTAAGAGGGCACATTTTTGCAACCCCCAAAATACCAAGATATTACTAAGATATGCCCCTACTTTTTTAGGGGAAAACTGAAATTGAGGGTTTGCATTCACAAAGAATGAACTGGGAATAGGCACTACACTAAGAGAAGGGTGTCTGCATTCAGCTGTTCTACAACAGACATTGTCCTTCACACCTCACACCCTTCTCACTTGGTAACTGCACATAGGCAAGCCTCAACTCACTCATACGTGGGGCCTTCCTACAACTTGTCCCCTCAAAGTAATGAGTTGTCAAATTAGTGGTATGATTAGGAAAAAAATGTCCAAGCTTCCTTTGGTAATACTGCAAAATAATTCACGTGAAAATATGTTAGTGCTGTCTTGAAATTAAAATCAGAGGGTGTTTCCCTACTAGAGGGGAAACATGTTTGACAGACTGAAGATAACCCTTGTCAAATCATCCTGTATACCTTGCATTAATAAAGCAAGTTCAATTTAACATAAGTACAGTTCAGACAAGTAAACTGCATTTTGTGCAGCTGGAAGCAATGGTCCTAGGTCAGAGAAAGACAAGTTTGTACAAATATCTGCAAAAAAGCTCTATGAGTTGATCCTGTCTCCTTCCCCAGTTTCCCAAGTACTCTGAATTTTTGCTTCCCCTATCATCCTTCTTTATGATGCCTATAAGAAAGGATATTCTTTTAGGTCAAAAAAACCCCAAAAAACTGCCAAGGTTACACTTGACAAATTAGTAGTTGAAATTGTTTTAGTTTATATCAGTTGATCAGTTTCTATATCTAATTTGAATACTCGAGTACTTAGTCACTTGGTTGAAGTTTACAAGGTAGCCACATTAATAACTGAGTTATCAGCACACTATTGGCTGCTCAGCAGTACTGGAAGCAAACAAAAACAGTTGCATTTAGGAACTGAGGATGCATTTGCTATTTTCTCAAAAGCATAGGAAGACAGTTAAAATGCAAGTGCTTGCTGTTAAGCAAACATCCAGATCGATGGAACAGTCATTTCACAGAGCACTGAATGAACCAAGTTAAAAAATAACTACAGCAAGTTCAAGATTCTTAAAAAAGGCTGTTGGGCGGATGAAGTGTGTCACACCAGTATTGCAACAAGAACAACTAATGGAAAACTACCCAGGATTGTTTCACACAGGGTGCTGCAGCTCAGACTCCAAAAGGCTTGGGCTAAGACAAGCTCTTTACATTTCTGTCATTTTCTTGTTGAAGTCAGAGCATTTCAGCCACTGCAGGTTTATCAAAAACATCCTGTCAGCAAGATCCATCTTTTGACATAGCAAAATTAAACTCAGCACAAAGGCACCTATCTAGTACTTATCCAGTTGATGACTTGCACTAGAAAGATTATTTGATCCCTGATCACCTTCTATTGCACTTCAGAGTTAACAACTCCTGTTCAGGAGCTGCATTTTGCTCTCCATCACTTCATTATTACATCAGACCTAATCTCCAAGGTACCACCTCATTTCCCAGCTAACGCAAATATTTACTTGAACTATTTAATTGCATTTTTAAACTAGACAGGTGATGTCTGATCAAAGTATTTTCCTGAAAGTCAGATACACAACACAGCAGATGTGTTCACGTGGCGAAGCAACCTCAAAATCTATGGTGGGATCTCCAACACTGGGAACAGTGAAGAGATACTATAACCATGACAACAGCAACTAGCCTACAAAAAAAGGCTGCAGCACCTCCTGGTATCAAACACAAGTCCTAACTTCATCCTGCATTGCCCAAATACAAGCAGTGTTTTTCACTCCAAACTGACGCTTTCAATCTTTATATCAAGAGCAAATGTGAAATCAGCTCCTTCTGCTACACATACGTGAATAATTTAAATAAATAAAAGGGAATCAATTTAGAGAATTATTCCAAAACTAAGAAAACCAAAGACTCCAAGACCTAAAGAAAAGCATGTTAAATAAGCCATTTTTTCATCTCTGCTTGCATAGAAAGTTGGAAAACTCCAAACATCTGGATATGAAGAAACTAGCAAGATTTGAAAGAAATTTAGTTTCATTTAGTCCTGATTTTCTTTAGACTCACCTGAAAGTAACTGTACAAACTTCTGCCACAATTTTTTTCATTTAACAAAAATTCTTTAATCCTTTGCTTCAAAATGCACAGTAAAAACCTCATACATCTGACCACTTGAATCCTGGGAAGTCCCCACAGAGATTCCAGAAACACTCCAAATCCACACCAGAGGACTGCCCACCAGCACTGAGAGACCTTCCTGTTGCTCTCTCCCTTCAACCATACCAAAAAAGCTCCCAGACTTTCGAGGCTTCTTGGCACTGTATTCCTGGGTAATGATTCTAAAACAGACAAGATTCCTCTTGCTTTTTACAAACTTAAACCATTTTCATTTCAAAATGGAAATTCTCCCCTACACACAAGTCCTCACCCTTGTAATTCTTGCAACAAAAGCTCATTTCACACCAGGACTGCAGCTGCATTTGTTGTAAGCCAATTTTCTTCCTTCACCAAAAATCCCCAGCAGTCATTACACTCAAATAGTCTTACAGATACAAGTCTGAGGCAAGTTATTTTCCCTAATATGTTCATACACCACACTGAATTTAAAAAGTCTTTTTAAACATCAAAAACCCCACTGAAGATGAGTCTTCTCCACTAATCCAGTTTAAACCTAATAGTTTCTTATCTTCTTGTGTGCACTGATCTTACAGGAAGTTTCTTGGGTGGAGACTTGAGAAAGTTTTCAAAAGGCTCTGAACTGTATCTGAATTACTAGTCTGGTTTTATTGCACATTCCCACTTTCTACAATCCAAACAGATCTTAAGCCAGAATATAGTTCCAGAGAAAAACCTCTGCCCTGGCATATCTTCATGCCCTTAGAGCTGAGGAGATCACACACCCTACTCAGCAGAGCAATTGATATCATATTCTATTTACCCTTACTGCCATAATCAAAGCAGGTTAAAAGACTTTTCCATAAGACAGGCAAGGGAGCTGAGTGACTTCAGTCCAAGGGAGCCCAGAACAGCAGCATGACACAACTAGTCTTGGAAGTTACACCTTGCACCAAAAGGAAAAGGGTGAGTTATTCAAAACCATGCTATGACACAGCACTTGGAATAAAAAGTCAAGTTACAGTCTGTACTAGAGACCCTAACAGCAACAAACTGCCTACAGAAAAAATTAAACTAAGCATTGAACCTCAATTTCTTACTCCAGGAAAGTACACAGAAAGACAAGTCCAGAAGCAAAAAATGGTTCCTTCATTCTGATCACAAAATTTTCTAAGAACTGCATCTCTTCTAGTTTCACGCACTTTAGAGTACTGCTATGTTCATCTTAAGTGTGACAGGCAAACCTGCTCCCAACTCTAATGCTGTCCTCCATGACCAGCTAAATCATCATTTATGAGCTTTCCAAGGCACAGTGCAGCAATACTGAGACCCTCATATGGAGCAGAAATCTAATCAACACACAAAACAACTGCTCAAAGATGGAGGTGGCAATACATCTGAAGACTGCTTAAGAATGGGAAAAAATGCCCTAAAGTGTACATTATATTCACATACTTCATGAGTAAAAGCTGAGTGACATCAGCCACATAAGGGAAGGCTGGAATATTCATGAACTTGATTGAAATGATATCATGGGCACATTTATAGAGAAGCACAAGGTCACACCATCAAACTGCATCACGAGGAATTAATCAGTTGGAAGGGTCAAAGCAGGACAAGAAAAACAAGTGACTGCAGCCACCAACGCAAAATAGCCATAAAAGGAGAGAGAATAAAAGCAAACAGAAAGAAATAGAGGTAGGCAATGTTCACAGTCTGCAGCAGAGCCTGGTTCACTTAGCATGGCTAAGGAGACAATCAGCAAGAACTTTCTCTACGCAGGCACACTGCAGAGGGATCAGCTGGAAGGAAGAGCTGAAGAACCAGCCAGGGCACAGACACACTTGATAAGGACACCTGATATGATCAGCCATGAGTAAATTTAGGAAATCAGTCACAAGCTCCTTCAGTGCAATTTTCTAACAAACCATGTTGGGAATGGACAAGAAAATCCCATTCCAATTAAAATTCATGTTAGATGATGCTAACTTGCCAATCCTAAAAGTAAAACAAAAGAAAGCACAGCAGCTTCTATGATATTCACTTGATTTTTACAGGATATTGAAGCCCAGGAACCTGTGCAGTCTCTTCCAACATGAGACTTCAGCTTGGCTATACTTCTGATGGTTAGTGCTTCTTGAAAATTGATGCCTCCACAGTATGTAAGTCTAATGAAGAAGGTTAAGGAAGAGAAACTAGCAGGGTGGGGAGTGTTACACAAGAACAAACTTATCATAAATCTCAGGACATATTTAAATAGATCACAAAAATATTTTGACCACAAGCTGGCCAATGAAGGGTGAAAGTAGCCTTACTCTGTGCACACAAAACCTTTTCAGATGGTGAGAAGAAAAAAAGCTTGAAGTAGGTATGAGTCACATTAACGAATTTAAAAATGACTGCTTTGGAATTGATGTGTAGAAAGGGAAGGAGGTTTGAAGCAGAGGGAGTTAACAGCAGCACTCATAGTTCAATAACAGTTCCACTGAGGTTTGTTCTTACAGATTAGAGGTTATTACAAATACGACTGTTCGCTAAAAATGCATTTCAACATCCTGCCCCTCCTTCATTTCCTCTCTGTAATCCTTTGGTTTACAGTTTCCAAACATGAACTTCAAGGACCAAGTTTTTTCTGCTGTAACCCAAAGGTAAAACCACTAATATGCATTACAAACCATATTATCGTTACAAAACTCCACTTGACCCTCGGTCTGAATGACTATAGAGCAAACAATCCCCCATGGAAGACATGATGAAGTTTATTTCACAGCAAGGAAAAGACTTCACCACAACAGAAGGAAAAACCACCCCAGTATGACAGCAGCTAAATCAACCAAGCAGTACTGCTTGCAATATCTCCTGTAAGATATCAAAGCAAAAAAAGGTTGTTTTGTTTTTAGGTAAACAGAGGAGAAACTCAAAGTGTCCCAAACCTGTCACTTGTTACACTCTGCAGACAATATGTTGTGGCACTAGTTTGAATGTCCTTCCTATTTAGGTCACAGTTCCTGCTACTCCCACAAGTTACTGCAGGACACAGAAACACCTCACATTGCTGCTACTACTTGTAGTGAACATAGTATATTGATTTTGCTTTGTTTAACTGGCAGTTGGTTTCATCACTACTCAGGAGAACAAGAATCTTAACTGAAGTTATTTCACAGGTGCATGAGGAACTCCTCAAGTAGAGGATCCAACATGTATCAGACTCATACCTGAAGAAAAAAATAGCATTTATGCCTAAACAGACATTTGAAACCAAAGGCTGTCTCAAGAACATCGGTTTTACAAATACTGCTGCTCAGGGAATTAATAATTGGAAGAGACAGGCACTGAGAGCTATTTATAGACTTAGAACATACACTAAAAAGGTTGCAGAGGACATTCCTTCCTTCCCCCTCAAACTCTGGCATCCCCTCCTGAAGTATACTAGCATGCTTTTTTTAACCCATAGCTTTAAGGCACTAACTTCCAGATTATCAAACTGCTGACAGTGGCAATGAAAAAAAAAAAAAAAGAAAGATACCTCCAAATTCTGCTTGGGAACAGACCTTTTGGGCAGTTTGCACCCTTTTGCCACTATCCTCTTGCTGCTGACTGCAACTTGTCTCATGATTCCCTAGAGATCTTCATATTTTTCAGAATATGTATTAAGACAGAAAAAGCCAGAACTATGCTAAGTGGATTTCAATTTAATATGGTAATGTTAAAGATTCAAAACCACAGTTATTGATTGCAGAAGCAGATTCACTTAAAAAAATAAAAGTACAAGCCATAAAAATATTTGATCACATTAGCAGGATGTCCTGTGTGTGTCTGGGAGCAAAGAGTGGACAGAGCGATGTTTGAGTGAGTTCATATGGCTTCAGTATCCAGATGCTGGATACTCTCAGCCTTGGCTCCAACATGCAGCAAACATCAGGGTCACTAGATCCCAAGCCTACCTAGTCAGGGAATGTTTTATATAAAGCAGCTTCTTACAGCAGCCTAAGAATAGCTCAGTGTATTTATATAGGACTAACCGTGGGTCATGCCAGCACACAAGAGGATCAGAGTACTCAGTTCTATTGGATCTTGCTGCTAGAAGTCATAGAATATTCCTTACTGCCAAAATGGAAGTGGAGCAGGACTTAGTGATGCTCAGCACCAGGAAGGACAGCTGTTTTTCTGGACAGTTAATTCTCTACAAGGATCTAAACAGGATTTCAACACCAGACCAAAGAAATTGAAAAAAATCCCTAAACAGAAAGCAGCAGAGCAGAGCTGCAAAAATAACTCAGAGCAAAGCAAAGGGACTTGCAGAACAGCAATGTACATGAGGCAGAACTTGAGGAGTGGCAAGCTGCATAAACTACTTAATTCTGCACATGTCCTGTTCTCACACAGTATTAAAGAATCACTCCTGCTTCCAACATTCAGTTCTGCTGTCCTCCCTCCAAAATAAAGAGCTTACAGCAGCAAGTAATAGTCTATAATATCCTTATGAAACATAAGCACATGCAGGAACACACAGATACAGTAATAGGAAAAGAAGCTGGCAACACTTAGGAAGAAAAAAGTTTTTAGATCATGTGAAATTAGCCAGCAGACATCACGCTGAGTTGCCAATTCCCAGTAAACACAGACATGCATTTTGTAATGATGCTTAAATGCCATCTGAAAAAAATACCAACTCCCAGTAGAACAGTTCCATACTTTAGGTTTGTACCATGTAAGATTCATCCTAGAGGAAAAGGCCTTACATACAAAGGTTTCCTTTTTCAAGGCCTGTTACTGAAGGAGCTTTTCAAGTTTAAGAATCTTACATTTTTTTTAAGAACACAGCTGGGCAGAATAGCATCCAAATTCAACAGTATCAGAGGCAGAGACTAGAGGTTCTCCAAACCCTGTGTCAAACCATCAGACTAACCCCTCCAGGCAACAATGTTCAAGGTAAGAAAAACAGTCATTTGTCTTTGAAAAATAACTAGGTCAAGAAAATACTCTGCTGTGGTTAGAAAAAACCCACAAGGGCACTTCTTGACAAACTTTATGACCCGTATAACTCCGCTTTGGAATGTAGATATCAGTTATGTTTCAGCCCAGAAAACTTAAATCTGTTTGTGACAGCAAGATCATTTTAAGGAGCAAGACTGGAAAAAAAAAATGCTTCCCTCTAACACTGCTCAACCTAAAAAGTTTTTTCTAACAAATTAAGGGCTTCATTAATTGGAAATTACAGTTATAAGCAAAAGACCTTTTCCATCACAATGAAAGGGGGAATTATACAAGATCTGGATTAGCCAAACTCAGATGCATCTGAAATGGAGCCTAGATGGATAGCAATTCCCAACCCCCTTCCCACCCCTTTTTTAAGCTACCTAGATATTAATCTTATCCGTGGTAGGAAGAAGTAAAAGCATCAAATTTCAGGTCTGACATTATCTCCAACAACTTGGTAAACTGCAGATTAACCCTCAGGTACTTACATTGGTACCAGAGTAAATCAAGTCTCAGTTAACTGGGCCTATTTACTAAAACAGGATTGGAAAATTTTAAAATATGTTTGAATTCAAGCCTGGTAGAAGCTGAAGGTATTGGGACAAGATCAGGTGGCCCTGCCTGAGGGATCTGTCATCAATATGAACAGTTGCTCCTGTAAGTCTGAGACTATACAAGAAGCCTCAGATGTGCCCTGGAAGTCTTAGGAAAAGCTTTCCTGTTCTACAACACCTAGTTTGAAAGGCCTTCCTTCTCAAAAATGTACCTTGGACAAGGTACAAAGACTAACAGTCTAGTTACAAAAAATCATCAATAACCAAAGGAATTTCACGAGTTTTGTACCAGGCACAGAGCTCTATATGAACAACATCAGATACACTGAAATAGCAGGGATTTGGAGACCACTCATGCTCAGCAGATACCAAATGCTATGGGCAGGACTCTCCCAGTGAGAGCTCTGATGATTAAGTGCTCCAGGCTACTGGCAACTGGAAACTTGAAGCTTACTGAAGTAATTATTTGTAGTGCTTTGAACTAAGCTAAAAATACATAGTCTTTGATATAGCTCATCTAAATCAGTATGAGGCTAGCACTACATGCACACCAATACAGGCAAAATATAATAGTTGTCTCCCTCACTATAACAATAATTACATTTTAATAGACTTAGTTTCATTTTTAATAGATTATAGCTTAATCTGTGATGCCCTAAAATATACTCAAGAATTAAGCAAAAAAAAGTTCAGAAGGTAACCGTGTAAGATCAATTCATATTGGTTTTGTACCACAACATAAAGAGTTGGCATTAAATGTTTCACATATTAGATCAAATTATAAACTGGGTAGAGAATATTTCTCTAAACCATCCCACATACCTGTAAAAATACCTGTCAGATGCTAAAGCTCAGCAGGACCAGGACACTAATTATCCATTATTCATTAGCCATCCCACAAATCCGTTATTGCTTCCTCACATGGAAAGTTCTTTAGGACTGTCATATTCTGAAGCCTGGCAGTCAGAAGATGAGTCACTCACTTTGAGACAAAACATTATTAGCAAAATATAATGCCTGTTTCATACAGACATTGTAATCACCATTGTATTTGAGAGATGAAAACAAGGAAAAGGAATTCAGCTTCCCTTCCTCTGAGTCCTCCTCATACAAAACTCAAACCACAGGGGTGGCAAGGGGAGGGGAGTGAGGAAGGGAAAAACAAATGCTAAAGTGATTTCTATAACCAAATCCTCCATAATTTCAAAGCATGTATGACATTAACATGCTGCAAAGTGACCACAGGAAAGCACAGCTTCAGGGAAGATAATGCTTTATACCAGTGCCTTGCACACTGCCATTAGCTTAAGGACATCCTTAAACAAAATTCAAGTAGTTGGAAGAGTCCAAACCGAAAATTACACAATAGAAGTTGTGAAAAGAAGTGTTTCACAGTTAGTACATCTTTATCTACATAAAATAAAACACAAGGAAACTAAAGTAGCAAGTGATGAAGGAGGGTCTGTAATTCAGAACAAAAAAAGGATACAGTTTAAGTTACTTTTTTCCACCTATAGAATTTACTGGGAGAAATTAATTCAAGTTCCAAATAAATACTTTATTGGATTCCAGACTCAAAAAATTGTGAGGAAGCTGAGAAGCAGTACTTTCAACATCTCATTTCATAATTACACATTCCCTTTTCTCTAGTTTCATTCAATTGTAGAAGTATCTGAACTGTTCAGTTCAAGAAATTGATAGAGCAAACAAATTGCTATCAGAGATGTTTCTACTTGAGTAAAAAAACTGCAGCCATAAAGTTTCACACAGTGTTCAAAAGGAAAGTGAATTCCACAGGGCAGTGTCTGACAATTAAATCCACTTGGAGCTGAGTTTTATGTTACTTGGATAGAGCCCACAAGTTTTACATGAAAAGCTCAGACAAGTCAGTTCAGTAGCTACACACCATTGACATTATCTGGGATCTTAAGCCCTACAAGATTAATTGTTAAATTAAGTTATGACCAATGACCAAGTTTAAGTTAAGACTTATGATTAAGTCTGGCCTTTCCTATAGGCAGATATTGGAAGGTTTATAGAGTGTTTACCTCCTTCTGAAAAAAAAAGTGTATTAGATATCATTCTTCATTTTAAGGAACTGTTCTCACTTCCACAAAAAATTTCGTGACAATACATTAAAGAACTAAAAACCACACTTGAGTCTCTGCACCACCCCAGTAGCAGAGAAAGCTCCTAAAGTTTGCTCCCCAAAGGCCCTTTTTAAAGTCAGTCATGGCACAAGTGCTGTCCTTAGGCACTGCTGCTACACACATTTTAGTAAAAATTCTCAGCTCTTTGTACAAGAGTACTGCTATTTTCACCTGGTACAGTGCCTGAAATTATGTAAAAAAATCAAAGCTCAATTTTGCTATGTTGCTTTGCTAGTTATTAAGCATAATACCCAGTTTTAAAAATAAAGATTTTCACACGCTTCACATTAAAAACCATCTGGGAAGGGATGGAAAATGAACATCAGTTTTGCAACACCACAGTGTTAATAGGAACTGTGTAATTATAGATAAGCCTTTTAACTGATGTTAACAAAGTCACTCTTGAAATAGAAAAATTTAGAGACCTCCTACATTACTTTCACACAACAGATGTGCAGTTCATCTATTTGGGATTAGGAGGATGAAAGAGCCATATAACTATGCCTGAAATGACAAAATCCAACTCAAAACTGATTGTCAGATAGTAACAACACACAGTGGAAAATACAGATTTTTGACAAGGTTAAAAAGCTGTCTTTAAGCTTAAGTCAACTACTTATGTCACAAATGCATACTCTAAAAATAGTTTCATACCCCTCTGAAAATACCACTGTTATTTAAACAAGTTCCTGCTCAAACAATGGACACAGCAAGAGACAAGCACTAGCTGGCTAAATATGATTAAGAAGTTTAGGAGAATGTTATACTGATTTATAAGAGCATAAAATAAAGTCGGGGGAGGGGGTTGTTGTTTTAGTTGTTTGAGGTTTCTTTTACATATCTGGAGCTTAAGCCCAGCTTTTATTCTGATGCAATACATCTTAAAGAATTTTTTTTTTTAGTTTTGCAACCAGCAGTGAGTATTTCTAACTTCAACATAGGAAGTAGCATCTGTATTAACACCTTATAAAGTAGGGTAAATAAAGCTTAAGATGATTGAGAAAGGTTCATCACTTTCTACAAAATATTCATTTCATTAACCTATTTTACTGAAGTACTTTGAAGAGGCTTAAACTAAGAGACCTAACTATTAGGGAAAGGAATAGTCTAAATGTTTGACTGGAAATGGAGATGTAGCTGAACACCTCAGCTGGTGTTACTCAAGTCCTTGAAGCTCTGCAAGAAGCTCTCATCCCTGGCTATTATTTCTAACAGCAAAAACCCTGCTCACTTGTAATTCTCTAACTCATGAACAAAAAAAATTTCCAGGCCAAAAAAGCAAAGTCATTCATAATTTTTTCAAAAGCAAAGAAGTGTAGCTGGATACAGGCTCCCAGGCTCTAAGTACCACATTTAATATCTGCTATTCCTCCTCTTGCTCCTGCAGAAGTTGCTTTCAAATGGAGACTGACATCTCACATGTTTTTATTAGCTAGAGGACCAGGAAGAATAAAGTTCTATTTCCATTAAACATTGTCATGACAGTTGGAAAAAAATCAAAAAAATTCATGACACTATTTTAAGTGAGTCTGAATAACTTTTATAGCTTAGGCAAAACTGCCTCTGCTTCCCACAAAAGACTCTTTTATCTGCTAAGGAAACCACATCCCTGGAGGCATTTAAAAGGCTACAGTGGACCAAATACTAGAAAAATATATATTGTGGAAAGTAATCATACATCAACAGAGAATGAGACAGGATGATTTAGGACACGTTTCCTCAGCCAGTCTTTCCTCAGTCATGATTTCCACAATTGTTTTTTACAGATTGATAGCCAAACATAAATAGCTACTTATACAAAATCTGATTCAAACTGCTGTACACTATTTATTAAATTTGAGAATATGGGAGGTTTAATCACACTACACAGCAGATGCATATTGCTTAACTTCAGAGAGGCAAATTCAACATACAGTCTAAGCCAAAATACTTGGACATTTATTAGACATCTGTTATCAGAGCTCAGGAATACCTGTGCTCTTCCAGCAGTGACACTGGAGCTGGGACTGCCACTAGCCATCACTGAAGTTTGCTCAAGAAGCAAGCACCACAGGAAGAAGCATCTCAAGAAACTGCTCCCATCTTCCACATAACTGTTCCTCTCCAAAGAGAATTTCTTCCTGATCTTAGCAATTCTTTGGCCTTTTAATTGATTTACATCGAACAAATATAGCTTGACCAACGTCTGGCAGATTGAGGCCAACTTGCACTGCATTGTCCAAAATCCTGCAGGCATAGCAGGAGTTTATCTTAACTCTGCTGAAGCTTAGAAAACCTGCAAGTATCTTACTATACTCATTTTCAGTCAGACATTTGTCCTCCAAGGCAAGATCACTCTTAAAGAAAAACCACACTGAAATATTGAAGTCTTTAGCCTCTTGCACACAGGGGACACTACACAGGCAAAGACTAGAAAAATTTTCCTTGAGGTCCATTGCTCACAATTTATTTCCACCTATAAATTAGGTTTATTACATAAAATGGATTTAAACCACTGTTTTACTTAGCTGGGCAATTTTGATACAGTGTTGATATTCAAAATACAAGTCATGTTATCTTTTGCTTTCTTGGTTTATGGTTACTTACAGAAATTATCACCACAGGAAGAAAAAAATAAAAGCCCAACAAGTCCCCAAAGTGTTTTTCAAAGTAAAGGTAGGCCAGGATTAGTTCTGTTTTTCAAATGTTAAGTTAAAGACTCAACTGTTGAATTGAATTTTAAATAACTAAAATTCTCTGCCTGGCTCAATTGCTTCATTCATAGCTGTCCTTTTTGGTCTTAATCTTATACAAAGGGAAACTACTAGTGTTACAGATCTGTATTTGTTACCATTTTTATTGATCCCAATCAGCCCCAGTCTAATCCTGCCATACATATTACTCATCTGCATTGTGTTTTCCACAAACCATATTCCAAAACCCAAGGGCATTGAGGGCGCCCTGCAGCACAAGATACTCACATATAGTGCAAGGACATCTACCACCTATTTTATCTGAGCACTGTTGCACCACCAATGCACCCCTGAATTGCACCATGTCTTACACAGGTAGAAAAACCAGACCTACATTCAGACTGAGAGGTGCTGTAGTACATCTTGCAAGTGAATCACAAGAGCTTCAGTGATTACGTGCCGCAGTGCTATTAAAGACCTTCTCCAAATCACACTGCACTGTGTGCAGGGCACACAACAGCCTTTGCTGCCTCCACAAGCAGAAATTACATCTACCCCAAATAACCTGTTTGTTCCCATTTAGACAGGAGGCTACGAGAGACAAGCTTTACATAAGCATCTCAAGCTATTTAAAGCAACATGTTTACTATTTCCAGAACACAATCTGAATGAACTTCATGAGCCAGCACTTAACCTACTTTAGCCAGTGCAGCCCTGACTCACAGGGCAGGCACCCTGGGAGCTTAGTGAGGGACTTGTGATATCACTTCTTTATCTTGCACATGCTAAAACAGCAACCTGGGAGAGGGCTTAATAAAAGGGAGCAGCTCCTTCACTACACTAATCACAACAAGAATTCAAAGAATCAAGAAGAATGCTTCTACATTTACTTTGCTTAAACTTAGTGAGGTCACAGTATGGCTAATTCATAAGCCTGTCCCCATACTAACCATTACAGTAACTTCAAAGGGCAAAAATCAGCCACTGTCTGGTAGTTCTCACACTGCAACCATACATTGTTACCCTGGCCTATATACTTAAATTAAATAATTAGCATTACAGTTCACCCTTGTATCTATTCACACTGGCTTCTACAAACTGGCCCACACAAAGTGAAACGAGTATGTGGATGCAGACATTGCACAAGAGAGACCAGGAGTTACCAGGAAAGTCTCTGTAATAAAAGCAGCAGCCACCTGACCCAAGTACAGTTGCAACACTGCTGATGTGCTCTGCCCTTTAAGTACTGCCTCCTCCTCCCACCCTTCAGGGACATAGATCCACCCCCAACATTCACCTCTGCTTTGTACATGTTTTTAAACTGCTGTGGAAATCACTACTAACTAGTCTTGCTGCTTATTCTCATGTGTAAGTGATAGTGATTTTGCTGTTTTGATCCAAGTCGACATACTTGACTCATTTGTTCACACTCACCCTGTGAGAAGCCCTCGTTACTATATAGAGCCATTACATCACTGCTATCTGCAGCATAAAGGCAATAGTCATAAAGCAATTTTAGCTCAATTCACTTTAAGGATCAAAGTTATCCAAAGGTTTTGCCTGCTGAAACTTCAAGAAAGACTAAATTGAGCATTCAGGTGTTGCAGGGGATGAACTGTTCACAAAAATTAACCTGTTGTGTAACACTGTGGAGAGCCAAGATATGGGGTTTAAAAAGCCGATTAACAGAAAATAACTCTACCAGTAGTTGTCAGAGTTTGAACCACTGATGCACACTCTGAAGGCCCTGAGATGCACACTGGCAGGAGGCAGGCCACGCTGGAGGAAGTATCACATTGCACATTCATTGTTCCTGCATCCCTCAGAGCAGCTGTTCTGGCTGGGCAGGGTGCCAGCTGCAGCTTTGGCCTGACCTGGTGTGGCACTTAGGATCTCTCTCAGTACCAAGAAAATACAGTAGTATAAAATCCAGATGACTTTAAAATATTTCTAAGAAAAGTAGCACTCTGTACTAGGAAATTACAACTTGAGCCCGAGTTATTTGACTGTCTAGAGACCCTTAAAACTCTTCATTGTGTTGTCTTACCAAGTCTAGTGTTAATTAATGCATGAGATGCCTCAGGATTCAATAGCTGAAACTATTACTTATGTGGATAAAGTCAGGTATTGGGTATTAACCATTTAAACAGACCAAGCACCACTTCACAGAAAACACAAATAGTTTGGGATTTTTAAGTATGATACCAGGATTATTACATTCTGGAACTTCATGCCACCACACTGGGGGAGGAGTAACACAAGAATGTTGAACAGCAGAAAGACTTCAAATTTCAGTGTGTTGTTTGATCTAAAAGAGAATGAAATCTCACTGTCACAGTAAAACTTGCTTACACACCAAAAAACATGTGCAACCTCTTGGCTGCTCTTCCCTTGTCGCACCTCAGGATCAACTGACATAACTCATGAAGCAGAACACTGGAAAAAACTCAGCACTTTCCACTTCAGTAAAGAAACATTTCTCTCCCCATACTGCAGTTAGCAGTCTAAACACCACCTTGACTCATTCTGTGGCAGCCTCTGAGACAGAGTGCATTTGCTGCAGGAGAGCACAAGCCCGGAGAGGCTCTTGGCCACACGCAGGCATCTCCAAACGCCAGGGTGATGGGATGTGTGCTGCCATGGAGGAAGGGCTAACACTGCCACTGCAGCCAGCTTCTCATTGGGGTGGCTGTGAACAAATGCTCAGCAGGCACAGACACCGTGTTCTGCTGTGCTGCAACTCCTACAGCTCTTCTCGTGCACAAAACTGAATGGAGAAAGTAATTTTGAGCCGTCAGGGGCTGAAAACAGCTCTCGTATTCTGTTATCTTTTTCTAGTCTCTTCCACTTGTTTTTACAGCTGTCTTCATGTCCTAAAGGTCTGATGTTTCACAAGTTTGTATTTTCAGCTTCTAGTCCAGAAGAAGATCCTTCCAGAATTTAGCACTGTGAGAGCTAAGCAGGGGTGTACAGCAATCTGCCTGAACACTTGAATCTTTCTATATACATGAATCACTCGCTTTACTGGATACTAATATAGCATTTTCCATGAGAATTGAAGATATGGCATATTCCTTCCCAAGAGGCCATGAAAACCTAAACCAGAGGGGGAGTGCAGTGAAGTGTGAAGGTCTGTGGAAGAATAAAATAAAGTCGAAGTACATAGAAATAAACAGTTTATGGTATTCAGAGCAGCCCAATTTCTTTACCTCTCTAAATAAAGGCAAAAATCAGAATATTAAAGATGCAACAGTGGAAGGAGCAAGCCACTATCCATGAACAAGGACAAATTAAGAACAGGCATGGATAAATTAATAACCTGAATTTTCTCATCAATGAATTCTGAACTTAAAAAGCAATGACAAAGGAAAACTTTCTTTCAGAATTAGACTTTTGATTTTCTAGCACTAATATTTATCAAATTATTAGGGACTGAAGCAGCAACCAACAAGTATGTTTTCAGAATTCAACTAGCAAAAAAAAAAAAAAAACCAGTTCAGTAATGAAAAAAAGCCAAAAACAACCAACACCAAAACAAAAACAAAAAGATAAAACACATCAAACCAAAACCACTTTTCATCCCCATCTGCCTCTAAAGTTTCACCAAACCACAGCTATTCAAGATTTTCATTCAGATCTAACAGCCCTTGCTTCAAGCTAAAGTAAATGCACCATTTAGTGCTGATAAATACGGATTTGAGAGAATTCCTTGCTGAGAAGCCTTCAACTTTAGCAGGTGTTTGTGTCAACCTCTCAGAACACAAGAGCATTGCAGAAATGTCTGCAGCCCCAAAATTTTCATCTTCAAGCAGTTGTGCCTCCATTTGACCCATGTTGATTTCTCCACAAGCACTATTATCTAACTGCTGACCTGCTTTTGAGCAACCACTTGGTAAGTCGAGCTTTTTAGGAAGATTTGAGAACATCAAAATACTTGCAGTAAAGCTTAAAACAAAAATCCTTAAAAGCACTTCTTTTCAACAGAGGTATTGCATAAACTGACTTGGAAGTGAATTTGAAATCACAGAAAAAGTATTTTTGGAAACAATGAGGAGCCATCAAGATACATGAAAGGAAGGTCTTACTGAACTTTCCCTAATGGTAGCCCTCATCTTCACTGAGCTCTACATAGATATAGGACACTTCAAAATAAGCCTCCTGTAGTATTAGCTCATGGTATTTTGTACAACAGTAATTTTGCTTAAGTTCAAACCATATACATCTACCAGGATTTGGGGTATGCAGAAAAGATATGAAGACTTCTAACCAAAAAAAAAAAAAAAAGGGTAAGCAAGCTGACATTCGAAAAAACCTTGATCTTTCTTGGAAACTTAATTCAGTTTTTACCTCAAATGTTTCCAGTACTTGCCGAGTTTTTAAACAGATGTTTTCATTAAAGTTTAGCATGTTTAGAAATAGAAGTATTTCCAAGCTATAATTTGTGCCTTTGATTAAATACACAGTAGTATCTTAATAGGAAGATTCTACTGAAATAGCTGAAAAGAAAACATCAGGCCTTGACACTGCAGAATAAACTACTCATCTTGAAATCATCCCTCCAAAAGAGTCTTACAGGAACAACTAGTCAAGACTGGCTAAATATTAGTGTCATATAAAATTCTGCAGCAAATCTAAACAGCCAAAACAACTTCCTATAGACATGGGATATAACAGGTTTCCTCCATACACTCTGCTGTATGGATTATTTAAAAGTAAGATCTGAGCAACTGAAGCTATTCAGTAGCCTGAAATATTGCACCTCACCTCCAGAGCTTGAAGAATGCAAGCATTGAGTGTAGCAAAAAAAAAAAAAAAAGCAGGTTTTAAATTTTACATAAAGAAACCTGCATTAGACCACACAGGCAGTTGAAAGGCAAATCCAATAATACTTCTGGTCTAGATTAGCAAACTAATCCCAGTAGTGATTAACACAGAGAAACAGGTAAGATCTGATTAGCTAACTAGTAAACTTACATCTTAGCCAAAACTCAGAACACTGTCTAGCCATACCTAGAGCAGAACTGGTTACCAACCTTGTCAGTAACTAAACAGATTGTTCTACCCCCACAGCTTCACCAAAAATGTTGCATTTTTCAAGAGGAAAATCCTTTAAGATATAAAAAAGTTGTTTCACAAAAGTACAAGGGAAGGACAGTTGTAATCATGCAGACTTTTAGCCAAGTGGATATAAATTAGCTAGCATTCCAATATCTATCTTACTGGTATTTTTCCCATGTATTTTGATGTAAAGCCTGTACTGAGGTACCACAAACTGCATGTTTTACCTAACACTGTCCTATCCAGCTTTTCTTTTGTACAGTACATCACATACAGGGACACTGGTGCACAACTATGTCCCTTCCTTACAATTTTACTGCTACTTGTGCAAACTGCCTCCTCATCACTAGTCATAACACATCTATCACACAAGCCTTCCAAGTCTGGTGTCTACTGAAGGCAGTAGAGTTATATTCACAAGCACAAAGTGTTCTCTGACCATAATGTTAGATTCAGTTTTACATTTTGAACTGTAGCTCTGAACTCTGAACAAAGAAGCTCCAAAAAAATGAGCTGTGTTATATGCATTTGTATTGCACGTAAAGTATAGGCATGAACTGAACTTTTCTAGTTCTTGAATCGGCAACTCTACTCTCATGAGGAGAGAAGTAGAATTTTAAGTAGCATTCTGGAATAAAACACCTCACCATTGGGCTAGAGCATCTGTAGTTGCATATTACAATACTATCTCTTTCCAACTGCTTGTTAGCAGCTGCTTTAGTTAATCCATTTATACAGGAGTTTGCTTGCTCTTATTTAGCTTTATGGAATTACTCAAACTAAGGGAAAGCTTAATCAAACAGATTTACACTAAGATTACTCAAATCATTGCATTTGGGAACACAGTGGTATAAATTCTTTGCTACTGTGTCTATTCCCCATGGCTTCCTTGCTTTTCAAAAAGCAAGCCATTTTTCTGTGGCCTCTGCTTTAAGCACTCTCTATCAAGTAGTATGGACTTCAAGATCTGGGTTTCACAGGCAAGATCTAAGTTGCTTTAAGGTATAGTGCAAGCAACCTGCCCTCCTGCCAAAGGTGAAACGGGGCACAAGCAAATCTGCAACAACTACAGGTTAGTGCCACTGATCTAGAAACAGCCCTTCTGCAAGAGCTCCCTTCCCACACTGAGGAAAACAAAATCTCACCCGTGTCATTTTAAAAAAGTCTAACGATGGCCTGTTCCATCGTACGTCCTCCTCCCGTCTGCGCTTCAGCCGGCTTTTCTTTTCGTTCAGCACGCAGGGCTGCGAGCGGCACCTGAGCAGGCCCTGCCGCCGGCTGAGCTCGGGTGTGGAGGTGGGAGTGCTGTTGGCTGAAGGCAAGAGATTTCCCGTCTCGGTGATGTGCTCCTGGGACAGGGAGAGGCGGCGCCTTGGGTTAAAGTCACAAGGGCCTCCGGAATTCCAGCGGGTGCTGGAGCTCGTGCTGCCCTCGCTGCTGTCCACAAACCCGCTGCTGGCAGAGGAAGGTCTGGGTACCGGAGAGGTGTTGAAGCTGGTGATGGTGAAGACGTTGTTTAGGGACAGGATGTTTTGTGGCAGGCTGATGCTTGTGCTTCTCTGCAAGGTGGCACTTCCATGGCTGTTGCAGCGCTGCAAGGTCGCGCTGCCGCCGCTGTTACAGCGTCTCTTTGACACGGGAGTCCAAACCTTGGAGCTGCCGGGCTTCCAGGGCGAGCGGCAGCGAGCCAGCTCGTCGGGCTCCGACAGGGAGCGGCAGTGGCGCTTGGTGGGCGGTGCCAGCGGCTGGCCCGAGTTCTCGTTGAGGTTTAACTCGCTTATCCATCCCGACACCATGGACGTGCTGGAGGATTCGTGCTGCCACGGCAGGCTGCCATTGCTGGCAGCGCTGGTGCTGAACGCGCACACCGGGAAAGGGTAGGCTGAATTCCTGGTTGTGTCAGGCTGGATTGGGTAACCCCCATTTAAAGCTTTCCAAGGACTGTCTTCTGAAAGCAAAAAAAGATACGGGTTAAAGATGAAAAGCGAGAGAACAGTTTGTTTTAAACCTGGGTTAATGTAAAGCCATCAAAATCATCTTTAGAAGGATGAGCCAGCTCTTACTCAAAATTTCACACAAAAAAAAGTAGAAACTTAAAAAACACCAAGACCAAAGCATTTCAGGAACCAGTCCAGGCATTTCAATACAGAGGTACTCCGTTAATACTTTTCCCTTTATACTGAAGAATTGCAGTATGTGTCTTTCAGCGAGCAGCAGGAAGTTTCCGAGTGCACAGCACATATCACAATTAAATCATGTAACAGTGAACAACCTCAGGTACAAACAAAAATTAACAATGTGAGAAGGCATCAGGGAATTTTTTTTTAGTGCAAAAGCAGAATAATCTCTTCAGACCGCTGTTCTTCATTTATGTTATTTTGCATGCTTTTCTATTAAGAATATCTTATTAAAGAAAATTTGCAAAGGGTGTTCACATTCTCTGGTATAAAAAGCTTTACTCTAAATTAGAAACAGTAAAAAGTTAAATCAGACTGAAGACTATTGCTTTCCTTCCTTGCACTCTGAATACAAGAAAAAACCCAAATCTTAATTTAATGCATAAAATAAAGTATCCCTTAAGAACCTCCTGCAAGTTTTACTGTGAATGCAGACATAGTGCACAACTCCTCATCTGAAGTGGCAATGCTGGGTTAAAAGCAGTCTGCCAGTGCAGCCTCTCACTCTTTTGTGAAGCGTTTCTTTGAGAACATTCTGCACATTTTACAGCTGTTCCTCCACATTATACAATGAAGTGTAAGAAGAACTACAGCAGACTTTAGATTTGCAAATTGAAAAGCAGCAAAACTGTTGGCCAGCTAACAGTGCTTCATGCTTGGTTAGAAAATTTGCTAATTTAAACCAATTAGCCAAATAAGTTTCACTTATTCTGGCTTTAAAGAAAGAACATTTAAAATACCCATTTTTTTCCCATACACCTATTTTAGGAACCTAGATAGAACCTAAACACTGAATACTAATATATTCTTATGGTTGACTTTCTAAACTAAGTTTTAGAGGAATCAACAGCTAAAAGATTTGCTGAGTAGCTTTAAAAGTTGCAAACCCAAATAGTTGTACATGTTCCATGCCCAAAGTATGTCATGGATTATCCTGTTTATTTGGATCTTATTTAAAGAACACCCTATTGTCTCAAAATCATTTAACTGTGCAGACAGCTGGCCTATTCAAACATGTTTTATTAGAATTCCTCTGTCCTTCCTCCTCCATTCTTTCAGATGGGTACAACCACATACTGTGCTTTGCCTTAAGCATGCAAGCTCTTCGAGGCAGGGACCATCCATAATTCAATGCAAGTAAAAGAGCCAACACAATGGGATCCAGCTAATGTTTGAAACTCCTAGCATCTACTGTAGGACAATTTTCTAGCTGGGACTCACCTGATTTTTTTAAATCCTTAGGAAGCTTTCTTCCAGGCTAGGAGGCTTATTTAAAAGTTTAATGTTAAAAAAAAAATTCAAGAGTTGAACCTGTGTTTTAATTCTTTCCACGGCAGGAGCACTTAATTATTTAGTCTGGAAAACAGTTCTAAGATCAGAGTCCAACCATTAACTTAACTCCACCAAGTCCACCACTAAACCATGTCCCAGGTGCCACATTTACATGTCTTTTAAATTCCTGCAAGGATGGTGACTCCACCACTGCCCTGAGCAGCCAGTTTCAATACTTGACAAGCCTTCCAGTGAAGAAATGTTTCCTAACATCCAATCTAGGCCCCCCGGTGCAATTTGAAGTTGTTTCCTCTTGTCCTATCACCTATTATTTGAGAGAAGCCTTTCCCTCATGCACAAGAATGTCACCTTGTTAGAGAAGATCAGGTTGGTCATGCAGGACCTGCCTTTCACAAAGTCCAGACTGACAGGTCTGTAGTTTGCAGACCCTCCCTCAGGCCCTTCTGGTAGCTGGGTGTCACATTTGGTGACCTCCAGTCCCCTGGGACCTGGCCAGGGAGCCAGGGCTGCTGGTAAGTGATGGAGAGTGGCTCAGTGAGCCCAGCCATGAACTCCCTCAGTCCTCTTGGGTGGATCCCATCCAGCCCCACAGACCTCTGTGGGTCTAAGTGATGTAGCAGATCTCTGACCATTCCCCCTTGGATTATGGGGGCTTCAGTCTGCTCCCCATCCCTGTCTTCCACCTCAGGGGGCTGAGTACCCAGAGAACAACTGGTCTTACTGTTAAAGACTGAGGCAAAGAAGGCATTATGCAGCTCAGCTTTTCATCATCCTTTGTCCCTGTATTCCTCCTTGCATCCAGTAAAGGATGGAGATTCTCCTTAGCCCTCCTTTTGTTGCTGAAGCATTTATAGAAGCATTTTTTGTGTTTTATGGCAGTAGCAAGATTAGGCTCTTGCTGGACTCTGGCCCTTCTAATTTTCTCCCTGCATAACCTGACAACATCCTCCTAGTCCTCCTGAGTCGCCTTCCCCTCCCTCCAAAGGTCAACTCTCCTGGCTTTTTTCTTTTAGCCTTGAGCTCCAGCCAAAGCTCTCTGTTCAATCAGACCAATCTTCTTCCCCAGGGGCTCATCTTCCAGCACACGGATAACCTGCTCCTGCACCTTGAACATTTCCTTCATAAAGCACATCCAGCCTTCCTGGACTCCTTTGTCATTCAGGACTGCCTCCCAAGGGATTCTGCCATCCAGCCTCCTACACAGGCTGAAGCCTGCCCTCCAGAAGTTCAAGGTGGCAGTCCTCCTAATCCCTGCCTCTTTCCTTCTCCAAGGAACAAACACCCCAGTCACTTTACCCAAGGCAGCCTCTGACCACCACATCTCCACCAGTCCTTCCCTGTTGAAAACCAGCTCACTCATCAGCTACAGAGAGTTTTCTTCTACACAATCCAGGAACCTCCTGGTCTGCTTCCTCTCTGCTGTATTGTATTTCCAGCAGACAGCTGGTAAGTTGAAGTCCCTCATGACAAAGACTAGCAATTGTGAGGTTTCTCTCAGCTGCTTACAGAATATTTTGTCTGCCTCTCCTCATCCTGGTTGGGTGGTCTATAACAGACCCCCACCAGGATACCTGCCTAGTTGGTAATGCTATTTAAGACAAAGCACCATTTGCCTTTGAAATCTCTTACAAACCAAGATTCACATTTTATGAGGAATCCCACTGAGCAAATAAAAGTCCTCCATGCTCACAGAAAACATAACGTGCAAAATTTCAGGTCTACCCCTTAATAAGGCAGTACAAAGTTTATATATCAATAACTGGAACTATTGTTTTTGCTAGGTAAAACTTATTCTAATAGGACTAAGGGGGAATAAAAGCAAATAACACTTCCCATGATTCTATGAGGGCACTGGACTTCAACTTATGGTTTGCACCATGCTGGATGGTCTATGTGGCAAAGAATCTAATAAAGTGTACAAAGATTTCTACTAGCTGAGGAATCTGATGTTTAGCATGAAAAACAGCATTAGTGTGCTTCTGTACACCAAGGCAGATATTGAACAAAAAAAAGTATTACAAGGGCTTTTTACTATGCAAAGCAGATCACAAGTACAAAACTAACAACCAGCTATTCCCAGTATTGTTCAAAGACCAGCTTAAACCAGCAGGCTCTACAGCAGCATGCTCCATCCCCCTCACCTTATTTACAAAAGAAAGGCTGCTTGCTATACCAATTACCTCAGTAAAACACAGCTAAGGTTTCTGAAGAACTTACCATTGATTTCGAAAGGGAACAAGCTGCCACTTTTGTTCAGCTTCTCAGATGAGTACTGAAATCAATCAGAAAAAAAAAAGTTTTAACTGTGGAAAGAGTCAGCATTCACTTCAAGGAAACCACATGCAGTTTTTAATTTTCCTATATGTGCACTTAACAATGCCTTTAAAAAGATGGGGTTTTCCAATGTAACTTGAAGAAATTCCTGAACAGCTGATCTTTATAAATAAGCCTCTGACACCTAATTATTTGTAATGTTTTCTGATACAGTGCTAAGTATCAAACTGTTTCAAGAGTTACAACATTAGCCCATGTGAATAAACTGGAAAATTAAAAGTGATAATTCATCCTTAATGAAAAAGCTTTGATCCAATTCTCATTTCAATAGAGAGGAAATTACAATCTGGCAGTTGGGTTTCCATTTTCAATCTTAAGGCTAGAAGGCAAAACACTTCATCTTCAACTAAGAGACAAGAATAGCTTTATCTAAATTAAATATACAAGGTCTTGAAGTTCACCACCATGAACACCATTCCAGTCAGGCTTTATTAGTATTTTACTTTTTCTTATAATCAATGCAGTGATTTTTTTCTTTAAAGTAGAAAACCCAGTGAAAAAGAAAACCTTTCCTATCATTGAAATATCTTCAGCAGACTACTTTTTAAATCTCATCTTATTGGTGGGAAACAACATAATAGCCATGCTTAAAACAAGGTTTGTGTGTAAAGGCCTTCACAATTAAGCCTCATCAGTAGCATCTGCACAGCAAGACAACTAATTTACCTAAAAAATATTACTACGAAGGCATTCTTAATGGTCTAGATTTCTCAGACAAAGCACAGAGCTTGCAATCCAGCCTCCTATAAAGGAGCTATAAATAAGTGGCTCATAGCTCCATCAGCCCAAGGGCCATTATTCACTCCCCCACCACCACCTCAGGATGGAGAGGAAGATAGCTTTAAAAAACAGCAACACACTTTATGTGAACATTGTTCTTTGTGTATAGCCAAAGAAGATAGCATTGTACATACACTTCCTTTCCAGATACAAAGTCAATTTTTAAACAAACATCCTTGGGCTACAAAGCTTTTTCTTTTTTTTTTTTCTGTGCAGCAGCACACGGTGCTAGTGACAACGTTATATCCTTGAGCCCCACAGAGACAAACACTGCGCTGTGGTAATATTCCCTCGGTGTTATTGTTTCACAGGTAGGAAATAAGAGAACAGATGAAAGGATAGGACAGCAAGGGGATTTTTAATCTTATTTTTTATCAGCATCTGCATATGAGACAAACCATTTCATTTTTAATTTGTAAATGCATTTGTAGATGCATTTATAACCTCATTTTAAAGAAGCTACTTTAAGTAAACAGCAGAACCTCAAGTTTAAATCTCCATTGGATCTGCTGTTAATTAGTGAAATTCAAACCATTTGAAGTCTGCAACCTGCCAGTTCTATAGAATTCACATTTAAAAAGCCAGTATCCATCGTTTACTTTAACCAGATTCCAGCTTCACGTGAAGCACAGGAGCACATTAAGGTAACAGTAGTTATATTTCAGCTGTCCCTGAAGGGGAAATGGACAAATTAAAGACTTAAAGATAAGGTCTTCCAACAAATTCTTCCTTTCCAGCATTCCCCAAATGAAAGGCAATACCAACCTACTCAACTATCAGACAGTAGCTACAGAACATGTATTTTCCATGTCAAAGTCTTACAGCTGTTTTATCCTGAGCTAGATGAAAAGGGAGCAAGTCAATATGAGCCTAATAGTTAGGGATGTTTAAAAGACTTTATTCACACATGCCAAGACATTCACTGTTTAGAAGGAAAAGAACCTCAAGGACAATCCTACATGGCAGCTGACACTTAGTTTTTACAGTTTTCAGCCAAATGAATCTTTGAGTAGGTTCTCTTTATGAATATCCAAGTTATTTGATTACCTGTACTTTTACCACCTTAAAAAGCCTTATCCATCACGGGGAGACTAAACTACTTTATCTTTGACAACTGCAGAGCACTGAAACCATTTTTCAGGGGGACCATGGAAACAGCTGGATCACATACACACAGACTTTGTCCTCCAGAGAACTACAATGTTCTCTAACTCAAACTGTAACCTTGTCCTTACAGCTATTTCTGACCAGCTTCTGGAGAAGCCAGTGCCATGACAAAGCAGATATTTCCTCTACAACTTGGGATCGTTTATACAGAATCCTGCTAAGTCACAAAAAAACCTCTTTGCTAATTCTTTGGAGATTCAGACCAAAAACCATAAGAGCATGACATGTGACATCACATGCTGAAAGAGAAAGTAAGCTGCACTATTTCCAGCAAAAGCTCAAGGCACTGAAATAAGGGTTGAGTGACTAAGAGGACAGTAAGTAACAAATCTCCTTTACAATATATGCTTGGTTTTCTGTAACTGAAATGAAGATACTTGGAAACAGTGTCTGCTGGTGTATTTTCACCACATCTGGAAGTCTAAACTTGAGAAGACCCATCAGGCTGTAAATTTTTATAGGAGGGAGGATTTTATCTATACAGCACATGGCACAAATCCCACTAGATATTACTGTAACAGGGCACTGAACCAGTTTATCAGCTCTCCTGGGCTGGCCACACTCCACCTCCCCCACTCATTCCCCTTGTGCTATAATCTACCTGAAGCTTCCTCAATTAATACTTTGTGATTATGCTTGAAAAGATCATGCAATTGCTAAGAACCTTGACAGGGAAGTCTGCTACCCTCTGTGTGAAGGAAATCTTCCTTCGAATAAGGCCAAATTATGCAACAAGGTCACTTTACTGAAGAGGAAACATCCATCTTGCAACTACTGCTTTTTGAATAGATGTTAAAACATCCACCAAGATCTCATGCCTCTGGAGAATTTATTAGGGAAATAATGGGATATTTTAATATAGACACAAAACAATGAAAATTACAAGTTTCACCTGAGGTTAGAATTTTTTGCTTCATGCCAAGAAGTGGATCTACTTTGAAACACTTGTTCACAAATAGATTCTCTTTTGTGCAGCTGGAGAGACTATGTTCAAAAGGAAAGGAAACATGTGGTACAACATTTAGGACAGTGCTGCAAGTTTCAGTTGGTTTTCTGAATCTTAACAGCTGTTCTTTTGTTAAAATAGTCACTCAAAAAGACACCTAGTCTGAACTGAGTAAGTGGAAGAGTCATGCAAGTGAGGCTGAATTATAATTTACATCACTAATTTTAAGTGTTCTTTGCTAGCAGAAGCCAACTGTAACAAAAATAATTCTGGCTATTCTTCTACACTCTAATGTACTGCATTAAGGACTTCACAGCCTGTGCTATCCCTCCTCATTATTCTCAGAATGACAACTTCATCTTCATACTTTTAAAATTAATGGCTTTAATTTCAAGGCATTTTTTCCAGTTTCCAAGTATATTTGAGTCCCTCCAATTTATCAGCATCCTTTCCAAACCACAGGGAAGCCATTGTTTATTATTCAAATACTAATTTAGCCACCACCATACAGATGTGACTCAGTTTGAATTGGCCATGCCAGACCTCCCTTTCTCTACCAAATAACCTCCAAATATGACTGGATATGAAATAGTGAGGAGGAACACTTTGACCTTTTCTCAGGATGCAAAGAAGTGATTAAGTCAAGTAGTCTGACCAGTGGCTTTTCCTCTGAGGAAGTCAGTCTAATTCTACATCTTTCAATATAAATAAGCCTCAAAAATTAAAAATAATTGAGCCCCACATGCCTGAAAGGGGTTTTACAGTAAAACTTGTTCCTTTCACAAATCCTTGACGGGCAGTGCTCTTGTTTCCTTCTTAATACCACACCTAGAGAAGTCTTACAGCCCACATGCTGTTACTTCACAAACCAACATGAGATTCTATACTGGAATAGGAAAAGGTACAAGTTTAGTCAGAATACACTGAAAAATACAAGACTTTTGAGCTCTATGAAAGTTCTGAGAGCTCAAGGGAATAGAGACCAACTATTTGATTTAGTGCTGCTGTCAACCCATGAAAGCCACAATGTGCTCACAGAACTTCTCATCCCTTTTTCAAGGTAGAGTTGAGCAACCAGAGACACTACCTTGTGAGCTACAATACCCAAATTGAGGAAAAAAGCTTGGCACAACCTTCCTGCTTCTACAGCAGGTCACTCAGTCATTTTCCTGAAGGCAGGTGCAGGACAAGGCTGTACAACACAACTGAGCATGCACTGGCTGAATTACACCAGCTTGGAAAATTAGCATGTCATTTAACAGAGCAGTAAAAAGCTGCAGCCAGTATTTTACAACATAAAAGAGAGGTACTTGGTCACCACACAGCTTACACAAATGAAAAAGTGTACTATGTCCTATACACGTTGTCTTTCTGCCCAGTTCGGCTGCACAGTAAATAGCTTTGAAAGAGCTATTCTTTTTTCTTTTATAACCCTCATTCATGAGCTGTATTACAGAATAGCTTTCCCCCAGCTATTTTATTTACTTGTGCCAAGACACTTGTGCAGATGCACTGCAAAAGGTATCACAAAACTGATAAGGTTTAACTATATTAACCCAGGCAAGAAAAGTTGGTCTTAATCCTTAATCAGCTCCCAATGAGGTTTCAACACATGGTGTCACAGAACTTTGTGCCAGCACAAGTAACAAAAGGTGCAGGCAAGATCACTTCAGAATTGCTCCAAACTGCTGCTGCTATTAGAAAAAACTACAGCATTAACCTGAACTTCCTGCCAAAAAGCTTAAATGTGCTAGCAGTGATACCAGACCATCACCAGCAGCCTTTTTCTCTTAGTGAAATTCAGCAATGGTCTTCACCAGTGCAAAAAGCACACTTATCATTTTAGGTTCATATTTTAGCCAGGAAGTAATTTGCTTGCATGAATCCTTTTTAGGAGGGAGCAACCTACTTGCACACTTTTATTCACACTTGCTTCTTTATTTCCACACCTCACTACGCAATTTCCACACTTTTTCAGGGTGCCATTGTGTACAAACAGAACCTGTTCCTGTCCTCAGAACCTATTTTCTATAAGAACTAAAGCACTTACAAAACCAATTACTTGACAGATAAAAGGAGGAGAGGAACAGGAGAAGGGTGAGGATGAAACAACTGATGAGACATCACACACCATTTTCCGCTCCACTTGTTCTTTTTCATGCTTTATTGTAAGTCCAGATAAGGACAGGAATAAAAAACAACCAACCTACAACACATTACAGCAAGCCAACACACTCCTGTACAGACTCCACACAGTGTAAAAGCAGTAATATGTCCTTCTCTGCTATTAGAGGTCTGTGGTCCAACACTTACAGTGACTATTGATAAAAAGACTAGAAATTACAAGATACTGCTACATGTTTGTAACTCAACACTGCTACTGGTCATTGGCTCAAAATTAGGCCCAGAGTTTAGTTCAAATGATGACTTTGCCAGTTCACAGATACAGCAGATTCTCCTACAAACTGGATGTCCCAAGTACTTCATCAAACCAGACAAAATAAATGCAAGTTAAGTATGCACTTGTCCTGAGAATTAACATCATTTCAACACCTTAAATCTGCCTTTCAAGAACAGCACAATATTTAAGGGGAAGGTGAAATAAAAGTAAAATCAAATGGACCTGCTACAGTTTTGAAAATAAAACTGCTTGATTAATGTCTACTGTTAGATATCCTTACTGGACAAGGAACAGCATACATGAAAATTGCAGGTGCTTGTGCACAACCTCCTCCACATTCACGGTATGCTTCACCTGCTTGGGACTTATGAAATAAGGAAGCAGTACAGTTGTTTAAGAAAGTCACAGCACAGAATTTTAAATTAACTGACACTTCAGGGCCAATATTTGATTTTTAAAAGTAACAACAAGAGTTGAACAACACTTTGACGTTTAGTTAAATGAAGTTTTTTTTGTGTCCCACTGGTATATTAAAGTTTGACTAACAGAAGGGTGCCACTGTAAAGTCAGTAAATGAAAATTAGTGCATTCCATACAGAAAGTGGTTTTGGGGTTCTCAAGTAGGCACCTAAAACTGACAAAGGACTGTTCTGCATCATTCACTTTGGAGTAGATATTTTATTTACAAGAGATCTGAAGAGAATAGATTCCTTAATGCCTGAACCACACAATGTATCCAGAGATGAAACCAGCAAGAATAATACCATAAACTACAAAATTTTGCAGAGCACCAGGTATTTAAGACACTGAAAAAGCAAGGATCCACTCTACTAGCATCAACAGTCTGGCAGTAACCCGACTTTTACTTTAACTGTATTTACTTGATGACCTGTTCTCCTTGTGCCCAGTGCTGATAGTTACCTACATGGTAGTCACGGATTTTTCTTAGTAAAACTCTTGTCAAATATAAAGATATCAATCACTCAATCTACATGGAGTGAAGAAAACTTCAACCCATACAATGACATATGCATTTTCTAGCAAAAAAGGAATCCTGAGACCCTTGGATAATCCTTTTCAGACATTAGAACACTATTTCATGAAGAGAACTGGCTTTTGCTATGTAAAATGAAGCAGCCAAGTTAAAAAGTGATTTTTTACATTAAAATAAAAACACATCACTTCAAAAAGGGACTAAACACTGGAGATCCACTTTTTCTTTCCCTTACAACTCTCACACAACCTTGCAAACCAGTCCTAACTTAAACAGCTAAATTCTGGCTGATCTGCATTCTTGAATTTGTTATGCAGTCTTGAGTTACTTGGCATTTCACATTTATTTAATGTTGTTTTGTTGGATCCTTACCAGATTAATATTGTATGTTTTACAGGTCAGATCATCCAAGCTCTGGTTCTGCAGCTTTTCTGTTATTAGTGTTACCATGGTAGTTGTTCCTTTTCCACTGCTCACACACGTGTTGGAGGCTCTTCAGTCTCTTCTTTCAATACTCATGAGCCATTTCTGTTTTGGTCTAGAATCTTGAGATTTATGCTTCCATCTTACTGCCAAAGTTTATTTCCAAATGCTGTCAGTGTATCATGTCTGGTTTCCTGTAAAATTGGATTAGAAAAAAAGGAAAAAGTCAGAAAAATTATTGTATATATCATAATTAGTATTGTAATAACACAACTCTTATTTGGATTATTCCTTCATGCAAATATATCACTCGGTGACCAATGCTGAAGGCCTGGCATTTCAATTACCCATCTCTACTCATGAAAGAATACTCCTATTTGAGGTTTCACTGATTAAAACTTCAGAAAGGAGATGAGACTCATTAATGGTGAGGATCAGAATACTATATGGCTGTTTCCTGCTACTGAACTGCTTCTACCTAGGAGTTTAATCCAAGGCAGAGGGAAAACTTTCCCTCATTTAAACTACTGAAGCCTAAGCCAGGTATATTAGCACAGCATATGACACAGGCACTTACCCACCATACTGCTCTGCATGTTTAACACTATTTGGCATGTTAAAGCATTCCACCACATTTTTTCATCACTAATCCCTTCTTATAAAAGAAAAGTGAACCAGTGGCAGCAAACACTATACCCACTTCCCAAACCCTCAGCTACTTTTAATGTCTTGCCCTGTGTTTTCTTCAGCTTTTTCTTTAAAGGTTACATAACTGTTACCTGTCAGCCAACACCAGATCTGGTAACCAGGACAGATTCCCATTTACATAAAAGTATCACAGACAACAGCTTTGATATCTTTATTCTTTGAGCAGTCATCTACATCAAAAGCACTAGGTTCATCAGCTACCTCTTTTTATCCTCAACATCCTCTACATATTTTCTTTCTCTCTAGTGACCTGCATTAACTATTCCTGAGGATTTAAGTTGGCCAAGCACGTTCAGGGACAACTTATGGAATATAATGTGGGAAGAGATCATCATAGAGATATTTCCAAATTTAAACATGAGGCTCTGGGGAGGAACACTGATGCTACTAAGACCATAAGTTGACTTGCATTTTCTAGTTTTAACATCTACAGTTTAAAAAAAAGCAGAAAATTATTTTCAAATTATGTTTCCATAAACAATGTTCCATTGCCTCTTCTACACTACTAATTAGCTGTTTAAATAACCAGTAGTAGCAAGAAAAAAAGTAACTTGAGGCTATGAGTCAAGATAAACCCACTTAAAACTAAGATATTAATAGTAGTAATGGTGATGTTAGACTATCTTTTAAACTTGCTGCCTTTAAGTACATCCTCAAATATGACTTTCATATGCTGGCCATGCACTATTTCACCTTCACAGCAGTCTGCTACACCAGTCTCCCTGAGCCTGAGAGCTGTCCCATAAATGCAACTTCTGCCCAACTTTTGGCCTTGTTCTTATATCTACTTTTTTCCTGTAAGATAGAATGCTTAGAAATGTGCTTCTACCACAAACAGTGCTATCTAGAGAGCTGGAAATTCAACTGGTCTGCTTTTACTTCATGTGTCCTATCTTTCAGGAAGGCACACAACTTCAAATATTTACACCCTTTTCTGAAATTACATCAGATCAAATATTAAAAAACCCTCAAGTTCATACAGTCAATGGTAAAGGTGGCACTTATATTGTTCAATGTGAGCAGTTAAAACAAAGTGTGGTTCATGAAATACTGAAAACAAGTTTGAGGGCAAGCATGTGAACACAGCAGTATCTAGAGCAGCACAATCACACATTGCTGTGTCCCTTTTAAGTCTGGTGAAGTTCAAAGTAAATCTGTAAATCCGGAATAGAAGTCACAAGAAAGGCTGACTAGAGGTCAGAAGTTGTTTCTTTACAGATTGAAAACATCCTGAAATGCTTCATAACTGGTGCAAAGACTTTCAGACCCATGTTCAGAATGAATACTTCCACTAGGAAGAGGCTAAGAACCAGCTGGAACGTTCAGCACATGTTTAGTTACTTCTGTTTAGAAGGGCCATAGAAGAATTCATGGGTTATCTCTCACAAGGAAAAAAATCAAAACCTGATAAAACTGTTCTGTAATCAGTTAATTACAGAAATATATTGCTTAGTACTTCAAATGTTCCACTGAAATTTTAAGTCAGCTTAATACAAGCTAAAACGAGAGACTAGACAGAATGACATTAGACTTTAGTTAATGAAGCAACTGAATCAAAAGATAAAGGGAAAGCAAACGAAATCACAGAAGCATAGCACTTTCAGAATCATGCTGAATTATAGTTATCCACATTCACAAATCCTACCAGCTCCTGACAGGAATATTCAGGCACTGCAACCATTCAGGCCCTTTCTGACAGCATGGAACCCAATCAGTTCTGAAACACAGGCAATGTGGAAAACCCCCCCAAAAAGTTTCATTATAACAGCTCACACAATTTTTCATATGGAGACATGCTCCACTGACTAAGATTTTGTTTCTAATTATGGGGCAGGGACAAAAAGACGCTGAAAAGCCTTCATCTATCTGCTCCCACTTTCTCCTGCTCCCCATCACAAGTAAATTCCATTGCTCAATATGAAGCACAACTCTGATAGCAGGGGTTGTAGTTCAGATTAGAAGTACAGTTCACAAGTGAATTGCCCTCTCACCTTTTTAAATGTGCTTGATCAGTACAGTGTTATTAACTGTTTTACACTAGAAATCCGTTCTTACTGGGCAGTCCTTGTTAAGGATGAAACAATGAATGTTTAAGTGGCCAAAGTGTCACCATCACACTCCTACCACTGACAGCCATTCTAGGCTGCAGTTTGATGTACCTCAGCTGCCATCACAACTGCCAACACATTCTCTTCTCTGGCTATTTGTGGCCCACAGCCGTGTGCCAGCACAAGTGTTTCTGCTCATCACAGAGAACTAGATCAAGGAATTTTTATAGCTGGATAAAACCAAAACACTTCCTTTTGTTTCTGGGAAATGTTTTCCAGCTGGATCACCACGAACTGGACACAAATGCTTGTGTGGGTGCACTGTGGGATGCTGACACTGCTTGTCCAAGTACCTGTCCAACTAAAGCATCAGAAAAAAAGGAAATTCACACAAGAATGCCAGTTGACATCAGCATTTCCTATGTTGAGCCATACAGATTCTTCTTTAATTAGAAATTAGGCATCTCCTCCTGAAGCATGGTTTGAACATGTTCTGCTCCCATCTTCCTTTCCCAATTTGTACTCCTTTGACTGGTCAAACTTACCAGCAGCTCAAAGGGATCTGAAATCCTCCCCGCAGCCTCAGCACCTTAACTCAGTGACCAAACTCCCAGTTCACTCTGGCTGAGCTATGTATACTCTACAAGGAATTGTTTCCCTCATCTTTGCTAATTAATAATTTGGCTGCCAGGAGACAAGAGATTCTTCAGAATGACCTCACTTAGCTGTGTTCATTTAAAATCTTTCTTATTCTGCATTTATAAGCTTTTTGCCCCTCAGTACCTCCTAGAGGAAAGTGCCTCACTTAGCTTTCCTATTTTTGAGGGTTTAGTTTATTTTAAGACTCTCTGCTATTGTATGTATTTAATTGATCCACAGAGAGAACAGAGTAAGGTGTTTACTTTATGTACTTTTTTCACCATGCTGTTTTTCTAGAGCTGGTTAAAGATAGCCAACTTTATTTTTCAGTCCCTCCTTATTAAGCTGAATCCCTCTCAAACAGCTCAGCACTTCATACAAATTCATTTTCAGTAACATGAACCATTTGACCATCCTTGTTAGGGCAATGAGGATGCTGCTGAATTTGCACATTTCCAGCTGCCTCATGGCAGAGATCCTGGCACAATCCAGTCGTGCCCCAGTCTGCACAGAGCCTGGAAGCAGAGCCCACAGGTAACACACCTCTGCTGTCACCAAGTCTCCACAGGCAGCAGCAGAGCCAGGCACTGCCAGTTCAAACAGGAATATCTTCCAAGCCTTGAGCTAATAACAATAGGCCTTGGAGCTCCAAGTTGGATGAAGTCCTACAAGATTATGGCCATCCTTCCCTTAGCACACCATCCTTTGTGGAGCCTGATTAGTCAGGATAGCGAGCAAGCTGAGACCTCCAAGATAAACACACACAACAAAAGATGTTACTCAGTCTCTGTCCTGGGAGAGACTTAATCTTCCTACGATCTCCTTGAGCTGAGGGGTAGAGGTGAGAGGTGGGGAGGAAGAGAAGCTATTTTTTTTTTGTTGTTGTTGAAAGGTAAGCTAATCAAAAGGAATAAATGGAATATAAAAATCAAACTCCAAATGCAAGCCAAAGCTAACATTCCTCAAAACTGGAGAATGAGCTGTGATGGAATCAGTATCACCAGTGTCTCTGATTTAGAGTTCTTTTCTATTCATTCCGAAGGCTGAGAAAAGTAAAGATTCATTATTATATCTCTATAGTACTACTAAAGGAGAGAGGGCTTATTTCTTTAAAAGATTAGCTACAAGTAGTAATGACTTGTAAAATATCTGCCAAAATTAACAGTGGAATTAGAACAGAAGTGCTCATGTCACGAATTCTGTATCTTCTCAGTGACATCACTAGTGTCTTTTTTGGGGAAGACTACTAAAAATACAGATTATCCAACCTCCCAGTCAATTAAAGGATGTCATTCAATTTGACAAGCTACTTTCAAAGAGATGAAGAGTCCTGATGAAGAACACAAAGCCAACACAAAAATCTCTCCTTGGCTCTAAGAAAGTAAGGCAGCCAGACTCATTTCCCAACCCACTTCTCCTCCTCTGCATCCCGCAGGACAAAATGTTCCAGCAACAGCTCATCTCAATGGGAAAATTTACATTTGTTTGAAACACTTCTAACAATTTCTTTTCTGTTTCTAGAAGTTCTATCTTGGATAAAGAGGAGATCACAAGATTTTTATATGAATTCCCCATAACACAAATGTAGGTGTTTCTTGGTGATGACTATTCCATTATTTTTATGCCTATGGCATTAAAATGACCTGTGAGAACACAGAGGATTGTTTCCTCTGTTACTTCATATTATTCCCTACTCTTTGCTCCACGGGCTACTTGGAACCTTGATTACCAACAATCCCATACATGCACTTAACTTGCTCCCAGCAGAAGAAAAGGATTAGCTGGAGTCAAAATTCCAGTTCGGATAAGCAGGTCCTTTAAATTATTATCTCTGCTTCAGCAAGCCAAAGGAGCTAATCACTCCAGCAGTACTAACTGCAGATCTAGATGATTTCACTACTAGACTCCAGATGAAAGGTGATGTGAATTTTTGCCTCCTGGCACTTTCTGCAGCATCCAAGAAGCACTTCAAAATTGAAACATCACACAAAACTGATCAAGTCTTTGTCTGTCCCATCCCGCTTATGCTTGAAGCAACACTAAGCTGGAACACCAGCTTTTCAGAAACTGCTAAGGTAATACTTCATGCCATCTGAGAAAAAGCCACAAAATTCCTGAAATGCAAAATATCAACTTCCAAAAGGGAAGAGAACATTCTAATTCTAAATATAGGTATTATTTACTACAGTGCTAAGAAGTTCACAGAGAGGCTAAGCATTCCTTACAACATAAGTCTATTATTAATAGCTTTTAGCCCAGAAAAGTTGTTGATAGCGGGCACTTAAAAGAGAATTATTTGGACTCTATCCTTTCCAGCACTAATCTGCAGTGTGGCTACTCTGCAAACCTTCCAAAATTCCACACCAAGTTGAAAAAAAAAAATCAGTTTTAATTAGAAAGTTTCCTACAGCTATAAGGTTATCAATATTTTGGGGGATTTGTTCTAAAAGGGGACACCTCAATTTCCAACATATTGTACTTCAGGAGTCCTCTCAATGCCATTAACTAGCACCCCTTTATTTTCTGAGGTTCTTTACAAAGAAGTTTTTAATAGAGCATTAGAATAAGTCTCTGACCAAAAGGGACAACAAAGAGTTTATAATCCTAGTTTGTATTCTGTAGAAACTGTTCCACAACCATCTAAAAATGCTGTTTAAATTGTAGTTGTTCTCCCTGAAGCGCTCAGATGTGACAAAAAAAAGCCTTAACACCACATTCTAGAACTCTGAACAAACAAATCAAAGAACTCCATTTCAATATTTGCAATTTTGAGTTTCTCCAAAAGGACTGAAGATAGATTTCACGAGTTACAGAATCTCTCCACTCTCTCCATGCAGTGTTTGCACAAACCAGTTTTTATAAGAAGAAAACTTCAATATTAAGAGAAGTTCAAGCTTGGATTCAGGTTGACAACTCCAGCACAAAACTCCAAAAAGGAACAAGAAAAATAGGCTAGAAGACATCCTTTACATCAACTTATGGCCACTGGAGACGAATTTGAGATATTCCATAGGCTCTGGAAGCACAAGGACTATCAAGAGCTCAAAACCATCTGCTGAAGAACGTACATCACCTACTGTGCAAGGCAGAACTACATATCACCACTCTAAGGTTAAAAATTAGGATTACCTTGTTAATGCCTCCAGAGATAGATGAGAATAAATATTAGGTTCACTTACCTCAAATGTAGAAAATCACTACTGAGCCCAGAATTTCACTGTTTTGACCCTAAAGCATCACCACTAAGACCAACTGGTCAACGTGGCAGCTGAGACCAAATATAAACTACTACTGAAATAAAGCTGTATCCTGCACACTCACTTCTACTCCATCTCCCACACTTCAGATCCAAGAGCTCCTAAGAGAAGGATGGGAAGCCTCAACCAACACACACACAGCCTTTGGATTCCACTTGACTTAAAGACAAGGAATATGCTAGAAAGAGGTTAAAGGCAATACGTTGGTATTACCTTGGATGGTATGGTTTCCCACCCTTAGCTGTACAATTCACCCAGCTTGGCTGAGGAACAAATACAAACCAAAAACCCAAAATAATTTAATACATTTTGAATTAGAACCAAAATATTTTGCATGAACTGCTGTCTGTAATAAATATAAATAAATATACCCCCTTTTACTTCTCAAGTTACTGTCAGTTGTTTAGGTTTGGTTTTAAAACAAGATGAGTCTCCTTCCAGAAAGGAAAAAGGGTGGAGATAAGCAATATTAAACCTTTGTTTAAAAGTTTATGAAGTACACTTCTCAAAGCAACACAAGTGGTGAAGTAAGCTCAAGAGACTTTTTCCAGGTCATACCTAATTAAAGCAGGGAATATATCACTACAGAAAACTAGGGCTAAGAACCCAACTCAGCCAGAGGTTAAAGCATTTTTTTATTGCCAACTCATATCAGAGATGGATGTCAGTCTCTCAGGTTTAAACCTTTCTTTCAGACCTGATGAAGGCCCAATATCACAGACAAGTCATCCTGCATCTTTTAAAGTATCTTTGCCAGGCAGGACAACAGATGAGCTGTGCCTTGTGTCTGAGGCTGTACAAAGATGCTGTTCCAAGATGCTTATGTTACTTATGCTCTTTCCTAAAATAATGCACCACAATGACAGGCAAGGAATTTATTAATTTTGCTGAAAAATATTTACATCTACTCTGTTTGGAATTCCATTTGACTGAGCCATCAGCACTGGCCCATGACCAGTCATCTCCCTGCAATGTGAGATTTGGACTCCTCCTACTCAGCCCTACTTCAGAAAGCCCAAGGCTACAATATAATGTTGAGGAACAGAAGTCTGATCTACTGAGGCTTGAACACATGAACACTAAGCCCTTGGCTTTTGCTGTAATTATGAACTAAATGAGCTAACAGTCATTATTTCAAGACTACACTACTCAAACCAAGAGGTATTGCCTATTTAAGCAATTCAGAATCTAGTGGGCAATCACCACTTTTTTACTGTAACTTTCACAGTGTATATTACTAAAAGCTCAGGTCCTACACAAATTACTTCATCTCCATATACTGCTTTTATAAAAATGCTATTTAAAACCAATGGAAGTATTTACTTTGTAGACTTAGCCTCCAGTACGATACAAAATTCAGACTCAAAATAGTAACTTATACTGATAATATTAGTGTTTGGAGAAATCTACCAGATTTTCACTAAAGCAAGTGATCCAGACTGTACCAGACCCAAGAGGTTTGGTTTTTTACTCTAAGGCTTGAAGAATGAAAAAAAAAAAATAAACTGGCCCTACTACCAAGATATTTGCTTCACTCCACTTGTTAGAAGAGCCAGAGGGAAAAAATAATAATGAATACTATCACCTACTTTCTCTTAGTGTTTGCCCTTAAAACTGAGAACTAAAACAGGCACATATGCATACCTTAAAAATATCCAGAGCTGAAAAAGAAAATAGTACTGACCTTTAACTTGTATGGCAGTGACAATGATTACCCCACACACATCCTGCTTCCCTGTGATAGAATGGAATAATACCAGCACTGAAGTACTGTTCTATTACCAAAGCCTATGGGCTGGGAGCTGAGGGATTATACAAATCTCTTCCATACATCCTGCTCCCAAAACACACACAGCTAATAAACCTCCTCCTGTTTGCCTTCAGGTTCATTCTGAGGAGTTTCAGACATCTGGTTGGCTTGTTTAAAATAAAAAGCCCAACTAGTAGGTTTGTTTTTATGATCCCAAGTGTGAAATGTTCTTGCTGGAGGCCTCAGGCCAGGTGAAAAACACTCATGCTAAGATGCTACTTCATGGCATTTCAGGGATCTAATGAGCTATATAATCTGCACACAGGGACATCTCCCTTCATTAGCTTGCATACAACTATGGAAATTAAAAATGAGGAACCTATGGTAGTCCAAATATTTTTCACTAAATAGTACAGCTGGTGAACTGCAGATAGTACTAAATTTAGAACTCAAGTTCTGAGCAGTATTCTGTAAATATCCATAAATCTCAATGCTTACAGCAAGATGAAGCACATTTCTCCAAGCCTCACTGTACTTATTTTTCATCCTATGAGTAACATTTCCTTCTCATGACAAAGTATTATGCCCAATTTAGCAGTTTAAGGAAAGTGTCTTTGTCTTAAAACTGGAACACTCCAGAAGATCACTGTGCAACTAAACTGAGCATATGAATGTGTGTACTCTTATTTCAGCAGTTCACAAGTACACAGTTTACATATTTTCGTATAAAACCCTAAAATATAAAGAAAGCAAATTACAGGAAGAGTTTACACAACAGTAAAATTCTATGCAGGCATGCATTAAGGAGTTAAAGCTTGCTGCTACATTATCTGTGTGGAAAGAGCATGGAAATGCATTGAACAGATATGAAACATGGTGTGTAGCTGACAACTAAGTTCCATCTCATGGCCCAAACTTGTTCTCTATCATGGCTCACCATCTGCAATTTATCACTGAAGAAACCCTAATTCATGTGGCAAGAGATACCACCTCGAAAGGTGGCACACAAAGATCCCAAGTTCTACAACACCCATCTAGTTACCAGATCCACCAGAATCCGGGCAATAAAACCCAAGTACCACACAGCTTTCAAATACTTTATTTTAAATAAAGAGGTCTTGGTGTCACACTACAAATAGCAAAACTGAGTGGTAGTTTGAAAAATTTCTTCTTGTTGCTTTTACTTTGCTAAACTATGGTTCCTATCAACTTAATAATAGATGTATGTTTTGCACATACCATGAGCTTTTGAATGGTGAAGTCTCTGAAGGGACCTGCACTACATATAATCTGCTCTATATGTGAGCTCTCAGTCCACAAATAACTCAAGTATGAGCAGACCACAAATTAAAGCCCATTAAAATAATGGAATGAAATACAAATACAAAGGCAGTACACATCAATACTGTGTGTGCTTTCAGCATTCAATTCAGACATTACTTCAAGTGTCACCAGGGACATCCCTCTTGCCAGACCTATTAAAGGTACTTCAATAAAAATTAGTTCAGTTGAGCTATGCAGCTCTTACTAGTTCACAGACTGTTTGAAAAGCCAGATAACTACTTTGTTTCTATGCAGTCAGCCTTGAGCAGCACACTGAACAGCTGGATTCAGGAAATGCTGTGTTAGAGGTCAAGACAAACCAAGGGGTACACATTGCAGTAGGTATTTAGAAAAGGCATTTGCAACAATTACATCAACTAATGAAATTCATGAGACAAAGTTACACCACATCAGTGAAAGGGAAAAAGTGAACTATTTTAGCTACATCAGTATGATTGTTTTTCCTTTAAACACTAGATCACCACCTTTGCTTGCTGGCAAAGCTCAGTATTTTCTGTGTACTACCTCAACGTTACCTGATGTTCAACGAACGACTCATTACTTCTACAAGAAAATTCTACTGAAAGATTAACTTGTCAAAGGGGACTCATAGAAGTCACTAGAACTCCAAATTACAAAGTTTACTCACAGAGGATGGGCTATGAAGCCTTAATGTAAAACCATGTGCCGGTACAGGAAGCAAACAGGCACAAGGTGCCAATTAGTACACAAATACTATAGACCATACTTCGGTCAGTATAAACTAAAATAACTATTTTATTTGAGCACAGAAATGCCAGTAGAAAAACGAGCGTTGAGGAAGGCCTTCACTTTTAACCTTCCCTGACTGGGACAGAAATTCAGCAGCTTTGAATGGCAGCAGGTAAGTTGCTGGGCAAGTCCAGCACACAACATTTGCAGACAGCAATTGTGCAAAGGAGGACAAAACCAAGAGTGTTTGGAAGGGAAATGTGACCTCCCACATGGACAGTTACCTTTACAGATGACAGCATTCCAACAAGATCAACTTTGGTAACTGAGATGAAGCACAAAACAGTAAAGATTTAAGTGATAAAGCTAACATAAGAGATGCAGTCTTTCAAACGATCTTTCAATGCTGACAAAACATGTACTCCATCTAAGCTTCCTTCAAAATAAACCTATGAAATCACATCTGGGTTCCTGGCATCTTCACACATGCAAAGGTTAAGCACATTATAATCTGCATAAAGCAGTAACATCTTTTCTGCTGAAGATCTAAAACAAACGACTGTGTGAGGGGAAGTCACTGGCTGAGCACCTGGACCCAAGAAGTACTGAAGTGATAAACAAGCTTCTGACAGCTGCAGCCTTTTCTGCAGGTGCAACAGGCATTTACTTCACTGCAGTTTAACTCAGTTCAACAGCCAGTTTAGAACTCAGAAACAGGTTTAGTATTATTTGACCAGCTTGTGCTCCAGTGAGAAAATGATAAAGGAAAGGTCTCTCCGGACTAGGTCCAAAGTTTAAGACTCTATATTTAATGGCACTATAAAGTTGAATCTCAAGGATACATGGCATTTTGTAGTCAACTCGGTTAGTAAAACTGGAGTACTATAATTTACACAGAAAAATCTGCCACAAGCATGAACACCCCCCTAATCCTGTTTAAGATCTGTAATACTTAAACAACTATTAACCTAAACTATATTCAGCACAAATTTCACCATCCACATTGCCTTTAACTTCCCAACACCAGGTGATGCTGCCTTACTGTTCTAGTAAGATCTTGTGAGTTCAGAGTGGTCACTGAGGTAATCTCAGTAATCTCCCTAACAAACATTCAATATCTTTAGCAAAGGACCATCAAACTTTCTAAATCTCTGCTCAATTTAACACTGCAGCATGGTTTTAAAGCATATCTGTCTACCTTCTCAGAGCATCCAGTGGAAAGAAAGGTTGGAAGATTAATTATTCCAGCTTGCAGTGAGGCACAATAAAACTTTTAACTACACTCAAATACATCTCTATGATGAGAATAAACTGCTACACATGCAGGGACTGTAGATAAGGCAATGATAAAGTAAGTCTAAGGGAATTACTGAAGGGCAGAGATGTAAAGAAAGTTTAGAGGAAGAGGTACTAGAGACAAAACAACAAATAGCACTTACAGAATTGTGTCAAACAACCCCAACAGAGACAGGGCTCAGAGAAATCTGTTTCTATGCAGCACAAGATTTATTATGTGCATTGAGTTCGACAGGGGAGATAATATGAGAACTAAGATTTCAAACAGAGAAAATTGCACCTATGGAGATGTCAAAAAATACTTACAAATACAAATCCAAGAAAAATACTCTAGAGAAAAGCTGTTCCAAGCAGTGGAGCTTATCCTTTGACACACAGCTTGCAATGAAAGAGCAATTTCATCTCAAGAATGGACAGCTTCAAAGAACTCTAACTACAGATGACTTCAGTCACTCTGTAACACCTGGAATTATTTGCAAGGTACTAGATTTAGGCTGTTATGTGAGGTACTTAAATAGACAGAAACAACATGGTTGGGGCTTTCACAGAACAAAACAAACAAAAATAGGTTTGGACATCAGTTTGAAGTTAGGCCTGTCTTCATTCCATGCCTATGTTAAGAAAAAGGCCAAGATTCATGCACCCAGTCTCCAATTTCCCAATATTTAAGCAGAACCTCTGGGAAGAGTGGGAACCTTTTGTGAGCACTAGAAGTGTGCAGCACCCACCTGGTTCACTGGGACATGAGTGTAACTGGGTTTAGGGACAGGGAGGAACCTGTGAGCTCACACACCTGAATTTTACAGACTTGTGCTGCTGGGAGCTAAGCAAAGGCAGTCCTTGGGGGACAAGCACAGCCAGAGAGCAGCTGCCAGTGGTGTGTGGGAAAACACACGGAGCAGGAACCCAGCTCAGTTCCATTTCTGTGCTTGCCATGATCTGCTGCTGGCAGAGGAGGCTTCTTATATGTAGGAGAACAGCAGGAAGTACTGCAAGACAGCCTTAAAATCCTGCATAACTTCGACAACTTGGAAAACTGTTCTGCAAGTAATAGGATACAAGTGAGTTCTGAAAGGCACACTCAGGCAAGATTAAATGAGCAGGAAGGCAAGTTTTTCAGAAGAAAGCTGTGAGCTAGGTGGGATCAACAGGCTGACCTTGACATGAGTGCTAAGCTTTGTCTTGTGTGTCCAACATATGGGGATGCATAAACAGGAATACCAGCTCCAGGGCACATGAAGCCATTTTTTCACTCCACTCAGCACAGAAAGTCTCAGCTGCAGTACAGACTTGGGTTTTGAGCACCACACTTGAAGCCCAATGTGAACTAAGTTGAGAGAACAACAGGAACAATCAGAACTGAAAAAAAACATGATCTCTCAGGAAGACCTGAATACACCGGTTTTATTTAGGACAAAAGTATCACAAGGGTGGAGGGCAAGACACAAGGGAACAGGAACATTGCAGAGAACAGCTCGACTATCTTTTAAAGATTACTTACTACAGGGGAAGGAATAGCTGTCCCTTATGTCCAGAGAATTAGGCAATAAGCTTGATCTGCAGTAAGGAAGATGGTTCCATATTCAGAACAAGTTTTAGTCCAGTGCTTTGCTGTCCTCAGTACTAAGTAGAAAGAAGAGCTGCTCAGGCTTCTGATATGAATCCTATTAGATGTGCAATACCAGTATGGGGCAGGAGACTCACAACCAGCCTACATCTTTCACAGCCCTACTTTTTTTTTTTTAATGATAAACACAGTTTCAAGCCCCTGTAATGTTTCTGCTTTTCCTCCTACAATGTTTTTTGAGTCTCAACGAACTAGAAATTACTTTTCTGATTTTTCAAATTTATACTTCAGGATTTGCACAACCAGGTTATTATCAAAAAAAGTGACACCCACCCTATACTTTGTTCATGCAGAAATAAATCCCCTCCTGTGGCAGCATGCAAGTTTCAGCAATATTGCACTATCCTGCTGCATCTTTCTCCTGACCAAGAGAAGCCAGAAGCCTATTACTTCAGAAAGACAGGCGTGCTTTGCCTTCTAACAACCCAGCAGGGTGATGTAATGGCTTTCACTGATGTGGTGTCAAGGCACTGTCACACAAACATGTGCGTGCACCTTTTACACCCAGCGCCTCAGGCTGGGTTAGGAGTTCCTGAGGATGGCAAATGCTGCACGCAGCAGCCAAACACTCCAAAACAAAAATTAAGATATGCAGCATATTACATATGGGGAGTTGAAGTAAATAGCATTAGTTACAGCCAGAATTCACATTTAAACTGCAAAATCCAAAGTCACCAAAGCACAGAGGAATTAACTCTTAAGAGCTCAAGCCTAAATAGGCCATGTAAAAAGCATAAAACAAGACAAAGTACTGTCTTTTTTCATCCTCTGTAATAGTTTGGTACTACAAGCTATCCAGGTACTTTCCTGCTTTATTAAATGACATTCTTCTGATTTGTGAAGCATGAAAACAGAAGAGCAGCAGCAGTCTACCCTACCCTCCCACAGTTCAGCAATTTCTTATCCAAATATTGAACCAGAAAGGTCTGGTCAGGATGGAGTGCTAATGGAAGAAAAGGATGAAGTCAGCAGGCACATATGCAGCCAAGCTCAAGGGGACTGCTGTGCATCCTGAGAAGGGAACAGGCCAAGTACCAGGCTGGCACTGGCACATGCTGGCTCACGTTCCAGCACAATCTCCAAACCAGCAACATCCCTGCTGTCTCTTAACCTTTTAACGGGCAGCAGCACTTCAGTTTAGCCTCCAAGCTACTCACACTTCTCAAATTCATCAAGGTTCAACTCTGTTGTTTCATTTCATCGTTTTTAAGAAATGAAAAGATGAAGTGCTGGGTACTTGTTCCTTTCCCCCTTCCCACTACAAGAAATACATGCTGTACTTTAGTCAATTCAAGTAAGTAGTTCTTGAATGCTGTTTTCATTATTCCTCTCTCCTCTCATTTACTAAATACTACATCAAATTATGCTCTGAAGCACAGCAGTAGTCTTGAGGCATGCTCACACACCACTACCCTCCAGGCCAACAGATAGTAATGAATTATTTGCCATTACTATCACAATGACATAATGGGGCAAAGAAATTCTTTTTTAAACTAGGATTTTAATTTTAGCTGTCAGTTTATCAAAAACACTGTACAAACATACAAATAGGTCTCAGGTATCTAATCAGACTGGCACTTTAAAAAAAAACAATAAATCACATCCTCAAACAGTCCATAAATCAGAAGTTTCCTACATTATGAAAACATAACATGATACAAAAACCACCTGCAACCTCAGTGGTCATTTTCATATTGACTAGGAGATGCTGAGCTGCAGAAAGCAGAACCCCAGATCCAGACCCATCATGCTGCCTCAACTATGTTCCCACAATTCTATTTCATAGCCTACATCACACCTCCAAACTTTAACCTCTTCCACATGCTGCATACGACTTTTGGACAGTGGAAACTGATAAGGCCACAGGGTTTGACAGAACCCAATGACACACAGCTTTTATCAATTGCCCCCTTCCTTAAACACAATAAAATTTCATCCCTCTAAAACCAAAGGAGGTCAGATCAACAGAAACCTTGAAGGAAGAGAGAGAAGTGCATTTTTCATTGGAAAGCAGGAAGAGTTAAAGGAAAAAAAAAAACTTTTAAAAGAATTTTCATTCTAAAACTTTTGAGGATAGAATAAAGAACAAAATTATCATACAGCATCTAGTAGTAACTGTATGAGATGGATGAATACTTTACCAAGACAAAAATCTAAAACCACAATTAAGAAGGTGAAACATAACACATGTGCACAGCACTGAAGGAATGATTTAGAGCTACTGACACCAACACAAGCTGTGCAGTGCAAAAATTAAACGTGCTGCAATAATAATCTGAACTGCCCAATTAGGTTAAAAAATACATTTACTCTACAAATTAAAAAACCTCCTAAACCCCTCGAAGGCATTAATGCTGTTCACAGTGTTATTTGAGATGCAAATTAGGGACCTAAAGTTAATATAACACCAACAGAAGTTTCTATTATTCCTATTAATGGCTCAAGGGGAGGTGACAGTAAAAGAAAAGCCACAGCCCTGTTACATGAGGTCTCATTAGGACAGTACACGTCTCCCTTCATTTTTAATACCTTCACTTTAATGTAGAACTGGGCAAGTTAAAAATGTGATCTTTCATAACCCAAGAAAATGGGAGTGAATTAACAAATGAACAGCAAGCTGGTTGTCAAGGCTGGCTGAATGAGCGGAGTCATAAGGAGAAAAAGGCATTCCTTTAAAAAAATGGAATTCGGATCCTGTCTTCCAGCATCATAGATCTCAGGCTAAAGCACAAAAGCAAAGGTACAGACAGTGGTGTTGCACTTATTTCTTCAACAATTTCCTGTACCAGCTGATGTTCCAATTTTGAAGCTCAGCAAATGCAGAAACATCTTTCTTGCAGCTCAAATGCCCTCCCCACAACGACGGGTAGGCTTTGGTACACAGAGTCAGCTTTGCAAATGACACTTCTAATGAAGGCTCCAGGCAAAATACAGTTTGATTTCACACCCTTGGCTCTCTCTGCACAGACAGACCCACAGACACTGATGAGCAGTGGCCATCACTGGCACTGCATGTCCCAAGCTCTGGGCCTGATACATCACTGACAATTCTCCCCAGTGCTTTCCTACAGTTTAATTCTCACAGGAACTTAAAACAATGTTGTCATATCAGGTTTAGAGCAATGATGTGAACATCAGGTGATCACAATCCTTGATCTTACTGTTAACACCCAACCTGCAAAACATGGCAGCTGTATTTTACCAGAATACACTCAAGTTCAAACAGAAGAAAGCAAATAATATTAGTTTTGTTTTTATAACTCAGTAAATATCCTAATAGAAACATTTCATATTACCTTAAAGCATAATACTCAACTGCTTGCTTAAAAAAACCCCAGTGCTGTCAGTAAACTGAGAGCCATAACCCAGATAATGTATTTAGTAACAACCCTGCCTACTTCCTCTCCTCAACCTAAAAATTAGCAGCAACATGGCCTTCAGAAGTTATTTACACCCACTACAAAGCATTAGCAGTTAGCTGAGCAGCTTCTTGCCAGCTTGCTAATGATATTATTCCCCAAAACAACCAAAAAAGCCAAAACAGCACCAAATGTAGAAAGAATTATGTTGAGAGTTGTCAGTTACCTTGATTTCAGGTTTCTCTATATTTAACAGTACCAAAATATCCAGCTGGATCATAACAAAAAAATGTAGAGCAGCCTTGAAAGGAGTTAAAAATATGCCACACCCCCTCTTTTTTCTTACAGGCCTCCTCTTGAGTGAGAAGAAAATCCTTAGAGAAAACCATTTTCTGAAAATATGACTGTCTCAACTCCCTTAACAGAGTGTTTAAGTGTTAAGAGAAAAAAAAAAAACAACCTTCATTTTATTGCTAAGACTGATCACTGGATTGCAGTACTTCAGTGCTAAGATCTTGTTAAGGGCAGCAACTTTATGATAACCAAAAAGCACATTGTCCATGTAAGGCTCCTTCACAGGTGTACAGAGATTAAAGCTTACCTCCTAAGAAAGTATCAGACACTGCACTGACTTCAAGTGTCTGCCTTTCTAGCCATGAACTTCTTCCCTAGAATTGAACAGGGCTTCCTTGTGCTGATTAACCCTTCCTTCAGGGCTGCTCATAAAGCCCTCCACCATTTTTTGTGAGCAGTTTCACCCTCCCTCCCACCAGTAAGGTTATGTTACTTACAATATCTAAAGTAAAAGTTACAGGTAATTCCACAATGGACAGGAATCTCTTGCATTTTGAAATAGAATACCTGCAAGACCGTTCTTATCTGACTACCAGATATCAAGAATGCAGTAACCAAAAAAGTCCAAGAAGTTTATTTCACAAAAATAAAAATTACAGTTTAAAGCAAGTTTTGTCTAAAAAGAAAGCACAGAACTTGTGAGCTTGCAGGGGAGAGAGAGCAGCTCCCTGTTGCCAAAATACAAAATTTCTGTTTATATTATGACCATCAACATACACAAAAAGAAATGCAAATCATAACATAAATACTAATATTTTCCACTCAAGGCTTAAGGAGACTTCATACTAGTTTTTAAGACAACTCAAAGCAGAGCCACAGAGGACAATTTTTTAGAACAAAACTCAAAGCCAGCATCAAAAAAGTGGAGGAGCAAAGCAAGAATTGTGTTTGGAAAGTTTTAAGTACACCATGATTCTAAAGGGAATAATCTATCAAACCACAGGAGGTGACTAGAACTGCCATCATCACTGCTAACACAAAGGAATGTAGATTGGGGGGAGGCAACAGAGGAAGGGGGAGAAAGCACAGAGAAGGGAAAAGAAGGAACTGAAAAAGAGAGCCACAGTAATGGCTACCAGACTCTCAAGGAATTCCTAAAGGAAAGAATAAATCCTTCAGGGTTTTGTTTTAAATAAAGCAATCCATGCAATAAATTGCAGTCCTCTCAGTACAGTCAGGCTTTCAGTTTATCTACCCACCATATTTCCATAAATATAGTTTTACATCTCTACTAAACTTCCAAAGCTTAACACAATGGTTGCAAATATTTATATTTCTTCTCTCAGCCTCCTCATTCTTCTGAATCATAGTACCCTGCAGAAAATCAGCTGTTTGAAAGAAAGTAGGGAAGTTTAAACAGCCTGAATTTAAAATATCCCTTTACAACTACATAACCAACTTTAATTCCTCAGTTAAAAGGACAATAAGTCTGGGTTCCGCACTGGCAGGTAAAGGCCGCTAGAGGACTGCTAGATTTCCACAGGAACATCCCAAAACGGTATCATCTCATTAGGGGGCTGATCTTGCAGATCACTATTTTGAGTTTGTGTCTAATAGGCAGCATTTACTTCCATACGATGAAGAGCAGCATCTTGCTACCGATGCAAAAAACCAGAGCTCATTCAAAACAGCAGACATTAATATGAACAGTATTTCAAGGAAATTCAGAATGAGTGAGTAGTGAACCCATTTTTTAGTTCAGAGTTCCACCAGCTTATGTAGAGCTACTTAAAATGTATATTTTAGTCTCCTGTCTCTGAGCACAATTCTTCCAGGCATTTTTTGAAGCTCAGTAACTGTAAGGATACAAGCTCTTTGGGCTTGAACAAGTACACTGCACCTCCAATAAAACCAGATCAAGTAACATGCTTCATCAGGAAAGTTTCTGCTATTCAGCAAACGTTGTGCTCCACATTTCATGAGCCCGACTAGATGCAAGCAGACCATTCACAATTAGAACACACCCAGAAACGTTTCAGCTTGCCACAAGAGATACAAACTTACTGGTCCTTGCCAAAAATGGCAAATTTTTCTGAAAAAAATGTTTGCTATCAGTCAGGCAAATGAACGGGAAGCAATGCAAGAGTAAAGGCTCTAAGAACTGCTCTCAGGAGCTAATTTCAATGTAGGCACAGTGAACCAGAAAATGGATTTGACCAGCTGGCTCAACTCAGCCCCAGGCAGAGGACTTGGTGCTCATGGTGAAAGCCAGGGCCAGCCCCTCTCAACCCTGCAACCCCAAAGATTCTCAGTGCTGGGATGGGGATGTCCTTCCCTAAAGGGAAAAAAGCCTGAACTTTTCCATCCCAACCCCAGGAGTTCAGATCCCTGAACACCAACCCTGAGAAGCCTCCACAGCGGGTGCCTGCTCTGTCTCATAGGACCTGAAGCGACCTCCTGATACAGCACCCAGAATTTCAACCACACGTTTCTACCCAGCCTTCCAGCAGGCCAGAAGACATTTAAGAAGCCAAATAACCAGAACAAAGCCATGTTATTGCCTTGAGAAAAGCAGGGCTAATACAAAGAGCCCATTCACTCGCCCCTAAGTCCAACTGGTCCTTACACTTCGGGGCCATAAACTAGAAATCAACTTCCCTATTACTGAGGGGAGATGAAGGAAGAAAATAACCACCGTTTCCAGCCAGAAATCACTATGGAAGGCAGCTATTGTGGAAAAACAAGCACTTCCACAGAGGTAACTCTATCCTTGAGCCAGACAGGGGGGAATCGCCTCAAAATCGCCGGGGTACGTGCCTGCAGACATGTGTTTCCAGGGCAGCGGCACAAAGGAATGTCCGAGCCCCGCCGGGCCGGGCACCTTCCCTTCCCCGCACGGCCGGGCCAGGCCAGGCCCCTGGGACACACGGCAGCGCCGCGCAGCCGGCCCGGATCCGGCCCCAGCAGCGCCTGTTAACGCTAATAACTCAATTTTTGGGGGTTACGGGTTTTCTGCCTCCCGGCGGGGCGGCCACCTCCAGCTCCCAGCGGCGCACAGCAGCAGCACCGGCGGTGCGGGGGGAGTGCGGCCCGGACCGAGCACGGACAATAACAACAAAACGCACAATATCCACACCGCTTTACCTATCTGTCGAGCTAACCGGAGGGATGAGCAGCCTGCAGCCCTGCGGCAGCAGAAGGTGCCGCTGCGGGGAAGCGCAGCCTCGGGGTGACACCCCCGCCCCGCAGGGTCCCCCGGGCCGCGCTCGCTGCCCCGCCCGCCCGGAGCTGCGCGGTGTGCACGGCCTCCTGGGCTCCGCGAAGGGGTCCGAGGATGGCCGGGCCGCCTCCCCTCTGCCCCACACTGCCTGCGGGCCGACAGCGGGGCTGCTGCCTGTCCGGCTGCTGCCTGCAGGGCTGTTATTACCTCTCCGGCTGTTGCCTGCACGGCTGTCACCTGTTACTCGCCCGACTGTTGTTACCTGCCGGCCGCGCTCGTTGCCTCCCACCCCGTGCCCCCCCACCCCGCACAGCAGCCGCCGGTACCTGCGCGGCCGTGCCGCCTCCCCCGCGCGTATGGACCGGGCTGCTGAATGGCAACCGAACAAAACACCGCTGGCCACGCCCCCTCCACCGCCCGCCCGCTCCCATTGGCCGCGCCGCCCGCCCGCCGAACCTTGACCCGCTCTGCTATTGGCCGGTGCCGCGGTTCGACCCCGCCCACAAGGGGGTGGGGGGCGGGCGCTGTCCCGGTCGCGGCAGGGACGCGCAGCTGTGGTGCCGGGTGGGGTGGCGAGCGCGCCCTGGACTACAGCCCCCAGGAGGCCTTGCGGCTGCGCGCAGCTGTCATTGGCTGGGCAGTGCGCGTGCGGAGGAGTGAGGGGCGCGCGGAGGAGAAGACGCGCTTCGCGCGCGGGGATGATGACGTCATCCCGTGCTCGGATGGAGCCGCAAGGGGAATGCGCATCTTCCTCATCCTTTTCCTTTTCCTCATCTTCCTTCTGGTCTTCTTCCTCTTCTTCCTCCTTTTCCTCTTCCTCCTTCTCTTCCTCTTCCGATTTCTCTTCCTCCTTCTCCTGACTCTTGGCACCTTTTCTGCCTGTGCTCATTTTGCTCCGGGCCCAGTTGTGGACTCTGGTGCATGGGAAATTGTAGTTCATCTGCTTCCACGATCCTTGGCAGAAATTTGGCTCCATCCTTGTAATCAGCTTTTTGTTCGCAGAATCCCCCATTGTAAACAAGTTATCCTCTGAAGCATTTCATCGCTAAATCCTATCCAAACTTAGAATTAATGATTTTATTTTTAATAAGAATGAAGTCATGATGATGTGCTCACAAGCAGGCCGAGGCGCGGCGGGACACCCCGGAACCCCCAGGGCCGAGGCCTTCCTGGAGCCCCCTGGGCTAAGGCGTTCCCGGAGCCCCCGGGCTAAGGCGCTCCCGGAGCCCCCCGGGCCGAGGCGCTCCCGGAGCCCCCCGGGCTAAGGCGCTCCCGGAGCCCCCCGGGCTGAGGCGATGCCGGAGCCCCCCGGGCCGAGGCGCTCCCGCTGCCCCTGCTGGCTCCGCTGGAGCCGGCGCTCCTGGCGCTGTGTCCGTGTGCTTACACTGCCCTCTGCTTGCCCGCTCCCTGCTCCCACTCACACCGCGGGGAACTCCTCATGGCCCCCGAAACGCAGCGCAGAGAGGCCCCGGCATCTGCTGCTCGCCCCACAAGAGCCTTTCCTATGGGAGTTTCTCAGAGGCGGCCGTGAGTCAGCCCGAGCGAGGAAGTGGGATGTGTTTGGACAACAATTACACCGTGCACTTGTCAGGGCAGAGGCTGCTTTATGTGGGTGCATAATCCTTAACGTCATGAGAAACCAAACCCTGATTTACTGCTGCCCACAGGCCTAACATTACTGCGGTGCAGGTATTTCTTATTCACGGTAACTGTTACCAAGCTCTTCTGGTCCCTGTGACAACCATCTGTTGTTTCAGCCTTCTGCGACCTGTTCTTCTGTGTTTGCACATGGAGTGATATTTCACTCACCTTTCCTTCGACCCACGAGTTTTTCAGCTGAATTTACCTTATTTCTCTGTGAGATTCTACTGAACTACAGGACAGTGCTGCAAAGACATACCTCAGTTAACGTCGCAATGCAGAGTCCAAACCAAAATTGTATTCCTGGGAAATGTTTACTTTGGCTAGCTTACTTTCAAATTTGAACCTTAAGAGACCAATAAATTAAACCCAGTTTTATTTTACACAACATTACCAGGTTCTACTGCTGGTCTTCATCACTGTCCTCCCATCTTTTGCACTCTGTACAACCCCACGGTACTTTTTTCACATAGTTTTCCAAGATTCCTTCCCCTGATTATACAATGAATATTTAAATCAATGTTCTAGTTCTCTCTAAGATCAACAACACATACCTCTCTTCAGAAAGATCTTGCAAGCGATTACAGGTACACAGAAGAAAGTACACAACTTTCTCCCATTGCTCAGTCCTGGCTCTTGAAATGCTATGTGATTGTGCTCATTTTGCTTCTGGCCTTATTGTGGATTCTGCTGCATGGGAAATTTTAGTTCATCTGCTTCCATGATCCTTGGCAGGAATTTGGCTCCATCCTGTAATCAGTTTTTGTTCGCAGAATTCCCCATTGAAAACAAGTTATCCCTGAAGCATTTAGTTGCTAAATCCTTATCCAAATTTAGAATTAACAAATTTTTTGGTTTTGTTGGTTTTTTTTTATGAAATCATGATATAATTTGTCTTTCACAACCATTATAAGTATTCCACTGGAGCAGAGAGGCTGGGGTGCGAGATTTTGACATAAAAGTGTTTTTCCTTTACCTATGACTTTAACCATTTCCATAGTTTGCAAACATTTGTGTTTCCATGATACTTTCCTCCAGACTCCTATATTGTTTCTGCTTCAAGCAGGGTAAAACCAGAGAGAATTCTGTGTATCTGAAATTGAAGTTTCTTGGTTGCAACTGTTCAGTCACAGCCGTGGCTGCAGCGTTGGGGGAGGCATGTGAAAGGGGCACAGCTGCACTTCCCCAGCAGCCAGAGCTGCTGCTCTCAGCTTCCAGAGGCTCAACATTTCCATCTAGGGCAAAACTTTGCAGGAATTACACTATCTTATGCATTAGATAAATCCCTGAACTTGTTTCTCTTCTTCTGTAATGCTCCCCTGTAATTTCTCCCCTGATCTATCACTTTCCATTCTCTTCTCCAACTTTATGTGTTTTTTTCCCAGTGTGACAATGGCTCTCTACTGGCTTCTTTGGGGATGGAACTGCTTTTACCTCTCTGTTGTTTAAGACTGCATGGGAAGATGAGCCTTTAACTAGAGATGTTACAGAGGTGGTACCTCCTATGATCCCAAAACTTATCAGATGGGGAAACCACGTACAATGGTCAACAAAAACTACAAGACAGGGTGGGAGAGAGGAGTGAGTGATCATGTCTGAGACAGGGCAGGTGGTAGCTCTAATCAATGTCACTCAGTATTCAACCAGAGTCTTTCGTTTTATACCCAAGAGTAAAGCCCTGGCAGGGATCCAGTTTATAATTCAGATCTTGGTAAACACAGACCTAAATTTCTCTCATGACAAGGTTCGATAGTAATTGTCTAGCACTTTAAATATCTAATTACAAACATGCTACCACATGGTAAAGTGGTCCATGTCTGTTCACTCAACTGTGTGTCTTCAGGAAGGGCCATCTGTTTCCAACAAAACAGTGAGACACGAATGTAGGCAGGTTTCTAAATTAAAAAAGAAAAAAAAACAGAGAGGGGAAGAAAACAAACTAAAAAGAGACACAAAGCTGTCTTTAAAATAAAGCACAAGCTGAAATAGGTGCAATCAGAATGAACCTCAGGAGACAGTTTTCACCTAGGGAACCAATGGGTGGCATGGCTTCTCTAAGATGTCCTTCTGAGCATTATTTTATGCACCTAAACTGCTGCATTAAGAATATGGAAGTCTTCACTATAGGATGAGTTTGGTCCATCTTGACCCCGATGTTCCATGAAGAAATAGCAGCTCCTCTAACCTCCTGTCTCCACATCCAGGTCATGGATCCAGGTATTCCAGAAAGAGAATGTTTTCCCCTCCTTACAGCATGGCACATAGACATGAGTGACACTCTGGTGTTGCCTCTCAAGCAAAAACAGCAGACAGACCTGAACTCTACAGGATGTGTGTTACAACTAAGCTGCTGCCTATCTAAGCAAATTACCACCTAAGATCAGGAAGGGAAGCAGAGGAGACTGTGCAACTCAGTTCTTTTTTTGTGATATTATTTTCATATTGTTTGTAGACAAGGAGCTCAGCAGGTCTTTGATGTAAGGTCATGAAGTGCAAAAATAGTTCAGATGCTCTGTAACGTGCACAACTGCTCGTAAAGGTCAGATGAGCATTTCCAACACTATTTCAAACTGGTTGCAGTTTTGCTTAGGTCAACATTAGTACCCCCAAACTTTGTGTATTTACTGCATACAGTGTTCTTTTAACAGTGAATTACAGAAGCAAGACAAGCAGGTTGGGATAGCAGGTCTCAGTTGGGATAACAAGTCTCAGGTAAATTTGCCCCAAATCATGCTACTTCTCGTAGCAATCACTGTTGGCCATTCATCTGCTTCCCCATAAAATATATATATAGTGGCAAAGGGGGCTCTGTTTTAAAAGACACATTTATGAAGGCTGTCAGATAGAGTCCAGATCCAATAAAATCCTTCACTGATCTGTTTCCCTCAGGGTCACTTTGCACTCCCTCTGAGGAGCAAGAGGGCAATGTGGATTCCATCTCCCAGCCCAGGGAGTGCCCACACAAGGGATGAAGAAAGACACTGGACTGACTCTGGAGTCTGACACAGAGCAGGTACAGGAAACACTGCTTGGGGATTGAGTTCACTGTGATGTTCTTCCTGTTTTGAGGGGATGTTCGAGCATGGCTGAGCCCATCAAAGCTGCTTTTCACACTTCTCCATTCTCTCTGTTGAGTGGTTTCACAGCTCCTGGGCACAACAGGAAGTTCTGCCACTGATTATATGTATCAGTTGGTGGGTTTAATGTAGACCTTGCTCAGACTGCTCAAATAGTTGAAGTTATTGTATAAGGTACTTTTCCTTACTCATATTCACAAGCTTGCTATAAATGAGATAAAGCAATAAGAATGCTAAATAAATAAGCTGGAACTGAAAAGCAGAGCAATGTTCAGCATCAAAATCTGAAACAAGCAGAGAGCTGACATCTAGGGATATTAGAGTCAGGGGTCTCTCACATACCACTACGGGCTGGCTAGATATTATGTTCCTTGTTAACTATTTAAAAGATTTTAAAAATGTTGAGTTAATCATGACCAGATCAGTTTTTATTGGATTTCATGGAAGGGTGACTCCATCCCGTGCCCCCTGCACACAGCTGACTTTTCCTACACCTAGCCTTTCACCTCCACTACCTGTTATTCCAGCTACACACTTGCCTGTTTCTTCTTACATTGAGCCAACTGGCCAGGATATACTTCCTTTTTCAGGGTATGAATTAGCCACCGGATTTCAAAAAGGGCCAATCAAGCTCCATGTGCTGAGCCAAGACAGCATTGTTCAGCTTTTCACTGCAGTCCCTGAGGAACAGCTCCACTCCTGAGAACTCTAAAGCACTAAGAGTTCAGCCAAAGCATCTTCTGCCTACTCAAGTTTCTAGTCCTTCCTACATACATTTCCAAGTGCCTTGTTCTTTTTGCTATATGCAGCATTTCCTTCCTAGACTTTCCAACACTTGTCTGCTTTTCCAAAAGGCTTGTTCATCTCTTGACTGAGCTTTTTCTCAGCCCAAAATTTTCCCCAGTTTGTTTCTCCTTGAAAAAGCCAGGGGCAGCACAGGTGCATCAGGTATGTGCATCCTGCTGCTGGAGTTCTCAGGTTTGCAGTTTTTCTGCCAGGACAGGGCTTGCAGAGCTCCTGCAAACTCCTCTAGTGATTTCCAATACAAGGCATAGGGAAGTCATATAACTAACAAATAAATTTGATTAATAAGCCCCGTTACTTAAAGCTTACTTTGCACAACACATCACACTTGTTATGGTTCACTATCTTTAATAGAGAATTTCTGTATGAGCCATTTCATCTGCTTCTCATTTTTTATGCGTTGAGGTTGGGGTTTTTTTGTTTGGTTTGGGCTGGCTTTGGTTGGTTTTGCTTAATTTTGGGGTTGGATTTTGTTATTGTTGGGTTTTTTGTTTGTTTGTGGGGTTTTTTTGTTTTGTTTTTGTGTGGCGTTTTTATGTGTGGTTTTGTTGTTGTGCCATTTTTTTGTTTGGTTTGTTTCATTTTAGTTATTGTTTGTTTTGTTTCATTTTGGTTTTTGTTTCAAGGAGATGACAGTTAGCACTGCTCTGGTACTTTTCTGCTTTTACTTACCCAGGAATCTGATAGAACAATTAGCAAATTAATTTTCCTGAGGAAAAACACTGAATAAATATTTTGTTAGTGCTAGAATTGTTTATACCTGCATAGGTATTATTTTCTTTTATTCTGCCTCAAACTTGGCTGTGAAGTGCTCGATGTGCAGTGGGCAGTGTCACAGTGTCAGGCCTAAATATCTTTATCCATCTCTCAGGAAACAAAGATCTTTTAAATGTGAAACTTCACTGGAGAACAAAGTGATTGAAAGCCAATAATATCTGTATGTCACTTCATCTCATTCCTAAATTGACTGTGGTTAGATAAAGCAGGGACTATTTTAATCCTCAAATCAAAACAGGAATATAAGGATGAATTTTCCTTGTGTTTCAGCCAAGCAGAGAGATGTGTACCCAAGATTTTAACCATGAATTCTTCACATAAATTTGTGCATACTAATCATAGGGGACATTCAAGTATCGAAGGGTTTTCTCTTACATCTCATATTTCTGGAAAATTTCCCATGCAGAAAGCAGTTCAAACATCACATTTCTACTCATGCTCCCAGACCTGCCTGCTCTGCTCCAGCTGAAATCACAGCCTGTCAGAAATCCTGTCCCTGACACATAAGTGAGAGATCGAGCCCACTGTGACAGAACTTTCCTTTTCTCTTGTTTTTCCCCTCAATAAGCACAATCCCATCCCAACCCCCTCACTGCTGCTGCAGCGGCTGTCCAGCCATGTCCTTTAGCCACACGAGCCTTCTCCTCCTCCTCCTAACTCTGGTGGCTCTGTTTCTGTGCTCTATTTTAGTTGTATCAGCCACAAACTCCCCATCTTTTCATTCAAAGCCCTTCACAGCCTGTTGTGCACTAAAGCAGAGGCTGTTCTGCCTCTCGAGCCCCCCAGACACTCTGAACTGCACCACTGTGACCTCTGCTCACCTCAGGCCTTTACATTTAACAAAGGTACTCATATATTAAGCCCAAAGGTTTCAATTAAACTAAAACATTTTCATTCTCCGGAGAGTAACCTGTGTTTCACAAGCAGAAAACAAGAGTGATCACCATGGCCTGAGGCTTTTTTATGATGACCTGAAAGATTCAGGGGGTCAGCCAGGCCACTGGCTGTAGAGGAAAGGGATAAAAAAAGACAAATGAATCTTCATGTCCCTTCTTCCCTGACTGGGAGGGAAATGTCTTCCTGACCCCCAATCAACCCTGTGCAAGGGAGCCAGAGCCATCCATCAGCCCTGTAGAAAGAGGGGTTTCCTCATCACCTTCAAGCACCCACATGAACTGTTCTGTGTTTTGAACTATGAGACATCTAGGATGTTTCTGAAGAAGGGAGGGGATAATATTGGAACTAGTACATCTTAAAATCTGTTTTAATGAAACTTGGTGTCTTTTGAATGTGTTTCAAGGCTGACTGACTAAGATGCAAGCCCTGGCTGAACTTTTTCTGCACTTGGGGTAGGAGAAAGCCTCACAAATTTTTTTTTTTCTTGTGTTCTCTGTTGTCTGAGATTACAGGAGCTGATTAAGAGGCCTTGTCTTCAGTAGAAATATTTGTGGGGTGTTTTCTATTCAGTTGGGTACTTCCATGAATTTTGTGCAATCTCCAAAAGGTCTCTAAAACTCTACCAAATTCAGTTGAAGTTGCCCAACTGGTTTTAAATCTGTTACATCATGTACAGATATGCACAGACAGGCACAGATGACATGCAACAGTGGCTGTGTGTTATCACAGAAGCACAGAATGGCTTGGGTTGGAAGGGACCTCTAAAAGCCCTCTAGTTCAACCCCCCTGCAATGATCAGGGATGTCTTCAATATGGTCAGGTTGCTCAGAGCTCCAGCCCACCTGGCCTTGAATGTGTCCAGGGATGGGGCATCCCCCTCTGAGTAACCTGTGCCAGTTCTTCAGCAGCTTCATCATAAAAAATTTCTTCCTTATATCTAGTATAAATCTCCTCTTTTTTCCTCCCTCATCTCTAATATTGTTGGTTAAAGGCAGAAGATTTAATTATAGCTGTTATTTGAATACCAAACAGGAGTTGTTACAAGTCCAGCAAAAACTTACTCCCAGAAAGAAAGAACTGAGCAGGAAGAGTGTGACCCAGGTACTGGCTCAGAAAGCAGCAGTGAAACCCTCCAGCTCCAAACCTGTGACCCACAGGGTGAGGCTCCATGGTTTCCTCTTGAAGCTAATGAAGCATCTCATGCTTTGTTTAAATCAAAGGCAAGTGCAGTGCATTGCTGTGTGAGCAGCAATAATTATTTAAAAACACAAGAAAATGTCTGATTTCAAACTGCAATAGATCAACACAATGAAGACCACCAGAATTATAATAAAGATCAGCCATGGTACCTCTGCCTTATTTTTAAACTACAAAAAGACATCTCTTGGCTTCTGTGGGCCTCTTGGCAAAGATTATACACTTATTCTGTGTTGGTGCACTGCCCAGCAAAACAGGGACTTGGACTATCACAAGAGTTCCTAGGTTCTTTGGGTAGATAAATAATAATGGTAATCCGCAAGCAAGAAATTATTTTGAGGGTTCAGGACAGTGGAGTGTTTTCTATGAAGCAAAGAATATTGCTTGTCCTCCTAGAAAAATCACTTTGCATACTCTACATACAGATCTGTAGATCCCAAATGCAGGGAGGCACTATTAACAGCTAAAATAATTCCTCTCTCCCCACCCCAAGAGCTACCATCAAATATATGTTTTGAGGAAGAAGTGTTATCTTTGAGTGCATTTTTCTGTTTCAGTTCTTTTTTAATGTTCTAAAGACAGCGGGTACTTATTTAAAATAAGCATCTCAAACTTTGTCATTAAAATAGCTGTTCTGATTTTTTTATATTTTTAAACTCATTATGTATGTCTGTATGCTGAGGCCTTCTGTGAAAAAAATTAAAGGCAAGCTTCATGAGAGCAATATATTTTTTTTCCTGGTTACCAACCTTGTACAAATTAAAAGCACATTAGCCACTTTGAAAATAAATCCAACTGCAGTTCAACCTCTTTGGAGTTTTAGTTTGAAGATAGCAGTGGCATTCCACTGACTAAGCCACTTGAGTGGATTTCCTGATTTTGCTTAGTTGCTTAATTTCCTGTTGGGCTCACATTTTGCCTAATTCAAGACAAAAAGACCCCTATAAATGGGATAAATGATTGAAATTGCAGAGCTGGACATAGTATTTTGATTGCAGTTCAGCATGTGCCTCTCTGAACAGAGGTAGAATTTCTGAGACATGCATATAAGTAACTCTAAAAATGTCTTTAATTCAGCATTTTCTCCCCGTATTGAATTACACATCTATGTATCTGAATATCTGCTATCAAAGGTCTTCTCCTTGTGTCCAAGGTTTAATGTGTGTCTATGACAAGTTTCCCTCTGTTATGACATCACTCTTGAGGCTCTAAAACAGGACAAAATATAAAGCAATAGGAAGTGCTGTGGTCTGTTCTTCATAAAAGTTCTCTAGTAGTAATTAGGAGTACATTTAAAGCAGATCTCCTTCTCTGCCTTATCTTTGCAGTGATAGGCTTTAATTTTTAAATGCTCAGGATTGTGAATGAGACTAAATAATGCCTTAGCCATAACTTATAAATCATGGCTATATAATACATAGAATTTAATTCTCTAACCTGATGGTTCCACACACCTTTCCTTTATGTATTGCCTACCATGCTGTACAAAATTACTGGGTTATAAAAGCTTCAAGTAAAACTGTTGGCTTTATTCCTTGCTTCCTTCCTCAGAGAAGAGTACTGCCAGTGTAGGTTTATGTATTGGTTAGGTCAGGGGAAGATTTTATGAATTTAAAAATGCACTTTGCAGCTTTCCCTGAATGCCATCAGCCTGGGCTAAGCCGGATCTTTTCTGGGAAGGCTTTCCAGACAGCTCTCCCTGAAAACACAATCTTTCCACAGCACTAGCCATGCTCCAGGAGCCCCCAGCATGTCACCTGTGTGGGGTTGGAAGCTTCAAGGATTTGAGCCCTGTGTCGACCAAGGCTAAACTAAAATAATTGCATCACCCCATTACAAGGTCAGTTTCTGTAATAGCTGTTCTTCAAGTATCTTTTTGGTCAAGAACTTGGTGGTCGATTGAGTACCAAATTAATACAGTTGAACTCTCGTGTTTGTTAAACTAAAATATTAGGTTGGCTTTGGATGCTTGATCCTGATGATTCTGAAAGGGATGATTCTGCAGTGTGAACCATATTTCCAGCAGCCTGATTTGCTTCAGACAGATCTTTCAGGAAATGAAAATGCTGTGTCTTCTTTCCTGAATATTATTAATATTATTATTAATTGCTCTTGTATCTGTCTTCTTGATCAGGTGGTCTGTTAGAGGCAGGGATCTTCTTGCTATGTTAAACATCTGGTTAATGGCCTAGGACTTCATCACTGTTTACAGATATTTCTAACAGGAACTGAGATCAAAGATGAAGTTAATGGAAGAAAAAACAATGAAAGATGAGAGCCAGTGCTCTTTTAGGAGGAACCAGATTCTGCCCTTGTAGAGCTTTGTCTGATAGGTATTTTTCCATCTCTGATGACTGTAAGCCAGATCCTGTGATCTTTATATTGACCAGCTTTGTGTTTAAAACTACGTCAATAAGACTGCATTTAATTTGGGCACATTTTTAATGCACTGCTCTTTCACTTCTGAAAAATCCATTTTACCTAGCAAGAGCTATGTAATACTGCCTCTAAAAATACTGTGCCTGGGCATCCTTACTGCCATGAACCAAGGTACTGGCTTTTTGTGGTTGTGGAATCGGTCTGAAGGTTGCATTACCTTCTGGCTTCTTGCAAATAGAAGAATTTAGGTTGAGACAGAAAAATAATTTCTCAGAAGAACCAACTACACATGGATCCAACAGCCTCTTGAAACTTTACAAACTAGGTAGCTCTGAGAGTGGGCTTCAGGTTTCCATTTATACAGGAGCAAATTTAACAGTATATATATATATATATATATATGTATGTATATATATATATAACATAAACATGACCAAGATACTATGACTGATTTGGGTGGTTCTGTTTTTATGTTATTTTATTTTTAAGCTTGGTGGGAGCAGCCATGGTTTAAATTAAACCCAACACTTCCACATAATTGAAGAGTGATTTACAGAAGATGCAGACACTTTTCAATGCCAAATGTTGTGCACACACAGAATGGGAACCAACAATTACAGTTAATTTCTCAGCCAATGTTCTATACCCAAGAAGCAGCAAAGTGCCTCCTTAGCACAACAAACGCATTGAGGAAGGGGTTTTATAGGGGGGGTTACTAATTTTTTTCAGTGCTGTCAGAACCTGGAAGTTGTGAAATGCCTCGGGTTTCTTTTGCATGCGTTTGTCCAGGCTGGCAGGAAAGTCTGCAGGCTGGGACAGCAAAGGGCCCGGCAGCATCCGAGAGCTTGAAGTGCAAGTTGTGGCAGACAAAAGCAGCGCCTGCTGCATTCCACCTGTTATCTCCTGCAGTCAGAGCGCTGCCTGCCCCCTCCAGCTGCGGCAAGTCCTGGCAGCGCCCAGATAACTTTTGGTTCAGGAGCCGCTCCTGCCAGGTTATCGACACACTGAGGAAAACGAATACCTGGAGGGAGCAAGGCTAGGTTCTCAGTTTGCTTAATTTATGGGCCGAGTCTCGCCGGGTACAATGGGAGTCCCGCTGTCAGTGCTTTCACCAGCTTTTACAGGATGTCATTTTGGGACGGGAAAGGAGGTTTGAAGAACACTTTGCAGCGATGATGGCTGACCTGCTGCATTTCTGGTTACGATTAACAGCACATTCTCACCCACTCTCTCTGATTCTGCTTGTTCACAAGCCCGGGGGCAACCGGAATATCTTTCTTTTTGTCCCACACTCCTTCATCACCACGGCAACAAATGGGCAAATATTATAGTGTTTTCGGTTTTTTTTTAATTTGCAAGTAGACTGGTGAGTTTTCAAGACCACACACACAGACACACAGTACGTGTAGCTCAAACTCGGGGATAAGCGCATTAAAACCATGGGTTTAACCAGTAACTTGGGCTGTGGTCTGGCTCCTGGCCAATGCCCACTAGAAAACGCCCGCACAAAGTCACACAGCAGTGGTGACAACACAGGAATGTGAGCCATGTCCAACATGTGGACATGTGCGCCTGTGGTTGTTGTCACCAGCAATTACAGGGAGGTTGAGGTCCTCCCCAGGACCACCCTGAGTCCATCCTAATTGTGCCACTGGCGGAAACAAAAGTCAGCTCTTGTGCAGGGTTTAAAAGCTGAACTTGCACCCCCAAGGGGACACTGCAGCCTAGAGCCTGCAGGGACACCAGTCACTAATCACTGTGGCCTGGGAATCAAAGCCACCATGTGCTTTAATAATTGTCCCCAAATGAAGGGGCTAAAGGAATAACACCAGGAGTTCATCAGCCACTGGGAATTGAGGGGAGGATTTAACTCTGCCTCTGTGCCCGCTGAAACCCCTGTGTCACCAGGAACCCCAGCAGGCAATGCTTGTCCATGCAGCAGCTAATTACAGCACTGGGGCTAAAGGCATGCACAGAGTTCCAGTTTCTGGTTTGGAGTCTGGGAAGAGATCCTTGCCAGCTACAGCTGCTGGAAGGTGCCATGCCTTGGCATGGCCATTGGGCTGATGGATCATCTGGCATCCGACCCCAGTGAGCTTGAAGGCTCTCAGCTGCAGCCTCTGGATCCAGATCCTAGCCAGGAGCGCTGAGTCTTTCCCTAAACCTCGGTTCCTTAGGCACCCTGCAACATCTGTATCACTTGGGTATTTCATGGGAAAGTTTTCTTTTTGTTGGTTACATGTTGCTGCTTGCACACTTTTTTTTTTTTTTTCCCCATGTATCTAGACCATCTATTCTTTTCAAGTGACAGATACTAAAAGTAGTAAGCTGTAAAAACATGTACCACCAGAGCTATAAAGAAAATCTCTTGGGAGATGGTAAAACAAACCCAGTCCCAAACACCCTCCCCTGGCCCACGTTGCCAAACCACCTCCTTTTCTACCGCCCTGCCAACAACTCAATTCTTCCACAATACCTACAGGGAGGGAGGCGGTAGGAGATTAAAAAGCCAGGTTCCTCCCTCGCTGAGGTTTCCCAGCACGTATTGCTGGCCTGGGGAATACGGGGGAAGGGCAGAGGAAAGGCTGGCTCTGCCCTGCGTAGAGCCCAGCAAGTTTTCAGCTGTATAAAATATATTAAGTCCCAATCGCGCTGGAGCCGGTGTTGAAAGATTTCAGCAAGGCCAGCACTTGACCTTTCGCAGACAATAGCCCCGGCCCTAATTGGCAAGAGCTCATTGTGCGGCCTCAGCTGTGCTGAACAGGCGGGTTTCATGCTCATTCCCCCGTGCGCCCAGGTCCGGGCTGCGGGCGGGAAGCGGCCAAGGTTTGGGCATTCCTGATTGTTCTATAATGCCACCTGCTGACTCGAGGGCGACGGCAGACAGTCTATCAAAAGTCCTTTCACGGAGCCCTGCTTTTAACTTTGGTGCTATTTATATTAATGGGATCATTCAATGCACTTCACTCATGTCCTGATTTAGAGTCGGAGGACAGCCCCGAGTTGCAAATCCTGAGTGAGCACCGTAAGATATATTGGACACTAACTATACTGGCTTTTTGTGCTTCAGCTGGGGTGCGACTACGAAATATAATGAGGAGGTGATTGAAAAGGTCCTGAAACTCAAAATATTAACATGTCTGTTTATACCACACTATGCTTGTTTGAGACTGAAGCAAGCACGAGCATCTGTGTGCCAGCACTATAATGTGTCTTCACCGAGTGGCCAAGGTGGTAGGAGGGGGCAGACACAAGGGGCTGTTTTGTCTGGGAGGCACAGATCTTGCTCCAGCTACAGGCATCCATAGCAATTCATGCAAGGATACATAGATTAAGGAGGCTCCCATCCAGAAAAAGGCTCTGTCTGTACCATGCACTTTTGCAAAGCCTGGGAAAGTGCAAACACAGACCTGGGAGTGGATGATGCACTGCTAATTTAATCCTTTAGCAAATTGAAAAATCATGGCCCTTTTATCTGACAAAATTTGCACTTCCTGAACTCATCCAATTATGCCAATGAGTCCTTGTTCTTCACTTCCCTGTCTAGACCAAAATTCAGTTTTCACCTCCATCTCTGGGTGAACCCTTTTACTGAAGGATCATCTCCGTTCTGGAGTGTTCCTAGCACACTTCAGCTACTCGTACTGCTCTGCCTGTGCTCTGCTTGCCCCCTCACATCCATTCTGGTTCTCTTTCCCTAAGGTCTGGCTCTGCTTTTGCATCTGGCACCAACCTTATTTATCACCCCCATAAATAACTGTTCATCCAGGTCTCTACCAGCACCTGAAGCAAATCTTTGTGTCTTTCTTATGAGCTCTCAGCTGATGCTCAGGGTACAGTTTTCAGAGGGCTTCTGACATGGGCAGCTTGGTGCTCTCCAGCACAGCAAGACAGGCACTGCAAGGCCTTTGCACTGCTCTCCTCCTTCTGGCACCTTCATGGGGTCTAATTTTTTGTGCTGGCCTCCCACACACTTCATAAAAGATGCACATTCAAGCAGGCTTTGTGCCTGGAACACAATTAAGCATCCAACTGTCCGATCTGTGTGGCCAAATCCTCTGTTCCCGGGGCTTCTCAGGTGCAGGTTCACACTGGTTCATCAGGTTTCCATAGGGGGGAGGAAATGTAATTTAGCTCTTTCAGTCTTAGTCATTGAAAATAAAAGGGGAGTAAGTGAAGCTTGTCTCTGGCTATAGGAATGGCAAACAAACCAGCCATGATTCTTTATCTTAAAGTGAAATTTGCAAGTGAACAAGGCATTATAATTGATGCAGATTTAAAGATTTAAGGTGAGGCTATTCTGTGTTTCGTTTGAATGACAAACCTTATCTCACTTTTCCCATCCCCTCCCTTTTTCTTCCCTTGCACAGCAAAATGCTTAACAATAATTTCTTCAGGCCCAGTCCTCAGAACTGCTATTACCTACAACTTCAGCAGTTTTTTTGAGCAGCTGAAGGTGTTTAGCAAGCCTGAAAAAATCCCTCCATCAAACCTCTCTTTCATCACAAGCTGACCACAGAAATGTCACAATACCTGTGATGAGCAGTTTCGCTGCATGCTCTGGGTCAGTCTGTACCACTAACAAAACATTACATGTGATGAAAACAACCCAAAATCACCACACAGAAAATAACTATCATCTCTACTAAAGACAGATCAGGTGTGTTTAATTCCAGAACCAAATCAAGCTCTGGACTATTAACTGTGCAGCAACTGGCAGTGCCTTTCATCATAAAGCTGTGGCCTGTGCCCATCAGTACCTTCCCAGAGAATGCCTGGCATGGCTTGGGGGATACAGGCATTCCTAAAAGGCAGTATGGATAGTACAGAGCCAGCTCTGGCTCCCTCCATGCTCTTCCAGCACTGCCTGAGCTAGCTTTGCATCCTCAGGAATCTCGTGCTGCACACCAGGGCTCACCAAACACACACACCTGCAGTTTCATGCTGTGAAAAGCCATCTGGATGGGATACAGCATAGCACGGCACAGGCAGTGATTTTTGGATACTTTGTGTCTTAGGCCTAAAGGCCACACATGGGCCCAGAGGAAACCACAGCTCCATAGACCTTCTGTACATAACTGGCTATGCCACTTTTCTTTGGGGCTGAAAATAACATCTGCTGTGTTGTATTTAGCATCATAGCTGTCACCACGGAAAGGAATATTTCACCTCCTAGGACTCACCAGGGAGCAAAGTTTTAAACTATAAACTCTGTTATGAGTTTGAATCTGAAACACTAAAAAACAGTGTAGGACTTGGTCACTTCTGTTTATTGAGAGAGAGAGAACAGGGAGGTTAGAGGGTGGATAGGAATGGCTGATGGCACAAAAGTGGTCTTGAATGAATGGAAAAGTAAAAAAAAAAAAAATTTTATAATGCTGCTACTAAATGACAGAGCCATTAGCATACTGGTATCTTGTGTGATTACTGTGGGAGGGATGTTCCTCATGCATCCAGAGATGGATCCATCTAGAGATGGATTGTAACCTTTATCTCTGTCACACCAGTTCCTTTGCATACACTCGGGCATTGCATTGCCTTTGCACCTCAGCTGTAACCAGGCAAGGAAAAATAAAGGAAAGGAATAGTGTAAAGGAAATAAAAGTGTAAAGGAATAAAAGGTGCAAAACCACTCAGACTTCAGTCAAAGCAAGTGACCACAGGAGCTGTAGGTCCTCTCATTTTGATTTGCTTTTTCCAACTACTGCAGAGGAAAATGAGATCTCATCTGACTGAAGGCAGCACTGGCCACTGGAATGTTTGACTGCACAGAGACACAGATGAGCCTTTGATTAGCTCAGGTTTGAAAGAGGTGCACAAAGAGGGAAACAACAAATTGGAGAACAAATGGAAGCTAAGTACACTTTGGCAAACTGAGCTCTAGGGGTTTTTCTTAACTAGGAATTATTGAAGTTTCTCTGAAAATGCTCTGCTGTATATAATAAAAGGACAATTTCACTAACTGAGGGGATCAACCTTACTAGGTTATATACCTTAAGAGTAAGAAGAGTTAGAAAGGCCCAAATCACAAGATTTAGAACAATCCATGTAGGAAAAGTCCTTACTTTTGGTCAGTGCATTCAGTGAAAAACAATTCCTATTGCACAAGAGCAGGAGGAGATTGAAGTGAAAAACAGTCAGTGAGGAAAGCACGTTTCCTGAAAAGTTGTCAGCCTCTGCAAGGATGCCCAGGAGCGCATCCAGCATCTCACTGTTTCTCCAGCTTGCAGTTTTCCAAATGACTGTCATCTTCCTCCTTGCTCTGCCCTCCATAGCTGTTGGAAGCCCATTCTGTCTCGTTTTTCTACCCTCTTAAATGTCCCTACTGCCCTGCCCTCTCATTTACCCAGAATTATCATCAACAGGTCTTTTCTCCTCTACATCCTTAACACTGCCAAGTAAACCAAATAAACCAAGTGCAGCATCCTCACTGTCAGAAGTTCTGAAACACCAGGCCTGGGAGTCTGAAGTGTTATAGGACAGTTATACCACAGAAACAAAGAAAATAAATACTAGACTTAAAGATTTTAAGTAATCTCTACTTAAAAACTTAAATATTTAAACACTTCTGTACAGCTGTTTAGCATTAGTTGTTAAACTGTGTGATGCAAAATGCAAAGATCATTTTGCTTTAGTGGGCAAAGATCTCTTCTGAGTAAATCAGAAGGTTGTAGGTTTAATAGTCAGTTTTTAATTATATTTCTATTTTTTGTTATATATTTATTATATTTTTAATGCTTGAAATGAGAGTGAGAGAGAACATGAGAAAAACCTAGTTTGGGTGTTTATCTGAAGAATCAAAAGTCTGAAAATACACTTGGAACTAACATTTGCAAAAGTTCTGCCAAATCTTTCAGCTCTAAGATTATTAATGCAGATTGAAGGAATACTTTAATATTCTCATTCCAATTTGAAAATAAAGGCTGGATGAGGAGTCCCACTAGAGACCAAAACTAGCTATGTACTGTTTGCAGCAAGCACTAGACAGGACATTTTTCTGAGAAAAGGGGAAACACCAGTACAGGACAGCCTGCTCACTGGTCTGGTTTAGAGCAATCTTAAGCCTTTGCACACTGGTAATCTTCCCAACTCAGCTCCAGATGTTAAGGCTGGCTGGCTGGAGGGAGGAAGGGAAGATATGGAGAAGAAAATGCGCCAGATATCCAAGATTAGAAGTTATGCAGTCTCAGGCATTCATAAAAGATGGGAACTTGCCAGCTCCTCCACATAAGGGATGGAGTTTGGAAGTGGGAAACAGCTGCTGTTGTCCTGTGCTGCCTCCCAGGCCATGGAATTTGTGCCAGTGACCCACCACAGCCAGAGATGGAGAAAGACCCTCAATGCAGAAGCCCAGCTAGAAGATGGAGCTAGAGGACGATAGAGGACAATTTCATCCAGGAGAATCATCCCTGACCACCAGGCTACATCTGACCCCTGACAGTGACTGCTGGGCTCCTGTTACACCCACTGGGATGATGTCAACCACCTTCTTGGGGAAGCACTGACATGTAAAACCCACGTGTGACTGTCACACTGTCACATTCATTACAGCAAGAGTTTCCTGAATCCCCCTGTGTGACTGATCAGGTTTTACATTTCCCCAGACACCTCCAGAAGGAACGTGGGCCTTTGTCCGGCTGCAGTCACACATCCCAGCTCATTTCACAGGCAGCTCAGGCTGTTACTGTCTGCAACCCCGGGATGCTGAAATCCTGCACCACACACTGCACTTTGATGTGGCATTGGCAAAGGGAGGATGCTCCCCTCCAGCGATGTGCCGAGTGAAACCATGCAGTGAAATGAGTCCAGGCAGGGTCAGGACAGATTCCACGGCTTTTGTGCTGCCTCCTCTTCACTTTTCCCTTCCTGTAGCAATTATTGCTCATCAGCACAGATTAACAATTGCACAAGCAAACCCTCAGAACAAATGAAATCAGGGCCGAGGGCCAATCTTAGTCAGTGGAGCTCTGCCACTGACTTTAAATGGGATTGGGATTTAGCCCTGAAGCCTTTCCCTGGTTTCCTCTTTTTACCCATTCATGTGCTGCACATGTGTAGCTCTCTGGCAGCTCCTCTGGCTTTGTTTGGGATGAGGCTCTCACAGGTACAAGCTCCAAAAGTTGCACCCATAACCTTCTGGCATTCTTCTCCACCCACCCCCTGGCTCTGGCTTTCTGCTAAGAGTTGTTCCAGCCATTTTATGGTATCTTTTAAAAGGTAGGAGAATAAAGACAAAAATAGCTCTCAATCCATTCATACGGGTTTCTGCTGGGCTGTGAATAATTTAAAGGTCTTCTCACCTCATCTCTTGTTTATCTGGTAGCCTCAGGCCTCATCTACATGAAAGAGTTGCAGCCATTCAAGTAGATGTTAATTTAAACCAATTCATTAAACTAACACAACCCCCCGGAGCGAGCAGAGGGAGGGATGCTCCCCTGTTAAACCCAGGCTCCTATCGGTTTGCTTTAATCTGGTGAGAAACTAAACCAAAGTAAGGAGCGCCCATGGACAGGTTTGCTCTGGTTTTACAGAACACATGGAACAGAGCAATGCAAATCATGCCAGGGAGTTCTCACTGGCAGGGCTCTGCTGCTCACTCCCTGCAGGGACAAGCTCAGACATTCAGCAGAGATTGGAACCACCAAAAAAACCCATCATGAGCCTCTAGAATACACCCAGGGCCATGAGCCTTGGGCTGGGCTGTGTTGTACGAGTGTCACACCTCTCACCCAACCCAGGGGCTCTGTTGCAGGTCTGCACTTTTTGGCCAGTGTCCCTGCAGGTGGTAATAAAGCCACACCTGTGTTTTCACACCATGTTTAACAGGGGCTATATAAGAAACCAGATAAAGTGTAGGTCACCTGAAAAAACTGCAATGTCAGTGGGAGCCAAAGAATGAAAGAATTGCAAGTCACACCACCCCAAAGTCACACAGAAAATCACTATTCAATGAAAACAAGCCCAAAAAGAAAAGAGAGGAGTGATGGGACTGGAACATTTTTGCTTCACAGTTCTGCCCTCTTTTCAGTGAGTGGAAAGGACTGAATCACCAGTTGTCAGCATTGAATGAGGACTACAAAGAACATGAAGCCAGACTCCTCTCACGTGTGCCAAGGGGGAGGATGAGAGACAGCAGATACAATCTCCATCAGTAAAATTCCAATCAATATTAAGAAGTTACTTAATGATGAGAGCAGTTAAACCAGAGGAGGCCTGAGAGATGGTGGCATCTCCATCCATGGAGATAATCAAAGCTAAACCATACAGAGACCCTGAACAACCTGATCTAATGCAGAATCTACCTGTTTTCTCAGAGGCATAAAGGTGTGATCTGATGGCTTAAAGTCCCTGTCAATTTATTCTGATTTATTCAAGTAAAATACAGCAGAAATTTCTTTTCTGAAGCCAGCTTCCCTCATGTTCCAAAGTCACACAGCTGGTAAATTCACCTGGCTATTACTCAGTTGTTCACTCTTCTTGAAGAGAGAAGGCAAAAAAAAATATTATGCAAATATTTTATTTTGCAAAAAATAGTCTGCAAAATGGTGCCAGTTGGCACAGTACAATTTCATGGGGCAACACAGAAGATTTTCCATCAGGAAAGTGCAGTGGGACACTGGAAGCCTACAGAAAGCTTCTTAGCATCCACCTCCTTGCTGAGTGGACAGGCCTAGGCGTGGGAAGTTACTGGAAGTTTTGCTGGGGATGGTTATGTAATTTGGCTTTCCCCTGCTCTGGTAAGCACTGGCAGTCAGGGTGTAGGTGACTGCTGGCTGGTTCTGTCACTTCCAAGCTGCAGCTGTAGCACCACACCATGGTACCTACACCTCTAGCAGCAGCCACAGCTCCTAAATTTCCATCACTGCGAGTGCTCAAGGCAGGAAGAGAGACAGAGTCACTGTTAATATGGGCAAAACCCCTTAGGCCATGTAGGGGCAGCATTAATATAACATTATTTCAGTGAAATGATTTTGCAAAAGGTATATAGATTTTACCAATACTTGAATATTTTTGGATTTGTTTTGATTTCTATATATATATATACACACATATTGTAGGAAAAATATTTGTGTACATTAATTTTTCATCATACTGGAGAAATCCTGCAAGATCTGTTTTTATATTACTATGGTTCTTTTCATCCAAGGATCTTTTATCAATTATCATGCCAAAGCTTTCATGGGTTCAAAGACATGAAAAATAAATTTCCAGGAGGAAGGCATGCCAAGGGCCACAAAACACAGAAGCTTGATGTCTAACTCAGGAAGCCTTTAAGCCATGGATAGCTGGAAAGTGGGATAGTGCACCAGAGAAATCTCAGCACGCAGTGCTGTCCTTGTTTTCTGTTCCAGCACCCAGCACAGATAGGACACTGGCTATGTGCTGCCTTCATGTTCTCAGCCTGATCCTCACATCTCTGGTCCACTCCTGAAGTTCTGTGGTACATCTCCAGTGCACTCTCTCAGCCTCCTGCTCCCTCATTTTTGCACAAGCTCTGGATCTTTTTGTGACCTTCTCTGAGCTGAACCAACTGGCTGACACACCAGTTATCTGGCCCAAAAGGGAGTCTGACAACTACAAGTGATGGTACAAAAACAGCAAGCCCATGTGGTTGTCTTGAGGTCTCCTCCAGCCTTAAATGATGTTGGGCATTACTTAGACCTTGTTGCAGCTGTTGAATTTGACTCACCTCTTCCACCCCACTCCCCAAAACAGATGTGGTTGTAAATTATAAGCAGAATAGAAGGAACAGTGAAGACTATAAGAATGCAAGAGCAAGTAACAGGTCGTAAATTCTGTTGGGTTGACTTATGTACAGTTTTCAAGTGGCTTTGACCTTCAGCACAGCACAGTTCTGAGTGTCTGTGCAACATGGACAGAGGAGGAGTCTCTGCTGCACTTCTTTGACAATCCAAGATAACTGTGAAGGATGAAGGAGCAAGTGCCTGTAGATCTCACAGAGCTTCCCAGAAGTCTGCTCACAACTGCTATGAGATGCATCAGAGCCATCCTCACCTTGCCGCTGGATATTCATGGGAGATGCTAAAGTCAATCAAATCACAACTGTAGATGCAAGAATTCAAATCTCAGCCCCTTGATGGGCCAGGAGGGTGCCTGGTGAAGCCCTGTGTTCAGAAACTGTACTCAGTAAGTCCACCAGAAATGCAGCCCAGCACAGTTAACACACTGCTATAGTCTAGAATGAGAAGTCAGACAGAAGCAGAAAACCTGGCATAACACCACTTGAATTACTTCTCTGTCCCAGGTTGTGTTTGTGGCCTTCCCAAACACCTAATCCATCTGAAGTCAGTGGGAGGTTTCCATTTACTGCAGATCTCAGACCAGTCATCTAAAAAACATTGGGATATGAGTATCTTTCAGTTCTTGGAGTCTGTAGAACTTGCTGCCTTGGTCAAATTTGTAAGGGTGTTAAGCTGATTTCTAGTCCATGATGTCTAGGCATAGTTGAGGGGAGAGGGTGCTTAGAGAAGGAATCTTAGTAAAACTACTTTTAAAAGTATAAAAGTTATCCTCTTATTGCCAGGAAAATCATAGTTTTTCATACTCCATTGGTCTGAAAACCAGTTTTTGTTTTCTGAGAAAGTACTGCAGGGAGTCGACAGAGGCTTTAAGAAACTATACTGAAACAGGTATAATTGTCACTGGGTTTGTCTTTTGTTTGGTTAAAGATCAGAACTCAGGCAGTGGTAGGCCTTGCATGGCAGAGACACTTCAGATTTCTAGTCACAAGAGACCCCTCTGTATTTCATGTCTGCTGCATTAAATGTGCCCACCCCAATACAGTTGATTGAATCCTTGGACACAGAGGATAAAATGTATTTCATTTGTATTTAATATATGGTGCAGCTATTGCATACTCACAGCTGTAAACCAAAGAAAATAAGTAAGAATATAAAAAGTTTCTTCTAGTCACGTGCTGACAAAACAAGAACCTGTATCTCATTTTGTTTGGACAGCAGGGGAAAGATGAGAGGGGGGCAGCCAGAGCAGCTGCAAATAACTATGTCTGTTTCAAATTCAGAACCAATCATCTTCTTGGTGTAATTTCTGACAAATCATTTTCTCGTCCAAGAATTTTTAGGTTGATCCTGCAAGACTGCTGGGATAATCAACCTGACACTGCAGATAATAGGATTGTGATCATAAATCTTAAGATTCAAGTATATTCACCATGGTTGAGTGACCACCAGCATTTTGAGGGAATGAGAATATTTTTCCCCTGAAAAGATGACGGCACGAAGGGCACATATGCAGAAAGTGAAGCTGAGGAAATACAGAACAATGCATCATTTTTGTTTCAATTTGCCACACACTCCTTATCATTTCACCCACATTCTGCCCACTAATCAAGGGGAAGAGGCTTGGCTGGTGCAACTGGTTCTGGATAGATCTATTTGTGGCTGTTGCTATTGCAGCAACAGCAAAAGCATGTTTTTTATAGAAGAATCTAGGCTCTGTCACAGAACCTAAGTGACTTATTCCGTGAACAATTATTTTTATCTACAGAGTGAAAGAACCTTTACACCTGACTGGTGTTGTGTGGGGCTATTCCAGTCATGCACATGTAAATGATGAAGGGAAATACACTTATTTTCATTATTTGGCCCTGCCTTTTCTGCACGGAGGAGGAGAAATCAGATATTTAAGTAATTTAAGTAATATTAATATCACAGAACTATGGAGCTGGGTTTTTTGCCATTTAAAAATGGTTTGTCTTCTGCAAGCAAAATGAGAGAAATGTACAAAATAGCACTGAGTTGTTTATCAATACAAAACACTCAGCTGATGAGATACACTAATCCACAGCCAAACACTGGAAAAAGGCCCAGCCAACTCCTGCTTAAGCCACCACCTTACTCCACAGCTTTTATATGTCAGATCCCTGACAATACCTACAATTTGAGCCAATTACACAGTTAACCACAGCCCTGCATATCCATGGTGACCAAACAAATGCTCACCTTCCAAAACGTGAGGAATTTGACATTAATAAAGGCATGTTGCTCCCTGCTAGGCAATGCATGAGCTGGCCAGACGTGCCACATTATATCACTTGCAAACTGGCAGCATCACAGGGCAAGTGTGTTAACTGTGATACTGCTGTGAGAACGGGAAGGGGATGTCTGGATTTACTTTCTTCCCCAAGGACCTTTCCAAGAGCCAGCATCTTCTCCATTGCACATAATTCTCTTTTACTAGAAACACCTGGTAGGTCTTGTAATTCCTGTCCTCATATTGCAGAGTGCTCTCCCCTCTCACATCACTGTCCTCAGGCCACACAAGACACGCTCTTTAAAAGAACACAGAGCTAAGAACCAGAAGAGATGGAAATGACTCCTCGAAAACCAGAGCAAGGCTATAAGCTGTGCTGCTGCCTCAGCCAATGGGGGTCAAACAAGGAGTCCCCCTTTACTTCCATTTCCCCCGGAATTGCAGGCTGCTGGTACAAAAAACAGACCTCTAAAACAAAGCACTGCTGCTGCACAGGATGCCCAAGTTTTTCTGGAAAAAGTTGGTTAAGTCAATGAGTTAACAATTTGTTCCAATTACAAGAACAGTGACCTGGAGTACAGCAAAAGCTTCTTACCTTCCTCTCTGCAGTTCCAAAGCTCACGCACCAGGACCCTCATACTCTTGCTGCATGGTTTATATATTCTGTGCGTGTGGGAGTGAGTGCTCAGGGATTTGGGAGGGGAGGGGGAAAGGGAGAAGAGTCCAAACAAAAAAAGTTAATTCCTTTGATGGTGCAGCTGTGAGAGGGCAACTGAGATGATTTTGCTGTATTTCAGAAGCTGCATAGTTTTCCTGTCCTTTATTAATTCAAAAGCATGTTTCTATGGCCAGGCTCTTCTCAAGTCAGTCTCTCCTGCCTGCATAGCAGACGTTGGTTCTAAATTCCCACACAACAACAGCTAATGCTTTATTTTCCCCCTTCTTATGACCCCATCTTTCACCTTCTCTCCCAAACATGGCATACCAGAAACATTTCCTAACCAGTGCAAACAGAACAGCACAAATGAACCCGATTTGCTTGAGTGAGAAAACTGCGGAATAGCGCCCGGATGGGAACGATGAGTTGGAGCATTGGAATCCCTTGCAAGGTAAGTGGCTTCCTGGTTCATGCCCAATTCCTTTCCGTGCTTTGTACACTCCTTCACATGGTGCCATGACTCCTGGTCTGCAGGGCACAAGGAGCATGGAGCAGAGCCAGCACAGGGCAATCCAGCAGCATCAGGAGTCGTGGCAGTGCAGGTGGGTAACGCAGCCCTGCTCCCCATCCATGCAGCTCCTCCACCAGCACAGATCCCTGATGGCTTCAACACCTCTACCCCAGGCTTCTGCATGGAGCAGGGACCTCCCCACCTGCCCTGTCAAACACTGGCCCTGTCAGACATGAGCAATGGCACTACATGACTTCACAGGGGATATTTTCAGAACAGAACACACTGCAAGACAGTTCCTGTGCTCCCGCATTGCCTTCCTTCAACCCTGCAGCCCCCAGCTGCAAACCATCCAGCCATTTCCCTCTAACCTTGGTTAAATCAGCAACTAAGGTGACACAGTGCTGCAGCACTGGGCTGGTGTCACTGGACAGTAGATAAATGACCACAGACAAGGCAAGGAGTCAGCACCTGCAGAGTTGTGTGGTTTTATTGCAGCAGTGGGGGAAGGCAGGGGAGGGCTGGAATTCTGTTTTACCGTCCATGTTGAACAACATACATTGAAGGTTTTTCAATCCCTCTTCCAGAATAGCGCAGCTGAGCCTTTCCTAGAAGTGATGCCAAGATGGTTTTTTTCTTTTCTTTTATATACCATTTATATAACTTTTATGTATCCTCAGTATTCTAAGCATGCATACTTGTATTTCATTAAGTCTGATAACCTAGTGTTTAATAGGAGGAGACCAAACGTCCTAAAGGCCTCATAGTAGGAGGCTGGAAAACCCTATGCTACCTTGGGAAATGAAGGTCCTCTTTAGAACATATCCTATAAACTAGAGATTTGGCCAATCCGGGGGGAGTTCCTCAAATGGGGGAATATCACATCCAGGCCTCCCATTGGGGCATCCTTGTTAGATATGCTAATTTGTAAGGTCTGTAAATTGTATACACGATCTATCGTGTGTGTGCATTGTGGCGTATCCCACCTTGGCAAAGAGGTGCCCCAATATGGTAAAAAACCCTTATCCCTTAACCAGCTCTCAATTTTTAAGACCAGGAAAAGGTATCAGAAGGGCTAAACCATTCAAAAAGAGCAAAAAAAGGAGAGGACACACAAGGGTCTCCTCAACTGCAGACAGTGGCCTGACATGATTACGGAACATAAGCTGGATGCCCTCCCTCCCAAGCCATTCATCCTCATCTTCCCAGCCCAGCACCTGGCTCCCTGGCTGAGCTCCCCACCACCTCTGTTATTTGCATGGTTACTCTCATGTCTGTGAAAATAAGAAACTTGTGTCACACTCTGAGCTGCATCTCAGAGCATCCCGAAGCAGGGGGGCACAGGGAGGGACAGTGTTACCTAGGAGCTCCGGGATTTTCTCCGAGAGACTTGGTTCATTTTCTCTGAAGCTTCTGTGTTTTCTTTTCTCCCCTTTCACCCCACTTCTCTCAATGGTCTGGTGCCCTCGGAGAGTCCAGGAGCAGACACCAGCTGGCCCTAGCAAAGGCCACATCCCCCACTGCCTGTGTTGTTCTCTCCAGCTCGCCTATATGGATCCCTTAATTGCATGCATGTCTTTCAGGCTATTCTCCATGCATGAGCTGTCAGCAAAACCTTGCTGGAAACACTGGAATTTCACATTTTTCATGGAGATTTTCCATATCAAATGGGCAGTTTCACATTTTCCATGAAATTCCTAATGACTACAAAAAAAATACAGCCCCAGTGTTTGGAAGGGCTTGCTCAGCTTGCCTTCGGGCACCATTTGCGTGTTAAATGCATGTGTGTGAATTTACTTAGCATATCATTTCAGGGATGGGATTGGAATATTTTTTTTTTTTTTTGTTGCAGATGACAGGAGAGAAGCATGCATTCATCCATTCATTCATAAACCCAACTTGTGGCACAGCATGCTGGGGAAGGGATCTTTCGCATCATTTTTAAAACAGAGAGAGTGCAAAGCCCTGTCAACTGACAATATCCATCCAAGCTGTCATTGCCAATCACTTGAATGGACTGCAGCAGAGAGTATTTTCCACAATGAGATACCAATGGGGGTGACCATTAGGTCAGGAATCTTATTTTCTCAGCTCACCAACCCCTGCAAATAAATTCTCACCAAAAGGAGAGAAAAGCCTCATTGATTTGACAAGCGATCAGACACTGCAGTTGTCATTTTCCCAGCAGTTGCTGGCATATTTTTTTGCCTGGTGTGTGAGATATGAATTTTGTGACTTAACCTATCCAACTCTTAAAGGGATCATCCCTTTTTCATCTGCATCCTCATGAAAAGCAGAACTCACAGCAGCAATTCTCTGAAAGAAAAACACTGTTCTTAGCTTTAATATATTAATAGTTGATTTACAACAAAGTTCATGCAGGGGCGCTACTTCAATTTAATAGTCAGACACATTTATTTGACCAGCAAGAATGTGGGGTTTTTTCCCCTCATCAATACCCATTTTAATTTGTAAAACACATTTTTCCAAAGTTGCTGGTATTGTTCCCTTATGCCAAACAGCCAAACGAAGAAAGGCTACAAAAGCAAGAAAAATCACATTCTTCAATGAAAGTCGTCACATTTTCTTGGTGTTCTTAGAGACATGAGTTTTCATAACTTTTAAAAATACTGCATTAAAATAAATAAAAAACCAAATACCCAGCCAAACAATTGAATTATGCTGAATTCCAGCAAATGGCCTAAATTCTAACTGTGGATCCAGTGAAACAGATTTGTGCTGGCAGAAAAAGCGTATCTTCTTCCACACTACCCAAATCTACTTCACCTCTTTGAATTAGAGCTTGAAAAGTCATCTCAGATTTGCTGTGGAGTTTTTCTGAGGCAACATCTTAGCAGAAATAATTTGTTAACTGATGTAAAAACATAGACTTTATGATGTTTTTACAGGCAGGTTCTTTGGGACTATTTTCTGACCGTGAGGGGACTCTGGCTCCCAACTAAGAGCCTGCAGGGAAGTGAGTCCCTGGTTTAGCCTCCCCACAACAGGCAATCAAGGATCTGAATCCAACTTTCCCAGTGAGGTTTTTGCGTTTTTCATTAAAAACAAAAATTTTGTCTGTAGATATTTTTGACACCAGGAGAAGGTTGTTTCTGCCCAGTTGTAGACACTTTCTGAGGAGCTCACCATGTGCTTGAACACAACTACTTCAACCAGACTGGATTATGATTTGCAAAACCTGCAATTCCATCCATCCAGACATTTAGTTCCCAACAGTAAAACTCCACTTGGTCTCACTTACTCTATAGAATTATTATAATTCAGAGAAATAATGGCATCCACTCATACTGGAAGCACTTCTGTCAACAATTCAGAATATTTAAAAAATATTACACATACATACATATATATATATAAGGATTTTAATTCCAAAGATTGATGTATCTAAATTTACTATTGGGAGGAGAACATGACCAAATCAGAATGTTTCTTTGCAAGTATTCTAAGGTATGATCAGAATCCACCAAAAATAGATTAAAGATCAGGTAAAGCCTCACCTCTATGCCTTACACATGGTATAGCATCAAGATAGTTGCTTCCAGTTTAGTTTCTCCAGTAAGAATGAGAGGAAGGATTTTTATTCTCAAACGTCAGAAACATAATTACTATTTGGTAAAGTGACAGGTCACTAGACTTAGTATCATATTCTTCTAAGCATTATCAGGCCATTCTTTGTTAATCAATACTGCACATTTCTTACTAGCCTTATCATTGGAGTACATTGTTCCAGAAATTCTAGCAGCATATTGAGGCATGAATCTGCTTCCAGATAAGCCTGGCTGGCTTATTTTTTTGTCTTTTTTATTTCAAGATAAGTGCTCTAGGGCAGGGGCCTACCAAAACGACATTTTATTCCTCATATACTTATCAATTCTAGCTTTGCCATATCCTTTCAATTCAATACTCAGCTGCTCAGGCTATGAGCAGTCTCTAGGTGGGACTGACTTTCTATCCCTTTTTCTGATGTTCTTTCCTCTGTGCACACACGTGGTAACCTCACCAACACAATCCTTTCAGTTGCTGCTAATTCCCTGCTACAATTTCAGATCCAACACTCCAACTTGCACTACAAGGTGCAATTTTAGCTCAGACAGCAATACTTTCAGAGCAGTGAGGGCTTGGTAGGTGTATGAGACAAACACTTTCTAACACATATCAAGGAATATGGATTCAATGTCCAGGAATATTCTGAAACTAGTCAGCTGTGGATAAAATCCTGAAATTAATTTTTCCAGGGCAATCTCAACTACTCAGGAAAAAATAGTTTTCTGTTTTCACAAAAGCGAAGTTCAAACAATTTAATAAGCATTTTCAGATACTTCCACTGTAGATCACTAGGGATTTTAAATGCAAGTAGGCTCGCACTGTCTGTCAGGAGGACTTTTTCTCCCCCCTGAAGTCCATTTTTCCTCTGTCTGCTGTTAAGTTACTATTATCTTCCATTCTTTGTAATAATGGGCTTAAGATCAAGTGAAACTGGAAATGGAAAGAACAGTGAAAGATGACAGACTTGAAGGGGCTTTATTGGGACTATGGGTTGCTCCTGAGGTCAGAATCAGTAAGTATAATTAGATTCCTGGCATTTACAACAAATGTAAAGCAACTCAGAGCACTCTTTTGTGTGCCTGTAATTAAACATGCACTTTTACTGCCCTCTGCAGTGCTCCTAAGTATCTTTGATTCCAGCACATGAAAGTGGAATGAAAGAGCAGACCCAAATCTTCATCTCTATATGGCACTCATATTTCTGAAAACAAAGTATTTCTCAGCAGAAATGGAATAGCCCCTTTCTAAAGAAACACAAAAGGGAACATTGTTTTTGTTAATAATTAGAGCCACTCCTGTACCTCCCAGAAACTTTCTCAATAGACATTTAGACAACACAGACAGCTGGGCCCCACTTTAACCCACAAAACAAGTTCCAAATTTCTACTCAAAGTGAAGTTATTTCTTGAATGTATGAATCAGCTTTTTTTTTTTGATAAATTAGTTTTCTCTTGTGCTTGAACACAATCCAAGAGGTAAAGTGACAAGCTCAGAGTGAACAGGACTGGTAATCAAAAAATACAGTGGGGGCCAGCAGTGGCAGATGTTAAATCTTGGTTCCTTGCATGTTTTGTGTTTAGGTATTACCCAGATGTCACAAAACTAAACAGTGCACAACTGGAGTAAATTCTGCTCAGCATTACCACTTTCTCTAACTAAAATGTTTATGTTACATTCTAACTACACTGTTTTCTTTGAAAGCAAAATGGATTTTTGACACTTCACAAAGTAATTTCAATCTCTTAACTATTTATATAAACTTTGGCAAATTTACCCCAGTTGGCAGGAAGCTCTCAAACTTAGTATTCAACCAATGGCTAGCAACCAATCTTCTCACTTTATGAGAAAAAATATAGAAGAAAATATAGAAGAGCAAGAACTTCTAGTAAGGTCAAAATTATTTTAAAGGGGTCTTTTACTAGCCCAGTTTTGATAAAGAAGTGCTTGATCCCCCCGATTTCCACACAGATCCATCCTCAGACATACAGAGTTGCTTTCCACATGGTCTTATTTACATTAGGAATACAAAAAACCAGATAATCCTAAAAATAACTTCAGTAAATACTTATATGAACAGAAAGTTGTTTGAATGGTATTTTGGACTTAAAAATGGATTCATGGAAGAAAGCTGGTTTTAGCTTGGCTTCCTTAGAACACTGAATTGTTGTACTGGCAAGTCTTTTTCCAAAATCTCTGTCCTGTCATTTCTAATTTTTGAACTGGCTGTCCAGGTACTGAACAGAAAGGTAAATATGTTCCCTTAGGGTTTATGTGACAACAGCTGAGTTGTCACATAAGGAAGACCCAACCAATGTCCAAGTGAAGGACAAGCTGGAACAGCTCAGCTCTTTAATGTTCTGCTTGCCACCCTACCCACACACGTGTATCAATGGCCCAGTCAAAACAGATGGAACTTTAAATTAGCCACAGCCATGACTGCTGTCAGCCAGGCATGGCATGAGGATGCTGAAATGGGACAGGGCTTGGTGTGAAGGGAGTAAGAAACACAAACCAGAAGGCACAGGTCTATAAAAAGCAGGGTTGACAGGTTCTGCTGCCTACAGAACAACCTGCTCAGTTTTATTTTTAGAGGAATTTAACCTAATAAGGCTAAAATTTGACAGCAGTACTTCCTTGTTCCCCATCTGAAGCAAACTCCACTGCATGCAACTATGCACAACTGAACATATGGATATTGTTTTTCCATAAGATTCCTCTATTACCACCAGATACTGCCCTAAATGGATGGGGTTAGCCCACATTTAACCACTAGAGGGCTTAATTCTATAGCAAAAAACTCCGCTTGGTTTCCAATTTAGAGTTCAGTACCTTTGGAAAAACATCCCAACCACAAAAACTAAGTGATATAAGCAATTGAGACAAAGGGAAGTTGTTGTAGTGACGACATTACTGTGGATGGCCAGCTCCTTCAGGAGAAAGTAACAAATCTGAGCCTGTTTCACAAACAGAACCAGCTACATTTCTAGTCTGGATCATATTCACCTGGTTCCTGGGTGAGTGTGCTGCACACAACTGAAAGCTGAACAGCACTTCAGATTGCTTTCAATGAGATCGATTAAGATATCTGTAAGCAAGCTGGAGCACACCACAGGAAAAGAAAACAAGGGATAAACTAATCAAAAAACCCCACGAAAAACGGTGGCATAAAACCTTACAGTCTGAAGCAGAAGTGACAGAGCACACTGAAAGGTGACAGGATAGAGCAGAGATGGAACAGAGTGAGCACAGGCAGAAGCAACACCCATCTCAGCAGGGCAGGGCCATGAACAGGAGGCACAGGCAATGAAAGAGGGTCATATCCCAAGGCCTGTGCTGACAACCTTGTCTGAGTAGTAGCAGGTTAGTTGGATTAATCTCAAATTATATACCAGATTACGGAAAACCACTTAGAATTTACTCTGCAGAAATTTAAAAGCGTCTCAAGACATTTGCCAAAGGAGAAAATTATTTGTTGTGTGCTCCCTTATAACAGAGAAGTGCACCCCATTTGTTTGCCTGAACACTGCCCAGGGACTTGTGCTCTTCACAATGTTTTGCCCACATTCCACCCCAGAGCTGGTGAGCACTCAAGGTGGGGTCTCACAAAAGCAGAACAGAGGGGCAGAGTCCCCTCCCTTGCCCTGGTGGCCACATTGCTCTTGGTGCAGCCCAGGACACAGTTGGCTTTCTGAGCTGTGAGTGCACATGGCTGAGTCACTTCCAGTTTCTCATCCACCACCCACATCCTCAAGTCCTTCTCCTCAGGGCTGCTCTCCATCTGTTCATCCCCCAGCCTGCATTTGTGCTTGAGAGATGGTCCCAACCCATGTGATTCCTTATTTCAAAACCAGGTGTAAGTAACCTTACTCCTCAGAAGCCTCTAACAATCTTTTGAATATCCCACTGATCCAACCTGTTTGGGTAGCTACAGTAGGATAGAAAAACTTCTTAAAAAAGAAAAACAATTCTACTGGTAGTTCTGATACTCAGCTACAGACTGACACACCAAAAATACTTAAGAACTACCAGAAACAATGTGGCCAGAAAATGTGACATAAGAAAAGCAAACTGGGAAGGACAGAAGGTACTCAGTCCAGGTAGAAAGCAACTAACATTTTGCCTCCTCTGGAAAAAATACATGTTAGGAAGGCTGTCTCCTTAACATCAGAGCTTAGCACCAACCGTGTCCCAATGCCACTGCTTCCTCTTGGAAGTTTCCCCATCAGATCAAGCTACCTAATTTCAAATGTGCCTAACAAATTAGACAGCTGTAAGCAATATTACTAGCTAAGATACTCCCCTGAGTTGATGAGTTTAAGGGGTGTACCATTAACACCCAGAAATTCCATTTTAATAGATAAAACCAGGTGAGGTGACTGTAAAAGATGTCTTGTTAGTAAAGAAGATTGAAGTGTTCACCCAGCTCTTCTAGCAGTTTTTCCTAGAGAACAGGACTTGGCAAGCAGCTAGTGGACATCCACTAAATTGTCTCAAATTCACTCTGGTGGCCAAGTAAATAGATTTTAAGGTCTCCTCGAAGTCAGAGGATGGCACTAACACAGATATATCCTGGCTTAGTACCAATGTCAGACACTTGGCTTTCAGTATTTCCCTGCATTTCATTATCCACAGAGCACTGCCAGCAGGAAATGAAGAGTCGTATGTAAAAGTAAACGCAGTTCTGTTTATTTTCCAGCAACATCCCACACAAAAGCAACAGAAACACGAACTGCTCTCAACAGAAAATCTGTACAGTTGTTAACATTTACAACAGTTTTACATTTAAAACCAGAAAACTGAAATAATCAAACACTTTCCCTAGACATTGTTTTCTTGACTGTATTAATGACTGATGACTATTTACAAATTTCAAATTAAGGCTACTGTTTCTAAAAAAACCCCAAACATTACTGCATAGACTTTACCATGTTGACCTCCAGTTTCTTGAGTGTATTAAACTTCCAATTGTTTCTGAAACATTTTTGCAAAAAAAGTAGGGTTTTTTTTAAGGTAGTTAATCTTACAGTGACTGCAGTAGATGGGTACTAACCAGTCACATGGCTCAGTACCACGTGCATTACTTCAGGTCAGGTGTTTTACAAAAGCAAGATGTAAAAGCAAGGTAACATTAAAAAAAAAAAATCTCCCTTCTTGGTTCTTGATCTGCAGATGGACAACTGAAATCATGTTTACAATAGGGGAGGGAATGGGGGGAAATTGGTAAGATCTTGCTGTGCTATTTAAAGGATAGCACTGCCTTTGGCTAACTTTTCTATTGAAAAAATTTATAAAAAAATCTGATATACATAAATTAAAAGTTAACAAGAAATCACAACTTCATTGCAATTTTACATAAGTCAGGTCTGGAGAGTACCTAGACCAATCACAGCTTTGAGAACAGTCTTCAACTTTGCTTAAGCTTTCTTACTATTAACAGGTTATGGATCAAGCTAACCTCTCAAATTTAAAATAAACTTTCTCTAAAACAGTTTGCACAGGACTATTTAACTCACAGTATCAAATTCATCCAGTGGTTCACTTGAACACACTTCCAAGTCAAATTCTCCTTCTGCTTGATAGTCAGCATGTGTAACTTTGGTGGGAGTGCCAGAACAGGTATCCTGGAAGGGAAAGGCAATTAATAATTACTAGTTAAGTAGAGATTAATAGTGCAGATAATTTAACTAACTTCTGTAATCCATTTAGACTACCCTGTAACAAAGGCTTACAAATGCTTTAAAGGCCATAAAAACTCAATGCTAGCCTTAACATTAAAGAGATGTAGGTTTCTGCCCATCCAACCACATTTGAAGATACCTTGCAAGTGTTTTAAGGACCTACATAGGCAAACATTAAAACATTATGCAGATATAATATTAGAAAAACAAATCCAGTAAGAAAAGCATTCCTGGATCTTTACTGCTCAGCTGTACCAAGTGCTTTCTGGACATAAAAGGAGCCTACTTCTGTGTGACAAGGAAATTACACCCTATTTTAACATTAGATATTGCAATCTAAAGTAGTATTTCAACTGTACATTACAGTTCAAGACTGATTTACTTTAACAGATAGATTTTCTTTTGTAGGCAATGAAAAAGTGGGATATTTTTAATTTGAGATAAATTAAGTTCTAATTCTCTATACCCAAGACTACAGACAGATAATGGCTATAGGTGGAAAATACTTAAAATTCAAGACTGCTCAGCTTTATAAACAGGCCCTAAATAAAGTAGGTGATGGGATCTGTATTCAGGCTGCTCTGGATATAATTCTAAGCAATGAACCAATTATCAGCAAATAATTATACAAATGACAGATATGCTTACATTGTTATCTTGACAGCTCGTTTGAGATTCAGTAGAACTGCTTCCAACAGATTCTGTCTCCATCTCACCAAGGTCAACAGGAAAACTGTAAAATCATTTAGAAGAATATAGCATAAAACAAATTGATTTTTTAGTGTTAAGATGCACTTAATTGTGCAGTTATGAAAAAAAATGGTCAGGAGAGCAAAGAAACCTACAGAGATCACAGGGACAGTGGTGGCAAACTGGGGAGAGCAAACAGAACTGCAGGACAGCTCAGTACTGCCAAAATGGCAAAGGACTGAATAAGAACTCTTCAGACTGAATACTGCAACTTGTCAAAGAGAAAAACCCAGTGCTCAAGAAATGCCTCAATGCAAATGTTACAGGAGAAGAAGGAATTTTTTTTTCCCAGACAAGGTTTTCACCCATCTGTTTTGCAAAGATTTAATATGCACTATACACAGACCTAGACCCCAGCATCTGAAGGCAGTATTTCAACACCAATGCACACAGCAGGGTTCTGGCTGAAATACCAGCTCCTCTCACACTGATGGCAAGGGAAGCTAAAAGGAAACTTTGCTTTTAGATCCTGCTGCTCTGCACTGGCTTTAAAATCAGCATCCCATTAAGGAAAAACATTTACTTTATTAACACGAAACTGCTGAGGAATTAAGTTCCATCTTTGTCCATTCTGTACTGCCAGTTTTATGTCACATGTTGCTGTGTATTGCTTTCTACAGAGGAAAATAACGAGGGCATCACTCTACATCTTCTAGAGGCTTGGACTGTGAACATTTGTGGCCATGCTTTGAGCTTTGGTGATACCTTGGGATGAGTTCACAATTCTCCCTCTCTGGTCAAGAAACATTTTATACCACTGTTCTTGAGCTAGCAAGTGAGAAAGGTGAGATAGGTTCTTGTGCACTGGATTGGTCCAAGCTCAAGATTCAGACCTGCCATTAGTGATAACTCTCCAGCACTGCTCCTACCAGATAATTTGAAGACTGCTCAAAGAACTGGCTCATGTTGATGGTGTGGTGTTATTTTACAGAGCAGTGCAGAACTGGCTCTGCTTTCACCATTAAAAAAGTGAGGGATATATATGTAAGCCCTTCCAAAGACACTGGGCAAGGACCAGGAAGCTATGGGAGATTTTGACTGGGAAGGAACTGAACAGAACTAAGTGTGAATAAATAATTAGTGAAAACATTCAGCATTCACTGACTTGTCTCAAAAAGAACTATGCTGGGGTTGATATTTATTTCTTAAACATGAAACTTCACATCATAATTTCGATAAAAGCATCTTGAATTATCTGTACATACATTTCCTGCAGATCACATCCTTCTTCAGTTGGAGGATCCCAGGAATGCAGTGCAACTTTCCATAGTTTAATTTGCTGGTCCCATGACCTACGGCTGTACTTCTTAAATTTGTTTGGAGTTCTGGGATGAACTCCTGGTACACGATGGCATCTATTCAGATATTAGACATGAAAAAATCTATCAGTGCTTTATTCATACATAGCTTTAAATGTTAACCAATTGTACTTCTTCGTTTTTCTGACTTCAAGTCAAATGAGATATTATTATTATTAATAATAATAATATCATTCATAGGTCTGAAAACCTCATACCAAACTCAATAGCAATTGTAGCCATTTTGTCTTGTAGTTAACTCACGAGAAAATTGACTGCAAGAAGCAATTTCATTTCCTCTCATTGACAAGCACATTCAAAAGAACTTTCATTTTCATTTCAGCAGCATGAGGTATTTCTTATATACTGACTCACTAAAATAAAACCTCAAACCACATCTCAGTTGATTGTTAGTGTGATCTAACAGTTCAAAAATGTCTTAAAAGTTTCATTTGTAGATGTCTTCTATTTGACTGTGTATTGGATACCAAGTTTAGTACACTAATGTGCTTATAAAGAACAGGCATGACTTGCAGGTGGACATTTACTTTTCTAGAAAGTCAAGCAGCTTACCTAGGAACTTCTTTAATGTATCTATCATATGCAATCATGTTTTTTCCATAGTTTATCTGTTTTTGTCTTCTCATCAAAACCACCTCATCTGTCTCAAATTCTACTGTCGCCGTGGACTCCTTTGAATCAGAACTGCAGAAAAAAAAACCATTGTAGGCTTGGGACTACTAGAAATCCAGTGGCATTCAAACAAACGCACTTGTAAAAGGCTATAAATAAACATGTTGAAACTTTTCAAATAAATGCTCAGGGTGTTACTAAACCATGGTACTGGAATAGACTTCAGATGAACTATTTAAAACTGTGTTTTAAGAAACAACACTGTACAATGAAAATTCTATTTTCAAGATTTTCTTTACCTAAGCTAGAAATTTAACCTACCTTCCTGAGGAGGACTTCCTTTCTCTTGAAAATTCATTTATCAGGAGTTTTCTTCTGTGTCTGTAAGAATTCAAATCAGTTTTAAGAAATCATATACACAAAGAGGAACATGAAGGCTGCACTGTCACAGGTCACAGTTGAATTAAGTTCTCAGAAAAGCAGCAGCACCCCAAACATTGCAAAAGCCTTTTGGCTATGAAATGGATGTTTCAGTTTTCCCTTAAAAGACAATAAAAATACCAAGACTCTCTCTTCCTGGCTATCTTCCCTAAAGCAACTTCTTATAGCAATGATACAAAAAACCAGTCATCAGTGAGAAGGTATTTTAAGTATTTCAATCTAAGAGATTCAGGAAAAGCTTCTTCCAAAAGGAAGATATTTAAGGATATACATCCAATCTCCAGAGAGCATCCCATACATTCCTGCAGGACTTAACCCAAAGCTGATCTAAAAGCAGCAGACAAGAGGCTAAGGTTGGCCTGATTTTACTACAATGCTGATGTTAAAAATACAAGTTGAAACAGATTCTACAAGACAACCTCCATTTCCCTTCCTTTCACCACTTCATATTAAACACCCAGGGGTACCTTGCAATTTCTTTGTTAATGTTGGTCCTCATTTCATCTTCTTCCACTGCAGTTCCCCAGTCTGAACACCGAGAAAGGGGTCCAGGACCTTCTGGTGTTGTAAAACTAGAAAGAAAAACAAATTAAGGCTCTGTGTTAAAAGTTTGGGTTATTGAATTTACCTCCCCCACTCACAGCCTGAACCCTTAAACGTAATTATTTACAGTACCCAAAACAGCTGTGAAAATCTTGTGTTCTGTTAAAATTTAAATCGCTGTAAAATTAATCAGTTGTGAGTTCCACCTTGAGGTTGTGTGGTTTGTGTTGGGTTTTCTTAAAATTTATGTAGATATCTATTGAAACATACTATTGTTGCTTGATAACCCAACTCATGCTTTCAGTAACTTCCAGCTCATGTTCTTCAGAAAATGGTACATGAAATACCAACTTTAGTCATTTACTCACTTGTTTTCACTCCACTAATGACTTAGCAATTATTTACTCTTTGATGACTGCAGACGCATTAGCTATATAAGAGATAAAAGCTGGAACACAGAATTAAGTTGCAAAGCTAATTAATTAAAATTACATGATAGCACCACGAGCTGCTCCATGTAAATATATGCCTAGTAGAGAAGGCAAAGGCACAAAAACTCTGTATCTTAGTTAGGAAACTGAGATTTGCTATGACTTTGCAAAGTGGTTTAACAACTTTACTTCAGCCCATTAGCAGCACAAGCAGGTCCAGGCTTTTGCAGGGGAATAAGCTCATATCCCTTCCCAACCATCTATTGCTGCCTGCATTCAGATTATTCAATGTTTCCCCTGTCTGTCTTCCTGATAACTAATCTTCCTTAAGTAAAACCCAAAACTGTATCCTACAGAGCAGAGTTTTTTTCAGTAGATCTGGAAATGCTCTAGAGACAGGGAATTAGATTCATCTGCACTAATACCAGCTGCAACTCCCACCCTGTCCCAAATTGATTTGCACAACTTGGAATATTTTGTTAAATTCAAACTGAAAGTTCTTTTTAGACAAAACCCAGTTACCAACTTGACAAAATGAAAAATCCATAGCAAACAGTATAGGCCCCTTTGCAAAGATCTGTTCAACCTCCAAGGATTTCAAACTTTTGCTTATACCTATTTCTAGATCTGCAGAGAATACAGGCCACATTCAGTTATTCTCTCTCGTGGTAGAGAACAGAATCCCAGTTGGTCGCAATTGAGCTTTTTTCTCAACACTGTGATGCAGCTTTTTATACTTGTTTAATTCTGCACCTATGCTGGGATTATCGAGATGACCCAGCCCCATCCTGATCATCTTTACTTTTGAGAATTTTAATTTGACATGGTTGGATTGGCATAAATAAAAGGTAGTTTCGACTGAGGAAGAAAACAGTTTCAGTCGGAGCTCAATGCAAACAGAAATCAGGAAGTATGCCTGCACAATTCAATACTGGAAGACACACAGAAGTGTTGCTTATTTATTGAAGCTATCTGCAAAGTTTTACCCTTGTACTGCTGTTCAACCATGCTTCCTGGAATTAGTTTAAGCTACTCTGGATAATGTAACTTGAGCCACTGACCAAACTGCTCCCTGCTTATCAGCAAAGGAAAATGGGTGGGCACAACTACCCCATTTTAGATTAGAAACCTCGATTCAATCAACTGGGCTGTGGCCACAACTCCCATCCACAGATCAAAGTGCCTAAAGAGACTGTGCCATGAACAGCTCAGAGTGTAAATGTGATCTCAAACAAGATACTTAATTCTAGCTGTGCTGGGAAACACGGAAGGCAGCATTATGGAGTGACTGCAAGCCTGGATCTCCCCACAAATGTGCTGAAATATAACATGGCTTCTCAGGGTGGCCTGTACTCCCTTCAGAAACATAAAATAGATGATTCCTAAGAACTGAATTTTTTTCATTTCTTTTAATTTTACCACAACTCATTGTACAGCCTGTATTTACAAACATAATGGGCCTGTACAGTATTAGTTCTTGATAAATGGCAGTAAAGCAGCATGAAATAGGACATAAATTATCAAGAACATATTTCAAGAGATAAGAATGAAAAATGTTGACTCTTAAGAACTGACTCCAAGATAAGAGCACTGCATTCGATCCTTTTAGACCAGCTATTCGTGGCTGATGAGCGATTGATAAACAGGCAGGGCTTGGAAAACGGGGTAGAAGGGCGAATTCAACAGCTCCCGGTGAACAAAAGAGCAGGAAGTCGCTGCCATTGTCACCACTGCTCACCTGTCCAGCCGGCTGTCCTCAGGCCTGGGCTTGTTTTCCTCAAACACGGAGGATTCGGGCTCGTTCTGCCTCCGCCGCCTCCCATCGGCGCCGCGTTTCCGAGCCTGGGCCCAGCGCGGGGGGTGCTGAGGGCTGGGGACAAACAGCGACACACGAGCACCCAGGTGGGCTTGAGCTCTTTAAACTCCCTCAGAGAGCGCGGTAATTTACCCATTTCCCTCCCACCAACGCAGAGAGGCGACGCCACTCCCGGCAGGCCCTTGAGGGGCTCTCCGGGCCCTCTGAGGGGGCTCTGCGCCCCCCCCACCCCTCAGAGAACTCCGCCCGCGGGACGGCGGGGAGCGAGGCCCGGGGGGAGCGAGGCCCGGCGCCGCCACCTCCCCTCAGCCCGGCGGCCCTACCTGCTCTGGGTGCTGCCGTGAGGGCTCCTCTGGCGGAAAGACATGGCGCGGTATCCTCGGGAGGGAGGGCTGGAGGCAGAGCCGGGCGGTGAGGGATTGGCAGGAGAGGGCAGCTGAGGCGGGCGGTGAGGCAGAGCCGGGCGCTGAGGCAGAGCGGAGCGAGTGCTGCTGCCTTCCCGCTCAGCCCCTTCGCATCTCCCGCCGGCGCTGAGCGACACCGCCCGCTCCGCCTCCCCGCGGGACGCCTCCACGAGCACAGGTGCGCAGGGGGGATAAGCGGGAAAGCGCAGCGGCCGCCCCGCGCTCTTACACGCTCGCAGACATCCCTCACCCCCCCTCCAGGGTAATGGCTCAGCCCGCTCCGCCCGGCCCCGCCCCCGGGGCGTGTTGGCGGGAGAATCGAGCGCGGCGGCGCGCGGTTTTGGCGCGCGGTGGCGGCGGGACTCACGTGAAACAACAGGAAAAAAGCCCAGCCCAAACAAAAAGTAAAATACAAATTCCCGCGATTGAAATATTAAAGATGACAGGCCCCGGCATGGCTCTACAGTCGATGAAGCGCACAGCATATTTCAAGGGCCAGTTCAAACCCCACGCCAGACGGTTACCACATAAATTTCACAATGACATGGCATTAAATTTTGTACCAATAGTGAAGGCTGGGTAATAACACGAGGTGGCTATGCCTTGGTTCGTGGACCTTTCTGGAGTTTTTACTTGTGCATGCATGCACAGTGAGATCCCATTCGTCCTACTATTTGGCATACACTCACATTTTAGAACAGTCATTTAGAAACCTGAAGTACTCTAGCAAAACACAAACAGTTTTAAACAATAATACATTTGCAGCCTGAAGACTGGTGGGACACTTCAGAGAGATAGTTTTCTTCTGGCCTTACAATTGCAGGATTACTAAGGTAGAAAAAGCCTTACAATAACAGGTTCATTAAGGCTGGAAGAGCCCTGTAAGATCATCAAGTACAACCATTATTAACGAGGCACTGCTGAGTCCATTGCTAAACCACACATCCAAGTACCACATCTGGTAAAACAGCTGGCAGAAGTAGCAAACAAAAATTTCTTTGGTGGCTAATCAGCTTAAAACACAAAAGCAGCTATCAAAGTGCAGCAATGGTTTTGGAGAAACTTTCTGAGCACACAATAACAGATGGTGTTTGGTTTTGATTTTTTTTTTTTTTTAATAAAGATACACTTCAGCCTTGCTATGTATTAAGGGATTTACTTTGAAAATTCCATTCCTGCAACCTGGCCTTACTGTAGTAAATTTTGTACAAACTCATGCATCTCCTGTGTGGCATCTGCATGACCATCCACATTCCTGCAGAGAAGTCTGCTCTGCTGGCATGTCTCCTTTCCCACACACTACTATGGAAAACAGAATTGTATTCTTGAACCAAGGTCATGCTTGAAGTACAGCAGAGGTTCAAAACGTGCACAAACAAACTCCCCTCCCTTCAGCCTGGCTCTGACTTCAGCTAGAACGGCATGTGTACCTGAACACACCCAAGCAAGGCAGACAGAGAACAGCTACAGCCTGGAAGCCACACAGTACTTTTAGCGCTACACTACCTACAAATTAAATTCAGTTTATCCAGTAGAACTATCTGCTGGGACACAGCTCAGGGATTACAGCTGCACAGCATCCTTCTGTCCTTGTCAGCAACAAAAATCCTACAGCAAAGCAGTTTCACACCATGGTGGGAATTTAAGGGGAGGAGATATCCTCAGCTGTGACCTCAAAGGAGTTTTACAAACAAAACTAAGTACACAGAGCTCATGGCATTTCAGAACTGGCAGTGAATGATGGTTTCCACAAGCACAGATAATATATCATCTGTGGATGCTTCTCCCAGTGGAAGCATGCCAACAGAAGATAGTTGTCACTTCTAGGGAGAAATTGAAACCTGCCTGATGAAGTTCATGGTATATTTTGGCTTAATTACAAACTGAGCACAGATTTATGCAGAGATTTAATTCAGTTGAGTAAAATTAAAGGAAAAACTGGGGGCGGAGTGCCAGACTTCTGCTTCACTTACCTCAGTTGTAAACGCTGTGTCAGACAGCCTTGGGTAGGTAAACAAGTGCATGGACAGGCTGCATTCCAGTTTTGACTGGTCTGTTTAGACTAATGAGGTTACTAATTAGAACACAGGATGATTCTACTTCCAGTGGCAGCACTGCATGAAATTGCTTTAGCGGACCTCAAATTTCATCTGCTGTTCCATTCCTTCCCTTGTGCTACCATAGCTTGTTCAAGCACACAGAATCTGGATTAGGGAATAAATCTGCTCAAAATTTAAATGCCACAGGCAGATTGGTTATGCTATGTCTAGACTAGTATCTTCAACTATGAAATACTAAGATCTTTTAAGGACTGCTGAACTGCAAATCCTATGGATGTGTCCCTAAATCCACTGCAGGCCCTGTCCATTATAGGCAAAAGTTTAACAGGCTCTTAACAGTCATAAAATACTTAAAGTGAGTTTAAGTATTTTTCTACAGCCTATTACTCTCACCTAGCAGTTCCATCTTCTCCAGCAGGACACCTTTCCATGGCAGAACGGGTGCTGGGACTTCAGCTGTTCTCTTCCACTACGTTACAATGCCATAACAAACTGAGGGGCTGGACAAAACCAGAATTGTAAACTGCCTTCAAAAGTCTAATTTTAATCCTCTTTTCCCCTTTTAGCAAGGGCAAAAAATCCAAAATTACTTCTTAAACCGAACTAAGCACCTTAAAACAAACAAGAAAGGACTGCTGAACCCACATATTCATTTTATAATCAAACAGACAACACAACTGCAAAAGCAGACTAACAGGGATTTTTAAAGTCTTTAATTCTTCTGCATAAAGGCAAATTGCCAGAAAAGTAACACATTCCCTTATTTACAATCACCATAAATTAAAAGAAAAACATGCACACTAGACAAGGTTCTAAATACTATCTTTTAGAAAAGCACTGTACAGATGTGTCCCTTGTACACACACGCTCCGTGCTCTGTGGTGTGTGACTGATACACCCTTGTGTTGGGAAAAATGTGTGAGCATGCCTGGAAATAACATTTTGGGAGGGAGAGTAGTTTCTGGGGAAGCAGCTTACTTGCGAATCAGCAGCCCAATGGGCTCTTGGCCCTGGGTATTGCTAGCCCCACAGTGTGGGAAAACAAAATCAAATTCCTGCAGAGATGCAACTCCCAGCTCTAGCAGACATTGGTATCCCAGTACATGCTACACAAGGACTGTAAAATTCTTGTAACTGGCACACGATTTTAGTCTAAACCACTGTAGCCACAGCTCTCACTTAAAACTTCTACACACAGTGCTAGCAGAGTTTTAAAAAAAAGGAGAGCCTATCCCAACACCATCACAACCCTTAGCCTGGACAAGAGCAGCTCCACACCTGCAAATACTGCTATTCATCCCCAATAGTTGTAGGAACAACAGGCACTGAATGCATCCTCTCCTACTCTTTAACTGTAGACTGGATCTTTGGGTCAGGCTGCAGCACACTTAAATGCAAAATCCAGGTATTTAAATTGTGCTGCTGTTCTAACAGTCACTCAGCCCCTTCAAGACAAGGATTTGATTTTGATAAACCATCTACCTTTCCTTTCTCTTCTCTCACTTGGCTTAGGCAAATGCCAGCTTAATACATCTCAGAGAATAGTAAACAGGCCAAATAGGTGATCACCCAATCCCATAGTTATGAACAGCCTGTCTTTAATGACTGGAGGAAAGCTGAAGTCATCTACATTCTTTTGAAGTAGTTCTTCAGGCTGGATGTCCAGTTCTGGTCCAGTGGAGCAGAGGGGGTTCCTTGGTTGGAGGGGTTGCATTTTTCAGTCTGACTTGACACTGGACCAATTCACTGGTGAAACATCAGCACACTCTGAGGAACAAGTTCTCCAGAGGGAATGGCAGGATCCATCACCTGAAGCAGCCTTTGAAATATAATGCACATGTCACCTGCCAACACAGGCACAGCAGAAATGTCCTCACAAAAGCTTTAAGGAACATCCATTGTCATTGCAGCACAGGCTTCATGAAATCTGAAGTTTTACATTTGAGGCACAGCTTGCAGGAAACAATCTATCCTTATAAAGATCTGGAGAAATCTGAACAAAAAAACAGTAACAGCATTTTATAAATGCTATATCCAGGCATTAACAACAAAACACATCTTTTAAGCCCTAGTGTTACAGTAGCAGTAAATGGAAGAGTGCACTGCATATGGTGAGCTTATAACACAGTATAAAGGAGAAACCCATAACGTCCACACTAAAGAAAGTGTTACAGCTAGTATGAACATTTTGAGAACATAAATTACTGAAAAAATACAGTACTAGATATCCTACATTCCTAAAGTATTTGTGAGAGAGAAAAGGAAGCAGCTGAGCCTATTTTTCCCAACCCTTAGCAGCATTTTCATCTACATGCCATTAATTCATAAAACAGGCTTTTATCTCAATTCTAATTAACAAATTTCCACCACATCTTAAGTATCCTATTGACTAAGTTTTTTCCCCACAAAGCAACCAGATACATTCACATTTATTCTTGTTTAAGAGAGAAATTTTCTTTTGGCAAAAGGGAAGGTAGTGTGGAATTCTACCATGTAAACCACTATCTGGTTTTCAAGCAAGATTAAAGTTCCACAGATAAAGTTCCTGACCCTTGAGTTAGAGCTCATCACATCTAAAAGCCAAGGTCAAAGGCAATGTTGCTCTAAATACTGATCTTTTCATCCCAGAAAACCGGTATGTTGCTCCACAGAGAAAATATTTAATTCACTTTATATATTCTGCATCTAACAGAGCTTTTTTTTCAATTAGAACAAGTGATTATAAATCCACTGAATATACACACTCCTTAATACAGCCTTATTTTTTAGATATCAACTACGTGGAAACCAGAAAGGCTCTTAACTGTGACACAGAGATGCTTCTTTTACCTGAATAATTTCACGTGATGTTGATTGCACATATGCTGACTGTAAATCTCTTTCAGTGCAGATCCTACATGACAGCACCAGTTTTCCAAGACTTGATCTGCTGATCTCAGACTACATTCCTATTCTTCAAGTCTTTTTCTGTCACAGGAGAAATTCCTTCTTCAATACTTCTATATACAAAGAGAGACTAGATATTTTCAAATATTGAATTAGCACTTGAGAGAAGTGAATGCATGTTAGAATCTTATTCATGCTCAAAAAAATTAAATTAGAAATTAATAAAGTCAAAAGAAAAAATGTCATTAGCATAAGTTTTTAAAAACTCTAATTGCCTTTTCCTCACATTGCTATAATCCAAAATCTAAGTGTAAAACTAATTTTGGCCATATTCTTAGAGAGTTTTATAAGGCAAAATATTCAAAGATCACTGTTTAACATTTATATCCTAATCCATGTTTCAGAGCCTGCATCAAATGTAGTAGGTCAAAGACAATCAAACTACACAAAAGGCTAGCTGCTAATAAAATCTGTTTGACCTAGATTACCACTCATCCTATTAATGCACCACAGGAATCTACAGTCCAAGAGAAAATTTTCATTAAAATCTACTGCTGCAAATGCCAAGTTGTGACTTCATCACAAAAATATTAAGAGGCAGAAAAGGTGCTACTGAAGTACTTAAAAAAACTGTCACTTTTCATTTGAGAGATAAAACCACATTTTCTGCCTGACAGGTAACAATTTCAGTTTAGTAAGTCTGAAGCATTCGATTTTTTAATTAAGGTGCTGTATTAAGTGCAAGAGAATGGGATAAAACACTAATAAAATAAAAGAGAAACTGATCTGCCTGAACTGAACAGTTGGATTCTGTATAATGATACTGCAGATGGGCTACAGATCAAGTAAGCAGTCAGCACAAACTCACCTTGGTATCTAAAATTTTTTCCTCAATATTGTATCTTCAGCATTTGCACTTTCCCATCCTCTGTCAGGGTATTCTGACTGATGTCCTTCCAATAAATTGCTACAAAGTTTAAGCCTACAAATAATAATTTAATAAAACAAAACAAAAACCAAAGACTAAATGACTTTATTATGGTAACTTTTAAATACTAAATACAGCTATAATCCATTTACATTAACACAGACTATAACATGAAATCATAAGGACACAATTTTACAACACAACATATAAATATTGATCAACACATCCCTAAGACAAATAGTAAAAAACAGCTAAATAAAAATTTAAAATCAAATGTTTATAATAAATGCTTGAATTACAGCAAGAAAGCAACTAAGCTTCTAAAATAATATGCAAAAATAGCCCTCAAACCCCAACTGATGAGCTGCATTTGATACCTCTCCAGCCTGCAGTCTGCATCTCTGCAAGTCTTGCTGTCAGGCAGAAAGAAGCTGGATTTCTTCTGTTTTGTTGTGCTCCATCCTGAAGAACAGCTGGCTGGAATTGGGTCACTGCATAAAAGCAAACAACTATCATTGTTGTCATTACAAAACAACTTAATCTCGAGGGAGACAGAGAGGCAGCTTCCAGCTCTTAGGCTGTGGACGTGAGAGGCAAACTTCCAATTTTTTGCACAAGGAAGTGTGAAAGGGGCATCATCATCATTTTCCAGCATTACCTGGGATGGCAGAGTTAGCAGAAAGCAACAGACAGAGAGTCAGACTGGAAAAAGCCAAGTAAACTCAATGTCTTGGGCTACAATGCAGGATGTGACCAAAGGCATGTATTCTATCACCATCTGTGGAAACCAGGTAGGGCAGTGATCTTTATCTCCAGGGGGGACATCTTCTGTTAATGGACCATCTGCTAAAACCAGCTAAGGCAGTGTTCATTATCTCTTCCACTTCCTCCAGGGAGACATCCTCCATTGGTGGGCCATTGAGTCTCACTGCATGACTGATAAAATTACATCACCCATGGGGAGAAGCTCCACCCAGGGGGAGGAGCCAAGCATTTCCTATCTAGGTAAAATCTGAGATTTGGAACACCCGAGCAGCCTTTTTCCACTGGATTCCAGAGGAAAACCAGAACCTTCCACATCATTACTGGACCTTTGGAGGAAAACTGTATCCCTCTACAGGACCACTGCTTCAACTGAACCACACCTGTCACTCCAGGAGGACTGCAGCCACCATTTAATGGGACTGCTACCAACACTCTGACCAACAGGGTGTCAGGTTTTGCTCTGACTCTGTCAGTGTTTTGGTTTTTTGTATTACTGTATTTTTATTTTAATTTTCCTAGCAAAGAATTATTATTCCTATTCCTATATCTTTGCCTGCAAGCTCCTTAATTTCAAAATTATAATTTAGAGGGAGGGGATTTACATTTTCCATTTTAAGAGAGGCCCCTGACTTCCTTAGCAGACATCTGTTTTTCAAACCAAGACACTCAAAGAACAGAAATAACAACTGAACATACTACATGCTGGAGGAAATGTAAGAAGGCAAAGAAACCAAAACAAAACCAACAAAAAAAACCCCTACTAGTAACCAGTGAAGGAAAAGATTAAGAAGAAAAGAAAAGGGCACCTTTACAGCATAAGCAATAAACAGAAGTAACAACATCATCACTAGGGTATTTACCTTGTTATTCCTATACTTTGTTGTACTGTCATTACTTCATCTCTTTCACCAAAGGCTTCCCAGTCTGAGCACTTTGAAAAAGCCTCCTGATGTCCTGAGTCAGTAAGGCTGGGAAGAAAATGAAAATGTCTGAACGCATGCACTGTGGTAACACAGTTCCTCTTAATTTCTCAGAAGGGGGCTAAGTAGAGAGAAGAAACCAACCTGTATGAACATTTTTACTAAGGTTAGTGTGAAATGTCTACTAACTGCCAAAACCCTTAGTGTTTCCCAAATCTACACATGAAATACAACCTGTGCTGTGTCTTCTGACACTTTGCAATGGAAGACTAAATATTTGCTATCATATAGCAAAATTATTCTCACATGATTTCCCTTCCTCATTAAATTTCAGACATTTAGATAAAATTAAAGCTATTAACAATAGAAGGGGAAAATACCAGTCATATTCTAAAAGTCAGATCATATCATCAATGAATTCCCACATGGAGAATCATTTCATACCTTTCCAGTGTGTGGTACATCTGCAGATAATGGTTTTTGCTCTCTGAAACCACAGAGGAGTCAGAATTGTTTCTTTTTCTGCGTTTCCATACTGGAGAAGAATCAGGAGAACGGGAACTACAAAAATAGATTTTACATATGTAGTATTTTTATCTGTGTTTAAACATTTATCAGTATTCTGCTAAATAACAGCATATGCTACAGAGGAAGTTTTCTTTTCAGGTGTGATTCTTCAGTCACACAGAGGAACACTGAGCAAATCGCTCACATTTTGGAAGAAAAACCATTTTGAGCTCCACACACATCACCTCAGGACAAGGTATTTCAGTAAACAGGGAAATACATGTCACAGTCAGTCGCCCTGCTGTTCTGCAGACAGGCACAACAGTATTAAGGATGAGGACTCCTGCTTCTGAAAAAGCTCCCCTACTTTCAGAACATTCCAGGAGCAGTTAAAGAAACCTCAGTACTCCACTGTATAAACTGAGAAGTTGAAAAAAATCACTGCATTTCCTTCTGTTAAATCATGTAATTCTGCAATGCTGGTAATTTTTCCATATTCAATGCTCTTTACTACTGATGGATTACATTCAAACAGCAAAAGTATCAAACTCCAAAGCTGAGTATTAAATGCCCTTCCACACAACATTTCCTACAAAAACCTGACAGCACTGACATGTACTGAATTATTTCCCTAAGTTAAGCACAGGAGTTTTCTCTCATACCTCTCAGGCGTGTAGGTAGTCTGTGTGCATTCATCTTCACATTCATTTCTCTTCTGCTTTTCATCAAACACAAAGGAGCTAGAAACATCCTCATCTTTGCAGAACCATTCCTGGGAACTACCTGAAGGTTCTGTACTACTAAACACAGGAGGAAAAAAAAAAAAAGCTTTAAAAAAACCACCCATCTGGCTTACTGCTCCAAACAGGTAACAGTTAAACTGCAGTAAAAAACTAACAGTTCATCTCATGTGACACCCAAATGGTGTAAACTGCAACTTTTACCACAGGTCAATTACAGCCAAGGTAAAACTATTCACACAGTGCAATAACACAGTTAAGGGAATTCCATTCACTCTTCTCCCAATTTACTACTCCAAATCTTGTAAAGTATGAGGTGGCATTAAGTAGCAGAGCTAACCTTGTTACAGAAATTCAAAGCTGTGAAAAGATAAAAATATTTCCTTCTTGAACACAGTTGCCACTATCCTGCAGAGAGCACCCATCTACTTAAACATCTCCCATCTACTTAAACATCTCCCATCTACTTAAACATCTCAAATTCTCTAACATACTGTCACTGTAGGAGACATTTGGTTCCACTGACATCAGGAAAAGGAAAGACGAAAAGTTATCAAAGTCCAGGAACCGTAACTGTCAAATTTCTGATTATGTCTCTTGCTTTCCAGAGAAGTAATGTTACCTTGTGCCCACCAGTGTAAATACTAAGGGGAAGGGAATTACTACTGCAGGCAGACCAAATGCCATTCTCCCCTTAACACCTGACTGCAGATTATCATAAACTAAATAACTGGAATATCTTGAAGACTAACAGAATTCAAATGGCAAACAACACATCCAAGAAGACTCCCAGTTTTGAGTCTGATCTTTTTTTCCCCCAGTCAGGAATGCTCTAAAGGAACTACAGAGCCCTCCTTGAATTCACCCATGGAACATACACGGGCCGCAGATCCCAAGTTTCTTCAGCAGGAGGATCCCAGGCATGCAGTGCTATCTTCCACAGCCGGATCTGCTTGTCCCAGGACCTACGGCTGTACTTCTTAAACTTGTTGGGAGTTCTAGGGTGAACTCCTGGGATTCGCTCTTTCCTGTAAATACACAGTAACATTTATTGTTTCAGAACATAAGGAGTTTTTTCCTTAAAAAGAATCCCTAATCCATCAGGTCTCACAAGCATCAGCACTCTAATAAACAAAATGTTCATATTTTTAAACACTTAACTGAAATGTATATACTATAAGACATTATCAAAAACAGATCACAAAAGCAACAACTAACTATAACGTGTTGAGTCAGACTGTAGGCTCATCCAGTCTAGCACTCTGACAGCTGCCAAAAGCAGATCCCTACTGGCCTTGAACAAAGATGAAACAGAAGCATAACTCATACTGCTTCAATATTATCCTAAAAAATCCAGCTCCTTCTACTTTACTTTTCCAGAGTCAATTATAGCTTCTTTTATTTAATATTGTACTGAGTCTGTCGAGGATGGAGCTACCTTCCTTCACAGCAGTCCCTGCAGTGCTGTGTTTTGCATTAATCACTAAAACAGTGCTGATAAACACATTGATTTTTGGGTGTTACTGAAGCGCTTGCACAGCTTCAAGGCCTCCTTTCTCCACCCCCCAGACACTAAGGTGAGAGTGAACATTAAGTTGAGAGAGAAAAGTGCTGGGACAGCTGACTTAAATTACCCAGAGATATCACACATCATATTATGTCAGACTCAGCAATAAAAAACTCAGGAAGAATTTGAAGAGAACTAAGACTGTGTGCTATTCTACACACCAGGAACAAATATAAGTTCATTTGGAAATCTGCAACACAGTGCAACTTACTTTGGAACTTCTTTAATGTATCTGTCATATGCAAGGGTATTCTTTCCAAAATTGATCTGTTTTTGTCTTCTTCTCAGGACCACTTCATCAGTTTCCCATACAGATGGATTAGCAGAGTCACTTGAAACAGAACTTGAAAATAAAAATATTAATTGAAAAGTTGAAAAGAATCTTACTAGCTTTATAAGAAGTTACATAAACACATATTCTAGAACTGCCCTGTATTCTTAATTATAGACAGTGAGCACAACTCTTATGTCGCAAGTTCACAGAAGTGAAAGCTGTGCTAATCAAATCTGAATCGCAAACGATCACACAAGTAACTTTAGAGATAAAACTTCTCTGCTACTTCCTCCTTAAAGCTTCCTTCTGGCTTGATAGGAAACAGCCTCTCTGTGGCTTCAAATCTGCATTAATGCATGTGAAGTAGTCAGAGATCACCAGATGGTTATTGCTAAAACCAATGCAACAATAAGCAGTAATAGTTCAATACCTACTTTGTCATTTTTTTATTTGATGTCCTCATTGTTTTGCCTTCTTCAATGCTACCTTTCCAGCTGGGGCAATTGGAAAGTGGCCTAGAATGTTCTGATGTTGTAGAGCTAGAAAATAATGGGAATTCAACATGAATGTTTGCTGCTTGTAACACATTTAATCAGCAGAAACATCAACAATGGACAAAACCACCTCCACTACTGTAAAACCATGGGCATATTCCTTCTCCATTTCAGTTCTAAGTAACTTTCAGCCTGCCTTCTTGTCAATTTAATGCCTCAGCATTTAATAAATTATGTAAGTAATACAGAAGCAGATTTAGCTGATAGTCTTGTTTTCCCTAAATGGTTTCACATCAACAGATGAAATTACCATCCAAGTTGACAATGTCATTTTAACACAGGACAAAGATTCCATACTGAAAAGGAACATATCCACTCAGCAAAAGAGAAACACAAAACATTGCTGGCACATGCACATAAGTCTCACACTCATGTCATACTGTTAGTATTTTTTTATGACCACATCAAAGACATAGAAAATGATCCTGAATGCAAGGCCTTTCCTAAGCTCCTCAAAAGATTCATTCATTAACGAAGCAGTATTAAACATGCCACCAAAAATTAAAAACACCTTCATTCAGGAATGTATGAATTACATTAAAAAATATTTTCATGCACCCTTAGTAAAACACTTCCTCTTACATTCTGTTCAGTTTTCTGCAGATATCTCAGCACTCATCACTTTTCACCCTTGCTATCAGACTAAGATACTAACATCAAACACTTGCTCCACCTTGGGTCTTTAGTCTAGAATATCCAAAAGCCAAAGAAAATAGTCATAAAATTACCTAAGTATAAAGTTCTATCTCATCTCAAATTGTCCCCAGTAATGGACTGTGGAGGAAATAAAAGGTGCCCACTAAAAACTGCAGTACAGCTAAATAAACCAAATGGACTGTAAAGAGACAAAGATGCCCACATTTACACATAAAGATGCACAAGTAAAGTATGAATATAACAGCAAACTGCTTAATTTATACTAATATTGAAGACTTCAGCAATAAAAGGCTTAAACTAGTGCTTCAGTACCTAGCATTTCTCCCTTTCATTTTGAATACTTGCAAATACTATGGTATGTATTGCAATGAGACAAACTGGATGGTCTTCTTTAGGCATTATGCAGGTATCCTCCTAACTCTGTGCTACCCTACTATAAGAAAACACTCAACCTAAACATGTCTAAACTCTTCTTGGAGTCCTAAAGAAGAGTGCAGCAAAGTGGAGATTTAAAAAAAAAATTACACTTATTCCTTACCTCTCCAGCCAGCGGTCTGAATGGCCACACTGATATTCCTCAAACACTGGAGAATCCGAATCATTGCAGCTTCTACGTTCCTGTTCTTGATGCCAGCAGTGTGGATGTTGCACAGAACTAGAAAACAAGAATTTTCATCTGAAATCAAGTCACTGAACATGGCCTATAAAAATCAAACATGGACAATCTCATTTGGCATACAGCTGTGTGATTCCTATCAACTTATTCAGGCAACACATACACAAGGTGTTCAATTGCTGAGAAAATGTCTTTGACTAATGTAATTAAGAAATCAAAATTTTCTAATAAACAGTTAATATTTAGATAACCAAAAACATACTCTTTTTGCAAACAAAATGGTAGGGAAGAAAAACCTAATTGAGGACAGCCACCAGGGTTTATGAACTTGTGGACATTCACCAACATCCACAGACCATCCTCTGTCAGCAGCACATTATTTGACATTTATTTACTGCCCCATCCAGTAAACTCATAGAAAAGACAAGTCCAGAAACTACACTTTAATGCAATGGCTAAGGAGAAGCAGGTCAAATGTTTATGTGGAAACACTTTTGCACAGGAAACTCTTGACCAGACGCAGCTGCAGAGCCCTCACAAGGCAGCCTGGAACAAGAGCTGACTGTAGTGCTTACGACACACTGGCGGATCAGACAGGGATTGCTTAAAGGTTGAGTTCTCTACATTCTCCTCTTCAGTTCCGGAGGCTTTGACATCTTAAATGATAGTTTACTAAACAAAACACAATTGTAGCATCTCCTAACACGAGACCTGGTGTCTGGGCTAAGGACCACACCAGCAAATTCACCGTCACATCTGTCCGAGACGACGATCTGGTGCTGCAACCTCTGCACTGTAAATACACCGTGTTTCTGTACGTGTGAGTAACAGCGAACACACTGCCCTGTACGCGCCAGGTCTCTGCCCTCAGCTCAACAAGGGAGAAGAAAGGATTTTTGATATTTTACTCTATATTAACCACCCGTGTTTTCTTTCCCTTCCTCCTCCACCCTGACTGGCTTTGGGAGGTTCCTGCTCCCAGAGCGCTTCAAGTTACCAACAACACAGCACAAACAGCTTCCTCAAATCACAGACCCAGGCAAAAAAGTCGCCTCCAAACCCGGTCAGTTCTCGCTAAGGCTATGAGCGAGACCACCTAACCACCTTAAACAATTACTGGGTTTAACAACTTGAAAGAAAAAAAATTTAAGCCAGCTTAGGTACACTATGACACATGTCATAAGTACGATACTGCTTGAAAACGTAAGGGGAAATGCTAAGCACACATTACGTCTTTTAGAAATATTCCGGTATTTGCTTTGCACTGCGCGACCGCTCCAGCCCCATACCGAGCCCCAGTGCTCCCATCCGGGCTGGGGCGTCTCGTCGAGCCCGCACGCCCTGCCCGGGGCTGCTGGTCCCTCACTCGCCACTGACACAGGAGGCCGAAGGAGCCCCTGCACTGGGACGAGGCCGCAGGAGAAGATTTGCCTGAGGAGCAGGGGCTGCACAGCCAGCACTACCTCCGGAGCCATCCCGGGACAGGCAGCGCCGCACTCCCGCCCGCCCAGCGCGGCGCTGCCCGCCCCGTTCCCCGTCCCCCCGCGGCCGCTCCCACCTGCGCAGCCCGCCCGGCTCCGCTGTCCCCGGGCGGCGCGGCCCGCCGGACATGGCTGAGGCGGGCGGCGGCCCGGCCCAACATGGCCCCGGCCCGGCCCGGCCCGGCCCTGGCGGCAGCGCAGGCGCGGCCCGTCCTCCCGCGGGGAGCGCAGGCGCGGCCCCGGCTGTGCCGTGACCGGGAGAGCCCCGGGTCGTGCTGTTCTTACGGGGGGGACCGGTGGTTCTGACAGGAGGAGAAAAGCGCCCTTGTGAGGGCCCGGGCGGTGACGAGGCCGGGAGAGCCCCGGACCGTGCTGTTCTTACGGGGGGGACCGGTTGGTCTGACAGGAGGAGAAAAGCGCACCGGTGAGGGCCCGGGTACAGTTCCCTCACACCGAGGGCACCATTGCCCTCACACCATCCCCCTCCGGCTGCATCCCCCGGCCCACTCCGCTCGCAAAGGCATGGAAAACGCTCTAAAGTTTTACCTGATAACCTTAACTTTAGAATTAAAGCTCCCACATTAAGGCGTTACCTCACGCAATAGCCAAGGATTCGTTTGGGGACAAGTTATTTTTCTGCTAGACGTCGTGAGGGGTTGGTGGCCAACACAACGTACAAGCTACAAGAATGTGTCCCACATTTCATACCATTAATGGAATCATGGAACAGTTTGGCTTGAAAAGGACCTGAGAGATAACTTGCTCCAATATTTATATCTCAACTCCTAAAATAGCTTAAAGCCAACAAACATTTCTTAAGAAAAACAGTCAGAACTTTAGTCTTACTGAGGTTATCCTGACTGGAATAGTACCTAGCTGCAGGCTAGCCAGTTTCATAAAATCACAGAATAGTTTGGGTTGGAAGGGACCCTGAAGACCATCTACTTGCAACTCCCGTGTCATGGGCAGAGACGCCTTCCCCTAGAGCAGGAGGCTCAGAGCCCCATCCAGCCTGCTTGGAACAGGGTCCCTTACAGGGATGGAGCATCCACAGCTCTGGTCAGCCTCTGACTCACCACCCTGACAGCAAAGAATTCCTTCCCCTGTCTCTAATCTAAACCCACTCCCTTTCAGTTTGAAGCCATTCCCCCTTGTCCTATCATGGCATGGCCTTGTCAAAAGTCCCTCTACAGCTCTCCTGGAGACCCTTTAGGTAGTGGAAGGTGCTCCAAGGTCTTCCTGGAGCCTTCTGTTCTCCAGGCTGAACACCCCCTGCTCTCTCAGCCTGTCTCCATAGCAGAGGTGCTCCATCCCTCTGAACATCTTCATGGTTCTCCTCTGGACGCACTCCAATAGGTCCTCTACAGGAATATGATATAGGAATGTTACAGATTCTTTATTGCTGGTGCTCAGTAATAAATCTGAGCAAGGTCATGATTAAATAAATGTTTTATGTAGGACACACCATTGCTACATGCCAGTGCTTCCTCGGAAAGACAATTTTTAGTCGTTGCCCCTGCTGATTTCATGACATCCAGTGTCACTCCTTCCCATCTGATAGTTGTGAAAAGTATGTGGAGGCTTTTCGTCCCCTGAGGTTCTTACAGAGATTTCATACGCGCATTCTTCCATTTATGCAACCCTCTGCATTCAGGCTGTAGTCAGAAAATCCATCGAAGGACTTACCATGTACACCTTCAGGAGAATTTAAGCCCTATTTGTATTTATTCCGATGTTCTCAAGTAAGACACCCCATACAGATAAGCAGACTGATTTCTGCCCATATAAAGTTTTATGTGGTAAACATAACTTTAAAATTAAAACCACAAGTCTTAACAAAGAATCGACTATATTTTTATTGAGCTCTTCAGAGAGTTTTAAGATTAACTGCATGTATTCATTTAGGCTTTTCCTTAAGGGCTATCCAAATAACACTGTTCATTTTAAACAGGCAAGCTATCTAGCTAAAAAACCCCACCAACCCCAAAAACCACAAATAAGAAATCCTGCAGTATGTCTTTGGAAGAAAATGTCTAGTAATCCATGGAAGAGCTTGAGCATTTATATCTCAACTCCTTAAACAGCTAAAAGTCAACAAACATTTTTTTTTTTAAATGGCACTGAGAACCTCAGTCTTACTGAGGTTTGTCCTGACTGGATGGTGCTTAGCTGCAGTCTAGCAAGTTTTACAATATCAGAAAAAGGTTTGATTTGGAAGGGACCTTCAAGATCATTTAATTCTACTCCCCTGCCACGGGCAGAGACACCTTCCACTAGACCAGGTTGCTCAAAGTCCTGTTAAATCCCTTTAGCACTTCAAAGAATGGGGCAGCCACAACTTCTCTGGGCAACTTGGTCCAGTGTCAACACAATAAAAATATTCATACTGAAGAGATCTCATGGTAACTTGGTATTTTGGTTTCAAGCTATGCCAAACCTCATAGTAGAAAAACTGTACTCATATAATGGATTAAAAATATGTCCTGCTTGGGGAAAAAAAAAAGTCTTTTTTTGGTTGATAAATTATGTTAACCTAAAGAAACAACAAATTTATCAATATGCCCTGGGACACTACAATTACAGAAGTAATACAACTGTGGAAATAAATATTGCCACGACCTATGTTTTGAGAAAGATCTGTTGAGCTGCAGCATGCCAGGAAATTTGGGCTACACATGATACACTCATATGGGGTATTTGTACTGACACAGTCCACCAACAGGCTGTGTTTAGTTTAATGACATCACATTTATATAATATACCTCAGATTACTAACACTGCCCACCCACAAATCAGTGATGTGGAGAAGCATACAGCTGGAAATGCAAAACTAAATAAATATCAGTAATTTACACACAGTAATAAAAAAGAAAATTCTTTCAGTAAATATTTTAGCCACTTGCATTACTTAGGGTTTTTTATTTTTTTTTTGTTTGGTTTTTTGAGTTTTTTTGTTTTGTTTTGTTTTGTTTTCACAAAATACTGTAAGAAAGCTGATTCTAAACCCTATCCTCCTATTTAAATGTATCAAGATTGTGTGGGAGGCAGTGGTGTGTTCTTTACTGCAAACAGAGAGGATCTTCTAGGATCTTCTCTAGAAAGGGCCCTGTATGTACATGTGGCTCTTTGGATGATAACCTGAAGCTACCACAAAGACAAATGCCTATTTTTCTAGTCTATTATTTTCATGTTAATATGGATTTTTAACAAGTTGTTTCTCTAACACAGCCTTTAAGAAGCTCACAAATGTTTGAGGCACGTCAGATTACTTTGAGAATTTAAACTTAGGGAAAACTACTTGTTTTAAGGAATATAAGTCATGTACTATCATTAACATAAATTGTGTTTTTATTTTGGTAATTATTACTAAGAGGCACTTCTGTGGATAGAGCATTAAAAGATGCAAGGGTATAAAACATTTATGACTGTTACTCTGTTGTACTTTTATATTGACAAAGAGGTAGGATGAAGAAAACGTTCCACTGGAGTGAAAACTTCCCATTAACTCAGAGTAGATTCCACTGCAAGAGCAATGAGGAATTTAAAGCTTTTATTACATAAGATACTATTGGCAACTGACCTGATTTTAGTCTGTAAATCATCTGCAACTACATGCATCTGAGATTCTGAAGGCCTTTATGATTTTAGCTTCACATAAATATTCACAATAAATATTTTTATTCCAAACAGGCAAAGTGCAGTAGTGGCAAAAACACAGCTCTCAAATCGTGCCATCTTTTCTGCAAGCATTTCAAGGGCCACATCCCACATATCCATGCCACATTATGTAAACTTTTCAGAAGCACATGCTACAAAATGCTTATTTGTAAAGGCTGCTGTGTAGTGATTAGGTGCATGTCAGACAACACCACCCGGCCCTGTAAGAACCTTGCAAAGGTTAAAAAATCCTGCAGACACCATTTTAAATCTGGAAATAACTTTCCCACAGAAGTACTAGAAAATATTTTAAATTCAATTGCTGATTGGCTCCTAGATTTTTTAATTAGTTTTCAGACTTGCCAACAAATCTGTTTGAAACTCTAGAACTCAAATTAATTCTATTCAGATGAAGAGTGACATGCCACTGAAGATCTCTTTGGGAAAGAGAGATAAATCCACACAACCTGTCTCAGTGTCAAATTTTCACTCTGTACAATCCAAAACAGCAGGTAATGGAAAACAGAGAAATCACTGTTATTATCAGGTAGTTTACTTAATTGCATAGTAGATGCTGTATATCAAGGAACTGAGATATGCTGAAGCAATAAATGTTCTTAAACTCAACTAGTTTGAATTTTTACAAATTAGTATTATTTTAAAATTCCAAAGTTAAAATCCAACACCAACAATTAAATATTAGTTTTCAAGCAATGCTGTCAGATCTGTCTTCAGTTCCTTACCCCTCTATGAATTCTTGCTTGCAGGCACACTTGTAACCATTTCCTGGCTGGTTACAAGTGCAGATGGGTGCATTCACTCACTCACACCCATTCACTGTAGCTCAGCTGAGACTCGTATTTCATGGCTGTGCTTCCAAAGTTGTACCATTTTTACATCCTGCCACCTGTTCCTGCTCAAACCAGTTGCCTGTCATAGTAATCAAGGGGTTGTCATATAATCACTGGCATGCCACCTCTGCCCATGATTTACTGGTAAGATCCTTTTGATTATTTAGGTGGAGGTATTAAAGAGCTTTTATTCTTGTATACCAAAGCTTTAAAGTATTCCTTTCTCTATTTGACCCACCTGTGATTTTAATTTACAAATTAAAGCTCAGATGTTTGCTGCACTCCCTTCAAATGTATGTAAAAAAAGTCTCATCACCTAAAGAACATTGAAACCCTAAGAAATGTAGTTCCTGGAAACCAACAATGTTTAACCATGTAGGTAAATGGGTTGACAAATCCTTCTGTTGTTTGAAATAAAGACATCCATCAAAAAGTATGCTAGAGGCAAATTAATGGAATAGAAGGTTCATACAGGACTCGTAAATCTTCAGGGATTACGTTTCTTAGCCTACTGCAATCCTTTGTGAGTAGATGTAATGGAAGTAGTTCCTTCCAGTTGAAGGAACGTAACTGTTACACTTGTTTGAAGAACTGCAAAGATTAGTAATAACTTTACAACTGGATTAAAGAATAACAAAAGTATCAATGAAGTCTAACCAAAGCAATTTTCTCAGTTAGCCCTTTATTGAAGAATCAAAACCCAAGTTAAATTTAAAAATTTAAAGAATTTAACCTACATTAAAACCTGAAAAAACAACAGTACTTCAAATATAGAAGGATAACCTTATTCCATCCAAAATGTAAGAAAGGAAAACAGAGGTTTAAACAAAATTAAAATCCAGAAGCTGACATCAGGTGAGTAAAATCCACAGATACAGGTAGAAGTGGAAAGGAACTGAAAAGATTTACATCTGTTTTCAACACTGTAAAAGAAACTGAAAAGATTTACATCTGTTTTCAATACTGTAAAAGAAACCTTTAGAGTTTATACCCTGGTAGAACATGAAGTCTCAGTAACAGATCTAGCAGGTCTTCAACCAGTCAAACACAGTCAAATTAAAAAAGTTAAAACATACCCAAGTTACTATTCATCGTATTAGGCAAACATCTAGAATGCAAAATTTGGCTCGGCAAGTCGGGCAAGGCACTTGGCTCGACAGCCAGGTCTCTGGGTGCTGCTGGTCCTGTCTGCTGGCAAACCACTTGCCCATGCAGGTGAGGCACCACATGGGCCGGCAGTAGCACTGCTGGCATTCCCCCTCGTTCGGCTCCTGGCAGTTCTTGATGAGCTTGATGTTGGCAATAGTCTGCATACACCCTATGCATGGCTCCAGCTCCTGAGGGAGGAGAAAAACCATCAAAATTGGGAACTGCACAGAATGGTTAATGTTATTGCTCTTCAAAGGCTTTCAGAAAATCATCTGTGGCAGAATAATCAAGGCAGAACTGCCCCACCAAAGGATATCAAATGGTTTTATTTGAACACTCGAATAAATGACAGCAAAGCTTCTCTCTGAACAGAAAACCCAGAACTGTTGCATGAGACTCATGATTAAACAAAAATGACTGAAAAATAAATGTTCTTTCACTCTCTGAAGAGCTTCCAGCAGCCACAGAAAGGTAAGCAAGCAGCCAGCTTTTTCATTCAAACTATTTTTCAAAAACATACCAGTATAAAGTAAGGATAACAAACCAAGCAAACGGTTCTTACCACTTAAAATAGCAAATAGCTATCTTCCATCTTTCTAAGTAAGAGACATAAACGAGGAAACCAGGGCTGTACTGAACACAAGGATGCTCATCCTGAAGGTCCAGAAACTTAATTTTTCTTGGATAGAATTGTAATAACTGATTTTGCCCATAGTTAATTATCCCACATGAACTTGCAGTTGCATATGGGGACAACATCTTGCTATGAAATGTTTTACAATTAATAAACAATAATTAGCATTTCCCACATGTCTTCTAGCTGTCCAAGAACTTGACAAAGCTCAAAAGACGGCACACTGAATAGGCACAGAGACCTGAATCTGTTCAAAATGCACCTGGTTGAACAAAAACCACCTCTCTCTGTGGTCTCTAATTCCCATTTCCGGGGACTCTTCCTTTGTCACCTGAAGTGTCTGTTCAGCTGCACTGTCAGCTGGACTGCAGAGCAGATCCCGATGAACACAAGCCACTCAGCTTTAGCTTGTGAAATTGGGTCTTATCTAAACTTTTAAGCAGGAAAAATTCTAGCATAGAAAGATTAACTAACTTTTTTAACATATTCATGGAGCTTCAGGGAAAAATTCAACGTTATATTTTTAACGTCCTTATCATCATCTGTGATGTCATTTATCACTCAATGTCAAACTCAAGTTTAGTAGCTCAGCTGCCACGTCACAAATTAAATGCTCTGCAAGAAAGCAGCTTTAATATCTTCTCTTTATTGTGACCATCTCTTTTCACTAGCAGTGCAATCAGAACACAACATAATGTGCAGACACACCTGATCCAGTTTTATTTTAGCTAGTTTATATAAACTATATAAGCTGTACAACACTGCCAAAGATACCAACCCCTCACCCCATGAGGTGAACCACTGGACACAGACTCCCTGCAGGGTCACCAGAACTGCTTAAATTGGTTCCCTCTGGACAGTGCTCCAGTCACAACTGCTGCACAAGTATAATAATGATCAGGTCTCTGTGAGTATTACTGGAAGTAGGACTCTGTGCTGTTATAATTAACACCATATAATAACAGCCATAATCATTATAACTAAAGCAAACCCCAATTAAGAATTAGTTTATTTCAGCAGAAGATCCAGCAAAACCTGGCTGTCTAGAAAAGCAAGCTGTATTGGAGCAAGCTGTGTAAAGAACAGCAACAGCAGCTGTGGCACTGGCTCCCCTTAAACCTTCTGCAACATCATCATTTCCAAATGTGTCCATGTAACATTTTAGTAGCAATTATTACAGGGGAATTTATTTCACTATGTTATTTCTCATGTCTCAAAACCATAATGCTCTCAATACAGTTTGTTCCTCGTAGCAGGAACAGAAGCAGCAGCCAGAGCTACATTTAGGCCGAGTTTACTGACATAGCAGGTGAGTATTTGTGAAGGAAGCATCACCTTGACTGAGCAAAGAGCATTTGGGTTTCTGGCATCACTGACCAGGAGGCCTGATTGGAGTCAGTCTTGGCTGTGCAGACCCTAAGAAATTGTGCTTGCTGTGTCTTCTCAGGAAGTTAAGGAATCTAGGCCATGTCTTATCAGGGGCCAGTGAGATGAAACTCTAAGTCCTACAGCTGTACACCCACACCAAGGGGCACTTTAACCACCAGTCACTCTCTAGGTAAACGACTGCAGCCCCCAAGCCCATGGAGCTCTCCTGCAGGGCAACCTCAGGCAGGTAGGAGACCTCTCAAAGGACCTCCTGAGATCAAGAGATCCCTTACTTGGTATCTGTTATCTACAGCAAGGTAAGTAACAGTTTATATTAGATCTAAAACATATTGCATGCAAGCTAGGTGAATTATTAGAAGTGTAGCAAGTAGTAGGGTGTTTAACTGCTGTTCAATTACCATTTAATTACTGACTGAATACTGCTTAATTATTAAATGAGGATTATTAAGCAGTAATCACATGATACTTATAACTTAATCATAATTTGTCGTTTAATCGATATTTTTAATAAAACCTTTTTGTTAACCTCACAACAATGAATTCTCTTAATAATTCACCAGAGATAGCCCTAGGTAAACATTTATCATTTATACAGAAATCACAGGGTCATCTATATTGAAAGTATAATTGTTACAGTCTCATATGGATAGAAAGTTTCACCTGAGTGCTTGGAACATGGTATGTCTGGTTTATTTCCACCAGAGATGTAAAGGTTTCTAAAAATAAATCACTAAGGCTTTGATGGATCACAACATTAGCTGCATTGCTGATTGGAGCACGGAGCTTCTCCCGGAGCTCCCCATACTCTGTGGAGTTCAACCTGAAGAAGAAAAGATGGAGCAAAATGTTACCATGATTATCCACCCAAATACCATGACAGCACCTTGCAGAGGTTAACATCAAGGAAGTGAATCCACAGAAAAGCTGGTACTTATTAGTCAGAATAAATACACAGCATTGTGTTTTCTTGGTTTCTTCTGCAGTTTAGTTATTGGTTTTGGCACAACTCGGTCAACAGAGCACGCTGTCCTCATTCATATCTGTGTAAGATTGCCAGCAGGGTATGTCAGAGATCAGCTAGAACATCATGCAAAAATAAAGGCTTTGGAGGTAATCAGCATGAACAAAAGCAATATAGGTATCATGCATTATCTGCAAAGTGCTGCTGGCACCATTTCTGTCACCTTTTTAATGCCTATTTTCCTAGACAATTATCTAAATCCTCAATTATAAACTCCTGAGGAGTTTAGTTAGGAGAAATTAGGAGAAATATCATGCAGCAGGCATCACAAGGTGATACAGTACTAGATAAGTAGCAAAAAAATGTCAATCAGGTTCTGTGATTTTATGACACAATTTTAGATTGTATCATAACACAATCCCAGAAATTTCACAAAGGTCACAAGCCACTGCTGATTTAAGGCTGCAGCAAGCTGTGTTTCACACCAGCCGCTTCTGTAAATGAAATTTAAGTGATGCCCACAGCACTCAAGTGGCACCTGAGACCTCACACAGATCCTACAGCGATGTATCCCTGTTGTCACCCCTTTTTACTGTAAGAGTTCTGAACTGTAGGGTCAGAATTGTCCAGCTCAGTGCTTCCACTCATTAAACAGCTTTCACGGAAATGTCCTGGGAAGACTGCTCTGGTTTTCCTACTGCTCATTGAGCTCGCTGAGCCCAGCACAATGCAAGGCTGGCTTAGCTCTAGCTCTCTCCAATGTTTTTATTGCTACAGGATAATGTAATTTAACAGATGCTGTCCATGCAAATCAGAGATATTTATATCCAGAGGAACAATTCACACTGAACATGCAGGGAAACATGGCCCACCAGCACAAAAACATTTTTCCTCCAGAAACATCTCACTGTACTTGATTCTGATTCTGGATATATACAATGATCTTGTATGATTCTGCTGCATTCTAGCAGAGATTTACTGACATCTTATTAAAACAGCTTTTAAACACATTCTTCATGCTATTCTGTTTAGTCACAAAGTACAGTTTGGGCTTAGGACTTTTTTTTCCCTAAAAGTCAAACAAGTCATAATTTTCTCAGCTGGGAATGTAGTTTTACCACTCTGGCACTGAAGTGCTTGCAGAAGAAAATCATTCGTTGTTTAATACCAATTTGGTCACCACTGTCACAGGTCTATAAAAGTTTATTTTCTTAGCATTGTCATGCTTACCTTAACTAACCTCTTGTTGTGAGGTTTTTTACCATAATCACCTCTGCCTTTCTCATGCTTGCCCCACTGCAGACCTACAAGTCTGGTGATCTGCCTGCTTTTAATTATCTGATTACCTAATAAATGCTCCTGACATACAAATTTACAGCAAAGAGAAACTCAAATACCTTTTCAAATATAGTTTTAGGAGCACTAACATGGCTGTTAATAACACAACAACAAAGACTTCAGCACCCTTCTACTCAGAGGTTTCTGCCCAACTTGTACTTTAGCCTGGTTACACAGAGACTGCTGAGATAAACAGCATGGGCCCTTGCAAAACAAGCCCTAACAGTTCACAATTGTCACGATTTACTGCTATGAGAATACATAAATGAGAAAGGGACCAAAATTTCTTCCTTGTTTTAGGGGCAGTTGGCTCGCAGTAGCTCAGTGAGAACTCCTCCAAACAGTGATGAAATTATGAGCCTTAAGCACAGGAAAAATCCAAAGTCGTGGATGAACATCAGACAGTTTTAGACAAATAGCTGTTCTCCATCTCTCACCTAATTTCATCCAGTTACTTCCTTCTGCATCCAGCACAATCCTCTCCCTAAGAATGGATCAAAGAGGCAAATCCCTTTGTTTATCCGTTGTGTATTCAGTGTTGCACGTGTATGAAGCTTTCTAAACAACCTTCCCTGCACTGCATGGCAGAACTGCACACACAGCAGCCCTGAACACTAGGCAGGGACCAGAAAGGAAGGGATGAGACCAGAGTCTCCAGACTGGGCACAAATGTGCTCCCTCAGCACCATCAAACAGCACACATGTAACATAACAGGTTTAGCAGTTGTTTTACCGGATATCGAATGCCTTGACGTAGGGATTTACACTGGCAACTCGGATGGTGAGGAACTGCACAGGCACGTTGGAATCTGGTGTGAGTTCGTGCTGTCTGGAGTCTGTCACCGTCAGGTGAATGTCCTGCTGCTGGGCAACATGTAAACAGTAGGTGGTCACTTTAATCACCCATGTGTCCGTAACGATCACTCTGGCTCCTGGTGCTCCGGTAGCAAATTTGTCGATTCTCCTAAATTCTGTGTTGATGGAAGAAGCTACTGCCCTCCAACCCGACTGCGGGAGGGCGTGAACAGCGAGTGTCCGGGCTAGAGGGTGATTATTCCAACCTTTCCGTGACCAGTAATATGCCAGGGCACTGGTGATTGCTGGGAGGAGAACGGCGAAGAAGAAGAAAGTTTTCCACTCTTTTGAGGCCAGGTAGAAAAAACAAAGATGTTTTTCAGGTGCAGCAAAGCACATACCAAGGTAATAACCTGCAAAGAAAAAAAAAACTTACTTTCAGAAAACAAGTAAGTACCTGCAAAAACAGATACCCATGAATCATATGGTATCTAACCAGTGAGTTCACCTCCAAGAGAGGTACTGTACTTCTGGATGACTTCAAATTCAAGCCTCTTGTCACAAGCAAGCTGAGATAAATTCTTAGGCATCACTGATTTTTACCAGAATTACATACCTAAAGGAAAGTGATCTGAATTTTGTTGTTGAATAAAATTATCTGTGAGATGCCGCTTAGTTTTAGGAGAATTATATGGCTAAAGGAAGCCGATTTGCATTCCCTGGTTAAATCACAGAATCACAGAAGATGATGAGCTAGAAGGGCCTCACAAGGATCATCCATTCAATGCTTAGCACTACACAGGACACCCCAAGAGTCACACCATGTGCGTGAGAGCATTGTCCAAACACTCCTGGAGCTCTGTCAGGCTGGGGCTGTGACCACTGCCCTGGGGAGCCTGTTCAGTGCCAGCCACCCTCTGGGGGAAGAACCTTTTCCTGATATCCAACCTAAACCTCCCCTGACACAACCTCAGGCCATTCCCTCAGTCCTGTCACTGTCACCACAGAGCAGAGATCAGTGCCTGTCCCTCCTCTTCCCCTCTGCAGGAATTTGTAACTGCACTGAGCTCTCCTCTCAGTCTCTTTAGGCTGAACAGACCCAGTGCCCTCAGCCTCTCCTCACACAGCTTCTCCTCAGGGCCCTTCCCCATCTTTGTTGCCCTCCTTTGGACACTCTCTAATAGTTTAATGTCATTTTTGTGGTGTCCAAAGCTGCCCCCAGCACTGAGGTGAGGCCGCCCCAGCCCAGAGCAGAGCGGGACAATCCCTCCCTTGCCCGGCTGTGATGCTGTGCCTGATGTCCCCAGCACAGGGATGTCCCTCCTGGCTCCAGGGCACTGCTGGCTCACGTTCAACTTGCCACTGAGCAGGACCCCCAGGTCCCTTTCCCTGGCACTGCTCCCCAGCCCCTCATTCCCCAGCCTGTACTCAAACTGCAGCTCCTTTGTGAGTGCATGTGCAGCCCCGCTGGCTGCACAGCTCGGGGTGCTCTCTGCAGGGCAGCCGCAGCGCTACTCACCCAGGGGCAGCAGGGAGTGGGCAAGCAGCGTGCCGGTGCTGCGCCGCAGGTGGTACTGCACGAAGGCCGCGTCCTCGCTGCCCAGCCAGGCGGACAGCAGGCTCTGCACCGTCAGCCCCGCCGAGCGCACCTCGTCGGGCGGGAACACGAAGCACACGGCGAACACCAGGTAGGCCAGCGTGAAGGTGACCGCGGGGCTCTCCATGCTGCGCCCCGTGGGGCGCCGGGGGCTCCGGCAGCGGTAGTTCCCGCCGCACCCCCGGATGCTCCGGCGGGGAGCGCTGCTTCCCGCCGCTCCAGCGGCAGCTCCCCCCGCAGCCCCGGGTTCTCCAGCGGCAGTTCCCGCCGCACCCCCGGATGTTCCAGCTGCAGTTCCCCCGGGTTCTCCAGCGGTAGTTCCCGCCGCACCCCCGGATGCGCGGCGCGGGCGCTGCCGGGCCGCCGGGGCCGCCGGGGCGGGACCCGCCTCCCCTGGCGCTGACGGTCCCCGCTCCTCCCTCCATCTCCTCCCTCCCCTCCCTCCATCTCCTCCCTCCCCTCCACCCATCCGCGCCTGCCCTGCCGCCAGTCCCGAGCCACGTCCCCGTTCCAGCGGGAGCCTCTCCCGCACCCCGCTCCCGCCCAGCCCCTGCCCGTGGCCTCCGGCATTGTCCGTGCTCCAGGTCACGCTCCGCAGGCCTGGCAGAAGGAACCGATTCCAGTTCTTCATGAACGTAAAAGAGCTCTGTTGGATCAGGGCAGCGTCTTTCTGAAGCAGGGAAACGGCCTGTTTTACTTAAGCGTCGGGAAAAGCTTCTCTTTGTTTCTCCTTGTGTATTTTATGTAATGCTTTCTAATATTTTCTAATAAGACAAGGATGTAGAATCTTAAAATGCTTTAAAGGGAGGCGTATTTCAGGGTATCTTTGTACAACGCCAAACAGTAAAGGGAGAGGTCTGAGTGGAATATCTTGTTACTATTGAAGTACAAATAATAGCTAATAGCCACAAGATTTGCTGTTTCTTACAGAATATAGGAAACCCCCTGCACGCACCCTGTTGTAACCACAAACTTCCATATTTATCTCTTAGAGAAAGGCGAGATTGTATAACTAGAAAAGGCAGAGAATGCTGCATGTGATGTTATAATGCTACTACTGATGGGAGACCAAGTCAATAGTAAATGCTACCTATAGGGTGTGACATCCTAATGCTGGCAGATGGCTGATGTGTTACTGCGGTGATGGAGATCGGGAATTCATGGTTGTTGAGTGACTCTTGAGGATGATTACATCGGTAAAATCATTCTTGGATTCCCTGCATCTTACTTCATTCTAAAAGACATCCTTGTTAACAAGTTTGTTGTTTTAACAATCATTTCGTTGTTGCTGTCTGGTGACTCAACACTAAGGACTGTTTTAATGTGCTGAATGCACTGTGAAGTTCAGTAATAAAAAGCGGGTTGTGAAGCAGCAAGTTTTCTTTCCTTGATTTCGTGCAAAAGCATGTTGAAGCAGAACAGCTGGGACTGTACAATCATAGAAACGTTTGGGTTGGAACGAACCTTAAAGCTCATCTCATTCCAACCCCACGTCATGGGCAGCGACGACACCTTCCACTAGCCCAGCTTGCTCAGAGCCCCATCCAGCCTGGCCTTGAACACTGCTAGGGATGGGGCAACCACGGCCGGCGCGGTTGTGACACGGGGACATTGTTGGGGACACGGGGACATTGTTGGGGACACGGGGACAGTGTGGGGGACAGGGGAGTTTGTCCCGGGGGAGCCGCGCCTGCACTGCCCGCTCTTCCCCGCGCGGGGGCGCACTCTGGGGGAGTGAGGGCGCAACGGTCACGCGTGGCGCTGTGCCCTCCCCGTCCCGCAGAGCGCTCTTCTGATTGGCGGGCGCGCCTCGAACGCCGCTCGCTCATTGGCGGGCCGGGGCTGCCGTTGGGTTTGAAATCGTGTGGCGGCGGAGGAGGGGCCGCGGCCGGTGGTGGGTGCAGCGTGAGCCGCCTCAGCTGAGCGCCCTCAGGGCTCGTCCGGCAGGTACGGGGGGCTCGGGGACCTCTTTGTAAGGAGGTGTGGCGGTGGGGAGAAGTGTTTAGGTGTCCATTTGTGAGACTGGGCGCTGCGGCGGTCTCGGTGACCTCTCTGTGAGCGTGGGGGGGAGGGGACAGACTCGGGGAAGTTCGGGCTCTGTAAGCCTGAGGCAGGGTGGGGCTGGGAGGGGCTGTGTCGGAGTTTCTTTGTGAGGTTGGAGGGCTCGGGGACCGCTCTGGGAGCTTGGGGTGCTGTGGGGGTCAGCTGAGGGGCCCCTTTGGGAGTTTGGCTTTGGGGGCCTTTCCGTAGCCCTTGGGTGCGGGGGCAGGGCAGCTCTGGGGTTGCTCTGTGAGTTTGGGGAGGAGGCTGGTGACCCCTCTGAGCTCGAGATGGTTTGAGTTTGATGGGGGGGACTGGGTGGGACAGCTTGAGGAGCCCTCAGTAAGCTTGGGGGGGGGGGGGTAGTGCTGGGGTATTTTAGCGACCTTTTTGTGAAATTCGTGCTTGGGGTGCTGTGGGACCAAGGGTACCTCCTTGCCTAGGAGTGTCAGGGGCACTTCCGTGTGCTTCAGATTAATATATTTTGGGGTTATTTCTGTCAGTTTAAGGATGAAGAGAAGGCAGGAGCTCAAGGGTGGAGCTCAGATGCTCGGCCCCACTGAAATCGGGGTTGAGGTGAGGCTCTTGAGAGCATCTCTGTGTGTTTTGAGGATGATATGGGGTTAATGGGGATCCCGGGGTGAGTCATGAATAAAGAGAGACTGAGGCAGAGTTGGGTGTTTGGAGGGTTTTTTTGAGTTTATTTTTATGACTTGAAACACATCTCGGTTCTATGACGGGTAGGGATGGAACTCCTGAAAAGCCTTCCCCGGCCTTGCTGCTCCTCCCCTGCAGTTAGCAGAAGGTGATTATGAGAGAGTCACTTCTCAGGAGAATGTTTATTTGTTCTCAAGTAAGATACTTGCACTGAAATAAATATATATATATAAGCCAGCTCTATGTCAGTTTGTATGGAAATATTCACAGCACGTACCAGTTTGCTTTGCCATGAACAAGTGCTCTGCTTCTTGGCTGCTGGAGTTCAGAAGGGTAATGAAGTAGAAAAATAGAAAGGATAATTAAGCAGAAAGAATAGAACGATAATTAAGTAGAAAAATTCCATTTCTGCCCTGCATGTTCAGTGGCTTTCCAGGCATTCGAGACTACCATTTTGTTGGTGTTTTGGATAGCGTGTCCCAGTGTATATTAAACAACAGGTTACCTGAAGCACTTTACAAATGATAGATAACTGAGGATTAATTATCTGATGTCATGTCATTGAATTTATGTTGATTCTTTGCTGTAGAATGGTAGGTTCCTGAATGTGCCCATATAAATATTCTTCTAAAACAGGGAGCATTTTCATTTTTGTGAACTTTGGTAGACCCATGGAAAAGTTTGGGTTGAAAGGGACCTTGAATATCCTCTAGTTCCAACCTCCCTCACAGGGAGGGGCCTTCCCAGGGACATGGACACCTTCCAATAGACCAGGTTGCTCCAAACGCCATCCAGCCTGGCCTTGGGCTTTGTTTTCCTATAGTGGGAAAACCTGATGTCTTTCATAATACTTGTGTGCCTTGGATGCTGACCACTTTAAACAAAGATAGGAATAAGGCCACCCTTTCCCTTTCACTTTATCACAGCTACTAGCTAATGAACTTGTAGAATATAATTTAGATCAAATCTTGACTGGAAATTTTAAAAATTAAATTATTAGGTACTTTTAGTGTTTTAAGCCTAGAAAGACATTTGATTTTTTTAGATTTTATATATAAAGTGGTATATGTATATGGTGTCAATTTATTTGGTTTAGCAGTGGTGCAAAGCTGAAAAAGTCTCCAAAAAAATCTCCCCTGCTTATGGAGCTTGTTTTAGAAGATGTTGACAACTTTGCCGTGTCCTAGGCTTGTTTCTAAAGTAGTTACAGTAAAAAGTATAGTTTGTAAAGATTCACTTTACCTGTTGTCTCAATTTTCATTTGGAATAAAGGAAAGCAGTGAAGTTCACTTCAAGTTCTACAAGTGGTTAATGTACAAATGCTTAATGCAAAAAATGACCTGAACTGAAGCATTAATATGATGAATAAAGAAGGAATGAAGAAATAGCTAATACTGGCGTGCTTTGCATACCATTGCTTCTGCAGCTATTGTTTGCATTCCACTGCTGATTAAAAGTGCTGCTGTCAGGCTTGCAGATAAAGCAGCTGAGTTCTGTGGAGAGTAGGAACCAAATTTTCCCATAAGGATTAATGTAGGAGTGGAGAAATGTTTGGAGGCTTATGTACAGAAATCTAAATACATAGGGGCAAGGAGATTGAAAACACGACTTAAACAGGTAACACCTGGACTGAAAATTTTATGGCACTGGAAACAATCATATATCATCTTCCTCATCTGATTTTTCTAGATTAATCCTGAAAATATGATGGACAAACAGGCTAAGGATTACATGTTTGGTCAAACCAGGCATTTGAGATCACTCAGGGTGGTTACACATTGCAGAAAGCCAATGTCTCTTCTACTTGATACTGGTTATCTTGGATAGGTGATAAAAGATAAACATCAGCTCTTATGAAATTAATTGCTTTGATAGCAGTTTTTCAGATAAATAACTGCACTTCTCAGGTGTTATTCTTCATGGCTAGTGGTTATGCTTACATCTTCCTTGCCTTACTTTCTGCGTTTTTCAAAAGCAGCTGTGCATCACTGCGTGTCATTGCTAAATCTTTAAGAACAGTAGAGGCTCCAATGGGAATAAAAAGCAGGCAGAGCTCAAATACATAGAGCATGATGGCTTGCCTGGTGTATTTTAAATGTGCCTTTTCTCTATTTCTAATTTATTTTCATCTTAGTTCCAGCCCAGACTTTAGTTTCAAATCCTTCACAGTAGTACAATTAAACTAGTATTTAACAGTCCACTGAAGCTCATGCGTGTCCAGTGTAAGAATATTTCAGAAGTACCTTTCTAATGATGATTTTTTTCAGATTTGCATACCAATAATACTTATGGTGCAAAGGATTCCTAAGTACTACGTGCTTTACAAGAGCAGCACATGCTCAGACAGTGCAGGAAAAGGCTAATTTGATCCAAGACTGGTCCCAAACACACCCTAACTAACCAAATTTGTTTCTGCTGTTTGCTGGTGTGCAATGTAGTAATGAGACCATGTGAGTAAACAGACATGATTGTCATCTGTCTCATCTGCCCCTTGCAGAAGCAGTTGTGCTGCTTAGTTGGATGTCCTGCTACAAGAGACACGGCTCTACATCACTGGCTAAAGGGGTTGGGATTGAGGAAACTTCGCAGGTGACAGAGTTCCCTTTAAAGGACAAGCAGCTTAATTAATTAGTAGGGCTAAAATGTGAGCTGTGGAAGGCATAATATCAACAATTAACTTCCTAAGCCCCTACCAAAGCAGAGGGGCTGTGCACTGCTGCTTTTAATTACTTCTGAACTCGACCTCTCCCTGTGAAGGCTTTCCATGCTTCCAACTTTCCCTTTGAAGCTGTTAGTCTTGGCTAGTCAGTGCCAGGCTGCCAACTTCTTCCATTATCTCAAAGTGCATCTGGCTGACCACACCCTCTCATTCATGCTGCGGTGCTGTGTGTGTTGATGTTCTAGAATGAGTCTGCAGATTTTAAATGCAGAAAATGGAGAAAATGGAGGAAGCATTAAGGATGATCTAACAGCAGAAGACTGTGACTTTTTCTTTGTGCCGCCGGAGCCCACAGGGAGACCTTCTATTCTTCGCCTGTCCCAGAAAGAAAACTTACCACCGAAAAGTGTGGGAAAAGCGATGAAGGTAAACTCTTGGTTTTGTATTATTTTATTCTTTCTATGATCTCTGCTACTGAATGCATGTACTATTTGGTGCTTGAAATATACTGTGCTCATGTTCTTCCTTTTTCTTTCCCCCCCACCCCTTTCTTAAAGGTAACCTTTCAAACTCCTCAAAGAGATCCTCACACTCGAAAAATCCTGAGTCCTGCTATGACAGACAAACTTCAGACTGCTTTTGCACTTGACGATTGCCGTGAAGATGTGGCAGATGATGTTTTATTTGCACCCTCTGATGCTGAGTGAGTAGTGAATCCGCTGCCTGCTGTGTAACCCATGTGGGACATGCTCAAGTTAACTTTCCCTATTTTAAACCTCTATAGTTAAAATATAATTTTCTATTCTATAACAAGATGCAAACTCTGTGAGAGGACCCACGTTAATATTGACCAATGCATGAACTTTTTCAAAGATAACTGTCATTACTTTTAAGAAAATTGTATCTTGATTGTAATATTCATTATTGAACTTTATTTCTAACTCGTCTGTAACTGATTTCATTAAGGTAACTTACATATGTATAAATAGCTTGAGAAGAGATACTGTGTAAGAAACAGTTTTGTATTCTTGATGTAAGGTTTAAAGTTTTTCTGTGAGAATACAACTATTCTGAAGCTAAGTCTTAAAATATCTTATCTAAGTACTGTTGTATCTTGAGGAGTAAAATCTAAAGAGCTAAATCTTCTGAAGGGTTAGCTAGAATTGACACCTTGAGTCAGGGAGTATTAAGATTGTCTTTAATCTAGCAACACAAAGTGAATAGAACATCAGTCACAAGTGTAAACATGTTTATGTTTATGCGTTTATAGTCTAGCAGACTGAGTCTCAAAGTGGCTCATAGTAACTGTTTGGAGAAGAGCATAAAATCTGTAATGTTTCAATTTGGGAGTGTTGTGACAACATTAAATGTAAATTTTTGTTACCCCCTTTAAACTAGTATAAACATCTGACACCTGTAATTCCCACCAGCAAGAAGTCTCAGGTCTTAGTTTTTGCTTTTGCAAGCAAATGCACCCTTATGTTTTTAACTAGCCAATATTTTAATT